>NC_086448.1:272242168-272589668 GCF_028390025.1 Pseudophryne corroboree | reverse complement strand
TGGTCGGCCTACTGACTGTTGACCTAAGTGTGATTGATCTAACAACTACATACCGTCCATCTTGTGGGGTGTCTTGATGGGCACTTGTTGCCTGAAGAGACACAGGGGGTCATTCCGACCTGATCGCACGCTGCTGTTTTTCGCAACGCAGCGATCAGGTCATTACTGCGCATGCGGATCGTTGCTGGGTGATGGATTTAATGAAGAATCCATTTGCACAGCCAATCGCATGGAGATTGACAGGAAGAAGGTGTTTATGGGTGTCAATTGACCGTTTTCAGGGAGTGGTTGGAAAAATGCAGGCATGTCCAAGCGTTTGCAGGGCAGGTGTCTGACATCAATTCCGGGATCGGACAGGCTGAAGTGCTCGGGCTGTACACGCGTTCGCACAAAGCTAAAATACACTCCCCAGTGGGCGGCGACTATGCGTTTGCACGGCTGCAAAAGTAGCTAGCGAGCAATCAACTCGGAATGACCCCCACAGTCCCAGCTTCCTGTATCCGGACTCTTCTTTGCAGTATACATGATGTCATGATTTCACGTATGTTTCGGTGGAGGGTATTTGGGTTCCTGTCCAGGGTGCAGAATTACCCTGCTATGACACTAGTGTTTATTAATATAGGAAATATCACAATGATTTTAAAACAATGTGATAAAAATATGATTTTAATGTAAATTACTTTTTTCTCCCTTTGTAACTTCATCGAGTCAGGTACAGAGCCGTAGATAATCTTCTGCCTAGTCCTGATTCATGGCAAGAGGCTGGCTTATTGGAAGTGGCTGGCACCTTGACAGAAACTGAGTCTGGTTGGCATGAAAGTGCTAGCATTTGTCATTTATCTATCATACTAGTAGAACCAATGCTAGAAGTGTTCCAGTATGAAACAGTATGTCATGTCGGCACTTCACTTCAGCGGCCTGTGCTGGGACAGTGACAGTGTGACTGCTCCCAGTGCTGGTCAACTTGTGGCTACAGTGTCTGTCTAAATTTTGCACTGGTCGCGATTCGCGAGCTAGTCACAGTTTGTGCACTAATGGCCAATCAGAGCATTTCGAATTTAGTGCCAGCTGTGAGTCAGGCTTGTGTATCAGCAGCCAATTACGGCTTGCGGACCAGCAGCCAATTAGGGGCAGCAGCGCAGCCATCCTTGATTGGCTGCTGGTCCATGAACTGTGATTAGCTCATGGCTGGCACCGAGGACTTTTTGAGGTGAAGGGAGCTATGCTGCGAAGTGAGGGGTGCTGCCCTCTGCGGGAAGCTGTGCTGTGAGGGGTGCTGTGCTGTGATGAATGATGTGAGGTGAGGAGTGCTGTACTGTGAGGATTGCTGTATTGCATACCTGCCTACGCTACCGTAACGGCCGGGAGGCTCCCGAAAATTGGGTGGCACTCCTGAAAAGGAGGGCAAGTCTCCTGGCGCCTGCTTATGTAAGCAGACCAGCACCCCCAGCCACCCGTACACCTCCGCAGCCACCGCTTATCTATAGCAAGTGGGTGGGGCAATGACGCAAATTGTGTCATTGTAGCCCCACCCCCACTCTACAAAGCCGGTAACTGGTCATTGTAGAGCGATCGCGCCTCCACGCCCCTGCTCTGCCCACGCACCTTGATGCCGCACATCCTGTTGTGCTGACCTGGCTGAAAGTCGACAAGTGTGCTGTATTGTGACAGGTTATGTAATGGGTGAGAAGTACTGTGCTGTGAGGGAAGCTGTGTTGTGAGGTGTGCTGTGCTGTAATGGGTGAGGGGTGCTGTGCTGGGAGATATGCTGTGATGTGAGGAATGCTGTGCTGTAATGGGTGAGGTGTGCTGTGCTGTAATGGGGGAGGGTTGCTGTGTTGTTAGGGGTGTTGTGATGGGAGAGGGGTGCTGTGCTATAATGGGTGATGTGCTGTTAAGGGTACTGTGCTATAATGAGTGATGTGTTTCTTTGACATTAAATGGGCTGTGAGGCGAGGGAAGATGTGTTGTGAGAGCAGACATGTTGGGGGAGATGTGAGGTGAGAGGGGTACTGTGCTGTGATAAGAGAGAGGTGCTGAGCAATGAGAGGTGCTGTGCTGTGAGGGGAGAGGAGCAGAGAGGGAGGAAAGAGACCTCCCAAAAAAAAAGGAAGAGCCAGCCATGGAAGAAGCCACAGCGGAAGAAAGAAGAGTATGCGCCACTGGCTAAGACAGCCAGTGGCGAAGCAAGTAGCTGATGTCCGAAGAGTGCTTCAGTGGTGGAAAGGAAAAGAGATAAACATAGCTCTACACTGCAGCTTCTTCCAATGCAACTGTAGACAGAATCAGCCCCCTTTACTTATGTAACTTCTCTAGACTACTAGGGTTGTCGGTCACTAGGCCCATGGCCACAGTCAGACCTCATGTCTGTGGCTCTTGTTAGGCGGGCAGAGAGCCCATGTCGCCGGTAAGTTATACTGGGCAAAGGGCCGCCAGCAAGGGGGGGAATGCCGGGACAGCCATGTCCACCTACTTCTGTTACAGCTACTCCGGACTGGGGGTTGGTATATAGTATATGGCATGTGTAACCTCCCCACCTGCTTGAATCTCCGGGGATAGAAGTAAGGTGGACACACGTTTCCATATGTTACAGAGGATGTGCAATTGTGCATGCCCTTCTCTAAACTACATGAACTGTGTATAGCACTACCATTATTAATCATTCATTTTATTTGCAGTTAGCATACAGTATATGCATGTTTAGTCACATAGGTGGGGTTTACAGGTGCCCAGACACCACCTCTAGACAGTTTACATTACAAATATAAAGACAATAAGGTATTATTATTTCCAGTACTAGAACGGTTCCTATTTGCAAACCAGTGTGATCTGTAGACTTTTTCAAAGCAAAGCAAATCTATATAATGTTTGGCAGAATGTAGAAATACAGCAAATATAAATATATTGGTGAAAGAAAACAATTTGTGATGTCACATAGAGGGTAAATCGCTGTGGTGGAATGCATAAGGTGGCGCGGGGGGCCCTGCCTCTTGTCAGTCCTGGGCCCCACAATTTCTGATGCAAGCCCTGCCTGGGCATTAGGACCTTGTAACTGTGTCATTATTTTGAAGTGGGGGTATGGAAATATCAGGGGGGTTCAGGCCTTGGGCCTGCCTTATTAAAGTCCTCCTGATATTTTAATACCCCCACCTCAAAATTTCCACTTCAGCCAGTGAGTAGAACAGTGTTAAATGAGTCACAGTGAATTATTCTCATTATTACCAGTTATTTATATAGCTCACACATATTCTGCCCATTCAGTTCCTACCCCAGTGGAGCTTACAATCTATATTCCCTACCACATGCACATACATTAATGCTAGGGTTAATTTTGTTGGGAGCTAATTAACTTACCAGTATATTTTTGGATCGTGGGAGGAAATTGGAGTACCCGGAGAAAACCCACACAAGCACGTGGAGAATATACAAACCCCACACAGTTAGGACCATGGTGGGAATCGAACCCATGACCTCAGTGCTGTGAGGCAGTAATGCTAACCATTACACCATCCGTGATTCTCGTATAGTGAATTATTAATTCATTTAAAATAAAACAAATAGTTTTTTATGCAGCTAGTAGAATTACATTACCACTGCCAGTTATGTTTATAATCACATTACATTGACATTCTATACACATTTGTGGGAGTGCAACTCTTCTCTAAGCAGCTGATTATGCCTCACCTGTTCTTGTGCTTCCAGACAATTCCTAAATTGCAAAACTTGGAGCCGTTCCCAGACTGTTTGCGTACATCCTGCAGGAACAAGACGCATAGCACTGTCAGATGAGAATGAATACCCTTCACTGCTTACCTGCAGTAGATAACCTTACAACTGCTGACCTGTAACTCTCTACCTAAAGCCAGTTCCCTACAATTAATCTACTGTCACTGGAACAGAACCAGAACACTGCTGGGGAAATCTGATAATGAACAAAGAACACGGCAAGGTTAGAATGCAAGGGATGCAGTCAATTTACCTACAATCAAAATCCCGACGGTCAAAATACTGACAACCAACCAACCACGGTTAAAATCCTGACATGGTCAAAATACTGACATTTAGAATACAGACAAGGTCAAAATACCGACATTTAAAATACAGACAAGGTCAAAATACCGACATTTAAAATGTCGACATGTCAAAAAAAGTCGACATGAGTTTTACATGATTTGTTCATTGAAACTGACTTGTTCATACTTTACCATCCCAGTGGACCTGGAGGTGGAATATAATAGTGTGCCGAGCACAGCGAGGCATCGTGCACGATGCATGGTGAGTGCAGCGCCACGTGAGGGGACATGGTGCACTTATACGGTGTCCATGTCGACCTATGTCGAGATACACAAAAAAATATGAAAAACTTGTGTTGACTGCGCAGGGCACCAGGAGACAGCACACATGACGGACTGCGCCCGGGCTTGCTGCGGAGGTAAGACAGAGCATGACTGGGTAGCCTCCGTTTTGTGACATTCACTAGTATATTAATTTTTGTATATAGATTTTGCTTCCCATTTATTAACACGCACTAACACTTTACCTTCTTGCATTGTGCTGCCCTGGGGTAGCTTGCCTTTGCCGGTTTGTGGGGTGGGGTTCTACACCCCTGGCCCAGACCTAGAGTTAGGGACCACCAGCATCAGAGGAGCCTTGTCGGGGCCTGGTGGCTTTATCATATATTTGCAAATGTATGTAACTAAGACCTCTGTATTTCTATTATATATATATATATATATATATATACATCAGAAATGGTAGATAAGATACTTTAGAGCGACCAATAATGTCAATTAATATTAAAATAGGAGGTTCTAATTAAAAAAAATTATTCACAATAAAATTTGCACCAATAAAAGATATAACACAAAACCACAAAAAAATACTAAAAAATTGTATAATCAGAGATAAAAAAAGTAAATACAAAAATATCTCCAACATGTAAAAAATATATGTTAAAAAACGTATATGGTATAGCATACGAGGACTCAATTTAAAATTGATATAATATAGATTAATAAGACCAACTTTAGGTAAAAAATCAATATCTTAACTTAAGAGAAGGTAGGTATCTCCAACGCGTTTCGTCCTATCTGGACTTCCTCAAGGGGTAGTGGACAAGTGGGACAGCACAGGTATATATACACACCTTAATGAGGAAGTGATCACTACATCACTTCCTGTCAATTAGGAGCACCAGAAATTAACATATTAAAATACTTTCTAAAAGGAGGTTATAACATGTTCCTTCTACTCCTTGTATTGAGCTATGCAGAACCGCTATAGTATATTTCTGATTTGAGCTAAGGGAAGCTTTAAAAAGCTCCCTGAACATTGCTTAGCCGGACTTCCTGTCCGGACAGTGGGTGACATCACGTCCGCCCCACTTCCGGCGTCATGGCTCCATTACCGTGCATGCGCCGGGTACGGACGTCCCGAAACCACGGCGCATGCGCCTGCGAGTGGCGTCCGGATCTTCACATAATCACTGTCACCGTGTTTTCGTCCGTTGCGCATGCACCGGGTACGGTCGTCCCGAACCCACAGTCGTCCCGAACCCACAGCGCATGCGCCCGCGAGCCACATCTAGTGTTCAATATAAGGCCAGCATGTATTTCATTAAGTTCTTTTATGTCTGTACCACCTCCTCCAGAACTGATTTCATTAATAAAGGGTAGTTCTGTATGTGGTCATGTTTATGTCCATTCCTTAATCGCATCAGATGATATTATGGAGTTACCGCAAATGAAAACATTAAAGAGATTGAGTTTCTGGATCTGGTACTGTTACATGAGGGTAATGAAGTGATCTCCAAGAATTTCATCAAAAAAGTAGATATGAACAGCTACGTCCACTATAAAAGTAATCACAGTCAACAATGGAAGAACAATATCCCTTTTTCTCAGTTTACCAGAATTGCCCGAAACTGTAAAAACCCTGAGGACCGGGATCAACAATTACAAGTGTACACTGAATGATTCAAGGAAAAGGGCTATCCTAATCATCTTCTGGGAGAAGTGAATTACAAAGCTAAGAATCTGGAGAGGCAACAACTTTTGAGGTACAAAACAAAGGAAAAGGAGAAGGATGTAGTGAGATTCATCACCACCTACAGTAGACATGGTAACCTCATCAAGAAAACTCTAAAAAGGCATTGGAATATCCTCCTAATGGAT
Source organism: Pseudophryne corroboree (assembly GCF_028390025.1). Classification (NCBI taxonomy): domain Eukaryota; kingdom Metazoa; phylum Chordata; class Amphibia; order Anura; family Myobatrachidae; genus Pseudophryne; species Pseudophryne corroboree. The sequence goes on along the minus strand of NC_086448.1, from coordinate 272,583,495 downwards.
CCCGTTCTTAAGGACTATCTTCCTAAAGATCCGTTGGTGGTATTCAGGAAATCACAGAATCTCAAAGACCAGGTGGCACCAAGCATGCTGAGGAAGAAAGAAATCATGCCGTGGATGCCTAAATGTGTCGGATGCTACAAGTGTGGTCTCTGCAATGTGTGTCGTTATCTGCACCCTAACAGGAAGACTTTTAAGAATACGGATAGGTCCAGAGAGTACAAGATCAAGGGGTTCATTAATTGTAACACGGTCTCGGTGATTTACATGCTGGAATGCTCATGTGGAATGAAATATATAGGAAAAACCAAGAGACCCCTGAAGATCTGTATCCAGGAGCATATAAGGAATATTAAAAACAATGTGCCACAATTCAGACCCTGAGGAACTGACTTTCAAAGGCATTGAACTTGTCTCATTGGGCGAGAGAGGTGGAGACCTTGGCAACCTCCTATCCAAGAGGGAGATGTACTGGATTTTTTAATTGAACACTCTGCATCCTGATGGCTTCAACGAGGGCTATGAAATAGCCCCGTTTCTATGACGTAAGCACATTACACTTTTTACCATCTTACCAGGGTGACCTACTTTACTCTGTCCACTGTCTCACCTTGCAGACCCCTATATTATACCACTAGTACAGCCATACCACACTGGAAATGCCCAATTCCGCCCGATCTTGGAAGCCAAGCAGTGTTTGGGCCCGGCCAGTACATAGATGGGGAACCATCATGGAAGACCAGGTGCTGTAGGCTGGAATATGGGTTGCGAGAGTGTTACAATGTCTTCCACGTGGGGATTCTGGTGTCTTGGAGGCTATGCAAATGAGCTTTGAACATATGTAGTCTCTTGAACTGTCCTAAAGTAACTCACTTCCTGGCATTCTTTATTAAACCTTTACTGCTATTACTCTCTAGCCACTCTGTTTCTATTATTTGTGTCCGTCTTCGTTATAAGGTGCACATATTTACATGTTTATGCAAAAATCTTTTCATATATATATATATATATATATTTTTTTTTTAAAGTATTTACATATATTTTTGATGAATTTATGGTATTTTTCATATTTTTTGTATGTATGTATGTTTTTGTATACCTTACATCCATATACACCTATTTTCAGCTTATATGTTATGTTTGTGGGTCTAAGGCTATTTATATACCAGACACCATCTATTTTTGAGGGAATATCCTATATGGAAATTATAATTAATAATGATGAAGGCAATTTATTCATCTGAAACCTTTGTATGACCCTGCTCCTATCTCCATTTCTTTTTATGTGATTCCCATTGAGGAATATCCTACCAAAGATGGCCACTGGGACTATGTGTAATAAGTGTCTGCAAGCAGCATGCTCCAGGAAAATGGATGTCAACTCCATAATATCATCTGATGCGTTAAGGAATGGACATAAACATGACCACATACAGAACTACCCTTTATTAATGAAATCAGTTCTGGAGGAGGTGGTACAGACATAAAAGAACTTAATGAAATACATGCTGGCCTTATATTGAACACTAGATGTGGCTCGCGGGCGCATGCGCTGTGGGTTCGGGACGACCGTACCCGGCGCATGTGCAATGGACGAAAACACGGTGACAGTGATTATGTGAAGATCCGGATGCCACTCGCGGGCGCATGCGCCGTGGGTCCGGGACGTCCGTATCCGGCGCATGCGCGGTAACGGAGACATGACGCCGGAAGTGGGGCGGACGTGATGTCACCTACTGTTCGGACAGGAAGTCCGGCTAAGCAATGTTCAGGGAGCTTTTTAAAGCTTCCCTTAGCTCAAATCAGAAATATACTATAGCGGTTCTGCATAGCTCAATACAAGGAGTAGAAGGAACATGTTATAACCTCCTTTTAGAAAGTATTTTAATATGTTAATTTCTGGTGCTCCTAATTGACAGGAAGTGATGTAGTGATCACTTCCTCATTAAGGTGTGTATATATACCTGTGCTGTCCCACTTGTCCACTACCCCTTGAGGAAGTCCAGATAGGACGAAACGCGTTGGTAATACCTACCTTCTCTTAAGTTAAGATATTGATTTTTTACCTAAAGTTGGTCTTATTAATCTATATTATATCAATTTTAAATTGAGTCCTCGTATGCTATACCATATACGTTTTTTAACATATATTTTTTACATGTTGGAGATACTTTTGTATTTACTTTTTTATCTCTGATTATACAATTTTTTAGTATTTTTTTTGTGGTTTTGTGTTATATCTTTTATTGGTGCAAATTTTATTGTGACTAAAATTTTTTAATTAGAACCTCCTATTTTAATATTAATTGACACCATTGGTCGCTCTAAAGTATCTTATCTCACCATTTCTGAGATTACTTTTAAAACACCTTACCAGTGTTTTTGACTTAAGACGTAAGCTGATAAGCTGACACCCTAAATATATTAAAGGGAGTGTCCTTTTGAGGAGGGTTTTTAGTATTTCTGGTCCATATACTAGTACAAATTGTTATCGCTAATTGGCGCTGCTCAGCTTCCTTCTTCTCATATATATATTTTGTTTCTACATATATATGTATATATATCCTGGAAAGAAACAGCACTCTAAAAAGGTTATTTCAAATAAGTGGTGCCAGTTCCATATTGCAGTAAAGTACTGTACACTAGTGATGTGCACCGGAAATTTTTCATGTTTTGTGGTTTAGTTTTGGATTCGGTTCCACGCCCGTGTTTTGGATTCGGACGCGTTTTGGCAAAACCTCCCTGAAATTTTTTTGTCGGATTCGGGTGTGTTTTGGATTTGGGTGGGTTTTTTTTTCAAAAACCCCTAAAAAACAGCTTAAATCATAGAATTTGGGGGTCATTTTGATCCCATAGTATTATTAACCTCAATAACCATAATTTCCACTCATTTACAGTCTATTCTGAACACCTCACACCTCACAATATTATTTTTAGTCCTAAAATTTGCACCAAGATCGCTGGATGACTAAGCTAAGCGACCCAAGTGGCCGGCACAAACACCTGGCCCATCTAGGAGTGGCACTGCAGTGTCAGACAGGATGGCACTTCAAAAAATAGTCCCCAAACAGCACATGATGCAAAGAAAAAAAGAGGTGCACCAAGGTCGCTGGATGGCTAAGCTAAGTGACCCAAGTGGCCGACACAAACACCTGGCCTATCTAGTAGTTGCACTGTAGTGCCAGACAGGATGGCACTTCAAAAAATAGTCCCCAAACAGCACATGATGCAGAGATAAATATATATATATATATATATATATATACTGGTGGTCAGCAAAATTCTGTACTGTCCTCCTACTATATACTGCGCACAACTACAATGCATCACAGGTATGGATGGATAGTATACTTGACGACACAGAGGTAGAGCAATGGACTACTGTACCGTACTGCTATATATATACTGGTGGTCAGCAAAATTCTGCACTGTCCTCCTACTATATACTGTGCACAACTACAATGCAGCACAGGTATGGATGGATAGTATACTTGACGACACAGAGGTAGAGCAATGGACTACTGTACTGAACTGCTATATATATACTGGTGGTCAGCAAAATTCTGCACTGTCCTCCTACTATATACTGCGCACAACTACAATGCAGCACAGGTATGGATGGATAGTATACTTGATGGCACAGAGGTAGAGCAATGGACTACTGTACCGTACTGCTATATATATACTGGTGGTCAGCAAAATTCTGCACTGTCCTCCTACTATATACTGCGCACAACTACAATGCAGCACAGGTATGGATGGATAGTATACTTGACGACACAGTGGTAGAGCAATGGACTACTGTACCGTACTGCTATATATATACTGGTGGTCAGCAAAATTCTGCACTGTCCTCCTACTATATACTGTGCACAACTACAATGCAGCACAGGTATGGATGGATAGTATACTTGACGGCACAGAGGTAGAGCAATGGACTACTGTACCGTACTGCTATATATATACTGGTGGTCAGCAAAATTCTGCATTGTCCTCCTACTATATACTACAATGCAGCACAGATATGGAGCGGTTTTCAGGCAGAGAACGTAGATATTTGCAGCACACTGAGCACAGATATTTGCAGCACACTGAGCACAGATATTTGCAGCACACTGAGCACAGATATTTGCAGCACACTGAACACAGAAACTGAGAGAACGCAGCCACGTCCTCTCGCTATCATCTCCAATGCACGAGTGAAAATGGCGGCGACGCGCGGCTCCTTATATAGAATACGAATCTCGCGAGAATCCGACAGCGGGATGATGACGTTCGGGTGCGCTCAGGTTAACCGAGCAAGGCGGGAAGATCCGAGACTGCATCTGAACCGTGTAAAATGGGTGAAGTTCGGGGGGGTTCGGATCCCGAGAAACCGAACCCGCTCATCTCTACTGTACACACTCACTTTTAACAGCAGGATGAAAAGATAATGGAACAGCACTCACATTTAAGCAGGGTTTATTGGTCCAACAGCATAACACAGTAATAATCAGCGCCGGCCTGACGCCCATTTCAACCACGCTTCTTTGGTTTTTCTCATGGGCTAAAAGAGACTCATCACCAGGTGTGCTTATTTATAGAAAAATAAAATATATAATCCTAATATATATAATATATATAATGTATATAATATATATATATATATGTGTATATATGTAATATAATATATATATATATATGTAATATATATATGTATATAATATATATAATGTAATATATATAATATAATGTAATATATATAATGTAATAATATATAATGTAATCCTTCATGTCTTAGTACAGGTACAGCTTGGGTATGCACCTCCAGGTGTAGATCTACTTTATTTAGTGGAAAATGTTCAGTTTCTTTAACAATGACTATTTTTATGAGGTTCAGAGGTTCAGAGGTTCCAATGCTCCTCTGGAAGTCCTGAGTCGCATTGTTGTCCCACTTTCTGGAATTCTTGCTGTAAAGGCTCCTGAACGCCCAAGTCCATCCAATATCGCAGTTTTTTTCCTTAAAAAAAAAAATGCACCAAGCTGCAAAGGATGTACATCCTATTGATGATCAAGCCATGGGGAACCCTGGACCACAAACCACGATATTACCCTTTATTCAAGAGCTCATCGGAAGATTTCTGAATCCATCCACACCACTCCTGTGACAGGGAAGGGAAGGCTAATAGCAGCTATAATGGTGACAGCTTTTATGAACAGTTGACCATGGAAGCAGGTTGAAACCATTGTGCAACCACAGTTTATGGATCAACATTTTTTTTCTCTTGCTCCTGTGGTACTCTCCCATGAGTTCTTGAAGGGTATTTGCAAACTTGGGAAGAAAATAATTTTCTCTCTGCTACTGGAGTAAAAACATCTCTGAACCACAGCAGCTATCCCAGTAAATATCTTTGAGGATAGGGAAAATGTGTGTGTGTGTGTGTGTGTGTGTGTGTGTGTGTGTGGGGGGGGGGGAAGGGGGGGATGTTTTGATTTAAAAAAATGGAATCTTTATATTAATACTATGAAACATTGCTATGTATACGAAACCTTGATCAACCGTGTTTTATTGCATTCTAACATTAACAATCCAAATTTATTAGGATTTGATATGTTTTATTTTACATCATTTACTGCTTATTGGGGCTAATTCAGTAAGGATAGCAAATTCTAATAATCAGCAGAATTTGCTATCCTTTTGGTTGCTTGCTGTGGGCTGCCCATTGCTGGGCAAGGCCGCCCAGCATACTGACTGGCGCCCCTTTCCCCCTTCGACAAGCAGAAATTGCAATTGCTTCGCAATTTCTGCTTGTCAGCAGAAACTAAAGACGACTCCTGCCGGAACAGCTTAGCTGCGGCTGCAGGAGTCCCGCCGCCATTTAACCTGTCGCTGCGACCACGCCCCTGACACGCTTATGTTCGTCCACCTCCACCCACCGTTAGGTTTGCCCCTCCCCGCAATGCTCGTCTCCTCCCCGCCCGCCTCTACCTGATTGGCAGGCAGAGGCGATCACATTTTCTGCGGCCCCCCGCAGAAAGTGCGGGCGCACATGCAGTATGGGTGCTGCGCATGCACCCGCGGACCCACCGCAAAAATTCCGGATGGAACGCGATTTTCGATCCAACCTGAATTAGCCCCTTTATTCCTATTACATATACATATATATACGTAGATAGACTAAAACATATTAAAACATACAAAGTACACTCATATACATCTCAATAGGACTGAAGATTTTGAATTGAAATAAACATGAAGGAGATTAAACCATAAGGTGTTTCTCTGTGTATTGCCGCTTTTATGTGTTGGAATTGCTTACCCTTTAAAATTGAGAATGTTGATTGTGGTTTTCTCCTGTCTTATATTAGAGGAAAGTTTGTGAAGTCTTAGCTGATGTTAGACAAATTTAGTACCTCTCTGATCTGGTTCACCCTCCCACTCTCCATATATCTCTGTTGTGTGTGTGAATTAACTGCATTGGTTCAGCTCAATCAAATGAAGAACACAAGTAGTAATAATGTGGAATAATACCAGAGGTATTCCCTTTTAATAGACTTTTTATAAGAAGTCACGGCGCTGTGCTTGTAGTCACAGCATAATAAAAAAAAAACAGAGTGGTTTAAACCAAGGTGGATTAAACCAGCAATCCCTGGTGGACATAATTAGAGCCCCACCATAACTTCTATAGACAAATCTCTCGGCAGCACTTTACCAGAATGGGCTTGCCTAGTGCTGTACAGTGGGCGTACTTACTGTCTCCAACTATTTATTTTTCCTTTAAATTATGATATTCCTGCAGTCAGGGAATGTGCTAGGTTGTTGCCCCCCCCCCCCCGATATGTAATAAAGGGACAACATGTGCTGCAAAAAGGGTGTGGTCTCACAAGGAAGGGGCGTGGACCCACAAACAGTAACCTCAAATCAAATTACACCACACAGTAGCATAATCTTATTCACATTACATCGAACATAGTGATCCTGATTTGGATTACACCACATAGTAGTGTCCCTTACACAAATTACGCTACACCGTAGTACCCCTTATACATTTTACGCAACACAGTGATGCCCCTTATACATTTTTCGCCAACAGTAGTGCCCCTTATACATGTTACTGAACACACAGTAGTGCCCCTTATTCACGTTACGCAACACAGTAGTGCCCCTTATACATGGTATACCACACAGTAGTACCCCTTATACAGAGTGTCAGACTGGGGCATGGAGGGCCCATCGGGGGAAGGCAGTGGTAGGGGCACATCATGCTTAGAGGCTTGGCTAACCATTAGAAAGTGCATGGCCTGGGCCCCTTGATATAGTAAATACTGCTAGTTGATGCATGATTATTAACAGCAATGCACTGTAGAAAATACACCATAGTAATTTGCAGTATAATGTAACATATGTATAATGTATAATTCAAGTGCACAATCTGGAACTGCATTCCTAGAGGAAGGGTGGGTCTCCAGGCAGTGGGGCCCACCGGGGTTTATTTGTTTTGGGTGTTTTCCTGTACCCCAATGCCCACAGTAGTTCCCTTTATACACAGTGCCTACAATAGTGCCCCATATACACATAATGTCCACAGTAGTAGTGCCCCTTACACATAATGCCCACAGAAGTAGTGCCCCTTACACATAATGTCAATAAGAGCATAGGGTAGAGAGTGGGGGTGCAGTGTAGAAGACTGAAGTGCCTGCTGCTGCCTGGAGTGTGAGACCTGACTCTGGAGATCAGCACCAGGTGGACTGGTGCCAGTGCCTGTGATACAGATTGACAGGTGCAGCAGGGAGAAGAGGGAAGGAGAGAGGAGGAGCTGACACCAGAAGAGCCACTTTTCAAGCTGATTGCACTGCTGTTTGTCATACAACTTGGTAAGTGCAGCGGGGAGGAGAGAGGAGGGAGGGAGCTGACACTGCTTCATGCCGTCAGCATTGCTGCTTGATAACTTTGACAGGCACAGCGGCAGCCAACAGCAACATCAGACAGCAAGGTAGCAGAGCGGAGAGAGCGCTTCTCCTGCCTGGTCCCTCCCTGCTTTGCATACTATGCTGAGTGTGTTGCGCCAGCCCTAACTGCAGTATCACTAGACACTGTATAAAATTACAGCTCAGTTTTCGTGGTTGAACCTACGTCCCCTTCGCTTTAAGGACCTGGATGTAAAATCTAGGTTTTTCCCTGCTATTTGGCCTCCAACAGTACAAAGTTGTACATTCGCCATGCTTCAGGCATGGTGGCTCAGTCCACACTGCTTTGCTTGTCACAGAATACTGGGGCAGATGTATTAACCTGGAGAAGGCATAAGGAAGTGATAAACCAGTGATATGTGCAAAGTGATAAAGGCACCAGCCAATCAGCTCCAATATGTAAATTAACAGTTAGTATCTGATTGGCTGGTGCCTTTATCACCTTGCCACTTCCTTATGCCTTCTCCAGGTTAATACATCTGCCCCACTGTTCCCAATAGATGATTATTTTGCCCAGCGCCTGATGCAACAAGGCCCTTCCGGCGAAGGGGATTTAGTCGCTGCCCAGCTTTAGTCAATTGCCTGTTCATCTGTTTTTTATACTTCATGAGTCTAGATCCTACATCCACAATGCCTCACTGGGGATCAGGGAATGCTGGGAGGTGTGACATCATCCCCCCTACCAGTAGGCAGAAAATATTGCTCTGCTGTGTTGGATTACAGGTAGGGTTGCCACCATTTTTTTTATGCTGCACTGTATATGCCTTAGAACCCCCTCAAGCCCCTTGATATGTCTCAAATCTCCTCATGCCCCTATATATGCTAGCCCAGGTCCCCCTGTGAGTTTTCAATCAGGCTTAGCTCAGCAGCACTCTCCACTCTGTCTGTCTCACTAACATCAAGAGACAGCGAAGGAGAGCTTACATAGGTGTAAGTGACCAGTGGTGTGCTGGGGACGGCAGTAGGTGCATTTGGGAAGGACAGTTGGGGGTACATTTTCTAAGGTGCGGGTTTATAGAAGTGTAAATGTTGCCCATAGCAACCAATCAGATTCTAGCTATTATCTCCAAGAAGGTGATAGATAAATGATAAGAAGAATCTGATTTGTTGTTATGGGCAACATCTCCACTTTTATAAACCCGCACTTTAGTAAATATACACCTAGGCGGGCTTTGGGAGGACAGTAGGCTCACTGCAGTCTGAGTCAGAGATGGAAGAGATGTCGGACGCATGTGGGGAATGCCATCCCTCCCAGCAGTGTTATGTAGCGTGAGGTGAGCAGTGGGTATAGAAGGAACTGGGCCCATGGGTGCAACTGCACCCCCTGCAGCTACGGTAGATATGCCTTTGGTTTGTACAGCCCTTGTGACCTAACAGTTTTCCCATACTATGAGATCAGATTCAAGCTAACCACAGTGAGAATCCAGTGTTTGGATGCCTGATCATTCAGCCAGAGGCCCTGCTACGTCCACAGTTATTATTCACATAGTTACTAAATATATGTTTGATTTAAGTTAAGCATTTTAATGTACATGCCATATGATCTGACATAGGAACATGACTCTGAATCAGGATTAAATTATTATTTTACATTTACCCATGTACTCACACTTTTTATGTATTATGATAGTTTTACATGGTCACATTATTATTATTATTATTATTTATTTATTTATTAACAGTTTCTTATATAGCGCTGCAAATTCCGTTGCGCTTTACAACTGGACACGCTGGAAAAACAAAACTGTGTAATAACAAACAGTCATAGAGGTAGGAAGGCCCTGCTCACAAGCTTACAATCTATAGGGAAATAGGCATTAATTCACAAGGATAGGTGCTATCTGTTGCATAGTTGTCCACCGGATTACAAAGGTTCTAGGTGGGCTGCATTGTATAACATCACAGTAATGATAAACCAGGGTCCGAAGGAAGGGAAAGTGAACAAAAAGAGAAAATATGTGGAGGATATGTGTGGACTGTCGCAGTGAGGATATAATTGGATAGGAAAGCTTATGAAGGTTGAGAGAGCGGTTCTGGAATGTGATAAGCTAGCCCGAAGAGGTGAGTTTTCAGGGCATGCTTGAAGATTTGGAGACATGGGGAGAGTCTTATTGTGCGTAGTAGGGCATTCTACAGAGTGGGTGCAGCCCAAAGAAAGTCCTGCAATCATGCATGGGAGCGAGTAATAAGTGTGGATGAGAGACGTAGATCTTGTGAAGAGCGGAGAGGTTGGGTTGGGAAATATTTTGAGATAAGTGAAGAGATGCACATTGGTGTAGTTTGGTTAATGGCCTTGCGTGTGAGTAAAAGTATTTTATATTGAATACAGTAGAATACAGGTAACTAATGGAGGGACAGACAGAGTGGATCTGCAGCTGATAAACGTCTAGAGAGGAAGATTAGCCTTGCAGCTGCATTCAGAATGGATTGTAGTGGTGAGAGTCTCTTTTTGGTAAGACCAGAAAGAAGACTATTGCAATAATCAATGCGGGAGATAATGAGAGCATGGATTAGAGTTTTTGTAGTGTCTTGTGTAAAGTATGGTCGTATTTTGGATATGTTTTTTAGATGCATGTAGCATGATTTTGAGACAGATTGAAAGTCGGAAGCAAAGGACAAGTCTGAGTCAAGTATGACACCTAGGCAGCGAGCTTGTGTTGTAGGATTGATAGTTGAGTTCTCATTGATAGAGACTAGAGATGAGCGCCGGAAATTTTTCGGGTTTTGTGTTTTGGTTTTGGGTTCGGTTCCGCGGCCGTGTTTCGGGTTCGACCGCGTTTTGGCAAAACCTCACCGAATTTTTTTTGTCGGATTCGGGTGTGTTTTGGATTCGGGTGTTTTTTTCAAAAAACCCTAAAAAACAGCTTAAATCATAGAATTTGGGGGTCATTTTGATCCCAAAGTATTATTAACCTCAAAAACCATAATTTACACTCATTTTCAGTCTATTCTGAATACCTCACACCTCACAATATTATTTTTAGTCCTAAAATTTGCACCGAGGTCGCTGTGTGAGTAAGATAAGCGACCCTAGTGGCCGACACAAACACCGGGCCCATCTAGGAGTGGCACTGCAGTGTCACGCAGGATGGCCCTTCCAAAAAACCCTCCCCAAACAGCACATGACGCAAAGAAAAAAAGAGGCGCAATGAGGTAGCTGTGTGAGTAAGATAAGCGACCCTAGTGGCCGACACAAACACCGGGCCCATCTAGGAGTGGCACTGCAGTGTCACGCAGGATGGCCCTTCCAAAAAACCCTCCCCAAACAGCACATGACGCAAAGAAAAAAAGAGGCGCAATGAGGTAGCTGACTGTGTGAGTAAGATAAGCGACCCTAGTGGCCGACACAAACACCGGGCCCATCTAGGAGTGGCACTGCAGTGTCACGCAGGATGGCCCTTCCAAAAAACCCTCCCCAAACAGCACATGACGCAAAGAAAAAAAGAGGCGCAATGAGGTAGCTGACTGTGTGAGTAAGATAAGCGACCCTAGTGGCCGACACAAACACCGGGCCCATCTAGGAGTGGCACTGCAGTGTCACGCAGGATGGCCCTTCCAAAAAACCCTCCCCAAACAGCACATGACGCAAAGAAAAAAAGAGGCGCAATGAGGTAGCTGACTGTGTGAGTAAGATAAGCGACCCTAGTGGCCGACACAAACACCGGGCCCATCTAGGAGTGTCACTGCAGTGTCACGCAGGATGGCCCTTCCAAAAAACCCTCCCCAAACAGCACATGACGCAAAGAAAAAAAGAGGCGCAATGAGGTAGCTGACTGTGTGAGTAAGATAAGCGACCCTAGTGGCCGACACAAACACCGGGCCCATCTAGGAGTGGCACTGCAGTGTCACGCAGGATGGCCCTTCCAAAAAACCCTACCCAAAAAGCACATGACGCAAAGAAAAAAAGAGGCGCAATGAGGTAGCTGACTGTGTGAGTAAGATAAGCGACCCTAGTGGCCGACACAAACACCGGGCCCATCTAGGAGTGGCACTGCAGTGTCACGCAGGATGGCCCTTCCAAAAAACCCTCCCCAAACAGCACATGACGCAAAGAAAAAAAGAGGCGCAATGAGGTAGCTGACTGTGTGAGTAAGATAAGCGACCCTAGTGGCCGACACAAACACCGGGCCCATCTAGGAGTGGCACTGCAGTGTCACGCAGGATGGCCCTTCCAAAAAACCCTACCCAAAAAGCACATGACGCAAAGAAAAAAAGAGGCGCAATGAGGTAGCTGACTGTGTGAGTAAGATAAGCGACCCTAGTGGCCGACACAAACACCGGGCCCATCTAGGAGTGGCACTGCAGTGTCACGCAGGATGGCCCTTCCAAAAAACCCTCCCCAAACAGCACATGACGCAAAGAAAAAAAGAGGCGCAATGAGGTAGCTGACTGTGTGAGTAAGATAAGCGACCCTAGTGGCCGACACAAACACCGGGCCCATCTAGGAGTGGCACTGCAGTGTCACGCAGGATGTCCCTTCCAAAAAACCCTCCCCAAACAGCACATGACGCAAAGAAAAATTAAAGAAAAAAGAGGTGCAAGATGGAATTGTCCTTGGGCCCTCCCACCCACCCTTATGTTGTATAAACAGGACATGCACACTTTAACCAACCCATCATTTCAGTGACAGGGTCTGCCACACGACTGTGACTGAAATGACGGGTTGGTTTGGACCCCCACCAAAAAAGAAGCAATTAATCTCTCCTTGCACAAACTGGCTCTACAGAGGCAAGATGTCCACATCATCATCATCCTCCGATATATCACCGTGTACATCCCCCTCCTCACAGATTATCAATTCGTCCCCACTGGAATCCACCATCTCAGCTCCCTGTGTACTTTGTGGAGGCAATTGCTGCTGGTCAATGTCTCCACGGAGGAATTGATTATAATTCATTTTAATGAACATCATCTTCTCCACATTTTCTGGATGTAACCTCGTACGCCGATTGCTGACAAGGTGAGCGGCGGCACTAAACACTCTTTCGGAGTACACACTTGTGGGAGGGCAACTTAGGTAGAATAAAGCCAGTTTGTGCAAGGGCCTCCAAATTGCCTCTTTTTCCTGCCAGTATAAGTACGGACTGTGTGACGTGCCTACTTGGATGCGGTCACTCATATAATCCTCCACCATTCTTTCAATGGTGAGAGAATCATATGCAGTGACAGTAGACGACATGTCCGTAATCGTTGTCAGGTCCTTCAGTCCGGACCAGATGTCAGCATCAGCAGTCGCTCCAGACTGCCCTGCATCACCGCCAGCGGGTGGGCTCGGAATTCTGAGCCTTTTCCTCGCACCCCCAGTTGCGGGAGAATGTGAAGGAGGAGATGTTGACAGGTCGCGTTCCGCTTGACTTGACAATTTTCTCACCAGCAGGTCTTTCAACCCCAGCAGACTTGTGTCTGCCGGAAAGAGAGATCCAAGGTAGGCTTTAAATCTAGGATCGAGCACGGTGGCCAAAATGTAGTGCTCTGATTTCAACAGATTGACCACCCGTGAATCCTTGTTAAGCGAATTAAGGGCTCCATCCACAAGTCCCACATGCCTAGCGGAATCGCTCCGTGTTAGCTCCTCCTTCAATGTCTCCAGCTTCTTCTGCAAAAGCCTGATGAGGGGAATGACCTGACTCAGGCTGGCAGTGTCTGAACTGACTTCACGTGTGGCAAGTTCAAAGGGCATCAGAACCTTGCACAACGTTGAAATCATTCTCCACTGCGCTTGAGACAGGTGCATTCCACCTCCTATATCGTGCTCAATTGTATAGGCTTGAATGGCCTTTTGCTGCTCCTCCAACCTCTGAAGCATATAGAGGGTTGAATTCCACCTCGTTACCACTTCTTGCTTCAGATGATGGCAGGGCAGGTTCAGTAGTTTTTGGTGGTGCTCCAGTCTTCTGTACGTGGTGCCTGTACGCCGAAAGTGTCCCGCAATTCTTCTGGCCACCGACAGCATCTCTTGCACGCCCCTGTCGTTTTTTAAAAAATTCTGCACCACCAAATTCAAGGTATGTGCAAAACATGGGACGTGCTGGAATTTGCCCATATTTAATGCACACACAATATTGCTGGCGTTGTCCGATGCCACAAATCCACAGGAGAGTCCAATTGGGGTAAGCCATTCCGCGATGATCTTCCTCAGTTGCCGTAAGAGGTTTTCAGCTGTGTGCGTATTCTGGAAAGCGGTGATACAAAGCGTAGCCTGCCTAGGAAAGAGTTGGCGTTTGCGAGATGCTGCTACTGGTGCCGCCGCTGCTGTTCTTGCGGCGGGAGTCCATACATCTACCCAGTGGGCTGTCACAGTCATATAGTCCTGACCCTGCCCTGCTCCACTTGTCCACATGTCCGTGGTTAAGTGGACATTGGGTACAACTGCATTTTTTAGGACACTGGTGAGTCTTTTTCTGACGTCCGTGTACATTCTCGGTATCGCCTGCCTAGAGAAGTGGAACCTAGATGGTATTTGGTAACGGGGGCACACTGCCTCAATAAATTGTCTAGTTCCCTGTGAACTAACGGCGGATACCGGACGCACGTCTAACACCAACATAGTTGTCAAGGCCTCAGTTATCCGCTTTGCAGCAGGATGACTGCTGTGATATTTCATCTTCCTCGCAAAGGACTGTTGGACAGTCAATTGCTTACTGGAAGTAGTACAAGTGGGCTTACGACTTCCCCTCTGGGATGACCATCGACTCCCAGCAGCAACAACAGCAGCGCCAGCAGCAGTAGGCGTTACACGCAAGGATGCATCGGAGGAATCCCAGGCAGGAGAGGACTCGTCAGAATTGCCAGTGACATGGCCTGCAGGACTATTGGCATTCATGGGGAAGGAGGAAATTGACACTGAGGGAGTTGGTGGGGTGGTTTGCGTGAGCTTGGTTACAAGAGGAAGGGATTTACTGGTCAGTGGACTGCTTCCGCTGTCGCCCAAAGTTTTTGAACTTGTCACTGACTTATTATGAATGCGCTGCAGGTGACGTATAAGGGAGGATGTTCCGAGGTGGTTAACGTCCTTACCCCTACTTATTACAGCTTGACAAAGGCAACACACGGCTTGACACCTGTTGTCCGCTTTTCTGTTGAAATACCTCCACACTGAAGAGCTGATTTTTTTGGTATTTTCACCAGGCATGTCAACGGCCATATTCCTCCCACGGACAACAGGTGTCTCCCCGGGTGCCTGACTTAAACAAACCACCTCACCATCAGAATCCTCCTGGTCAATTTCCTCCCCAGCGCCAGCAACACCCATATCCTCCTCATCCTGGTGTACTTCAACATCTTCATCTTCAATCTGACTATCAGGAATGGACTGCGGGTGCTCCTTCCAGCACTTGCAGGGGGCGTGCAAATGGTGGAAGGCGCATGCTCTTCACGTCCAGTGTTGGGAAGGTCAGGCATCGCAACCGACACAATTGGACTCTCCTTGTGGATTTGGGATTTCGAAGAACGCACAGTTCTTTGCGGTGCTTTTGCCAGCTTGAGTCTTTTCAGTTTTCTAGCGAGAGGCTGAGTGCTTCCATCCTCATGTGAAGCTGAACCACTAGCCATGAACATAGGCCAGGGCCTCAGCCGTTCCTTGCCACTCCGTGTGGTAAATGGCATATTGGCAAGTTTACGCTTCTCCTCCGACAATTTTATTTTAGGTTTTGGAGTCCTTTTTTTACTGATATTTGGTGTTTTGGATTTGACATGCTCTGTACTATGACATTGGGCATCGGCCTTGGCAGACGACGTTGCTGGCATTTCATCGTCTCGGCCATGACTAGTGGCAGCAGCTCCAGCACGAGGTGGAAGTGGATCTTGATCTTTCCCTAATTTTGGAACCTCAACATTTTTGTTCTCCATATTTTAATAGGCACAACTAAAAGGCACCTCAGGTAAACAATGGAGATGGATGGATACTAGTATACAATTATGGATGGACTGCCGAGTGCCGACACAGAGGTAGCTACAGCCGTGGACTATTGTACTGTACTGTGTCTGCTGCTAATATAGACTGGATGATAATGAGATGTAGTATGTATGTATAAAGAAGAAAGAAAAAAAAACCACGGGTAGGTGGTATACAATTATGGATGGACTGCCGAGTGCCGACACAGAGGTAGCTACAGCCGTGGACTACCGTACTGTGTCTGCTGCTAATATAGACTGGTTGATAATGAGATGTAGTATGTATAAAGAAGAAAGAAAAAAAAAAACCACGGGTAGGTGGTATACAATTATGGACGGACTGCCGAGTGCCGACACAGAGGTAGCTACAGCCGTGGACTACCGTACTGTACTGTGTCTGCTGCTAATATAGACTGGATGATAATGAGATGTAGTATGTATAAAGAAGAAAGAAAAAAAAACCACGGGTAGGTGGTATACAATTATGGATGGACTGCCGAGTGCCGACACAGAGGTAGCTACAGCCGTGGACTACCGTACTGTACTGTGTCTGCTGCTAATATAGACTGGATGATAATGAGATGTAGTATGTATAAAGAAGAAAGAAAAAAAAACCACGGGTAGGTGGTATACAATTATGGACGGACTGCCGAGTGCCGACACAGAGGTAGCTACAGCCGTGGACTACCGTACTGTACTGTGTCTGCTGCTAATATAGACTGGTTGATAATGAGATGTAGTATGTATAAAGAAGAAAGAAAAAAAAACCACGGGTAGGTGGTATACAATTATGGACGGACTGCCGAGTGCCGACACAGAGGTAGCTACAGCCGTGGACTACCGTACTGTACTGTGTCTGCTGCTAATATAGACTGGATGATAATGAGATGTAGTATATATAAAGAAGAAAGAAAAAAAAAACCACGGGTAGGTGGTATACAATTATGGACGGACTGCCAAGTGCCGACACAGAGGTAGCTACAGCCGTGGACTACCGTACTGTGTCTGCTGCTAATATAGACTGGTTGATAATGAGATGTAGTATGTATAAAGAAGAAAGAAAAAAAAAACCACGGGTAGGTGGTATACAATTATGGACGGACTGCCGAGTGCCGACACAGAGGTAGCTACAGCCGTGGACTACCGTACTGTACTGTGTCTGCTGCTAATATAGACTGGATGATAATGAGATGTAGTATGTATAAAGAAGAAAGAAAAAAAAACCACGGGTAGGTGGTATACAATTATGGATGGACTGCCGAGTGCCGACACAGAGGTAGCTACAGCCGTGGACTACCGTACTGTACTGTGTCTGCTGCTAATATAGACTGGATGATAATGAGATGTAGTATGTATAAAGAAGAAAGAAAAAAAAACCACGGGTAGGTGGTATACAATTATGGACGGACTGCCGAGTGCCGACACAGAGGTAGCTACAGCCGTGGACTACCATACTGTACTGTGTCTGCTGCTAATATAGACTGGATGATAATGAGATGTAGTATGTATAAAGAAGAAAGAAAAAAAAAAACCACGGGTAGGTGGTATACAATTATGGACGGACTGCCGAGTGCCGACACAGAGGTAGCTACAGCCGTGGACTACCGTACTGTACTGTGTCTGCTGCTAATATAGACTGGATGATAATGAGATGTAGTATGTATAAAGAAGAAGAAAAAAAAAACCACGGGTAGGTGGTATACAATTATGGACGGACTGCCGAGTGCCGACACAGAGGTAGCTACAGCCGTGGACTACCGTACTGTGTCTGCTGCTAATATAGACTGGTTGATAATGAGATGTAGTATGTATAAAGAAGAAAGAAAAAAAAACCACGGGTAGGTGGTATACAATTATGGACGGACTGCCGAGTGCCGACACAGAGGTAGCTACAGCCGTGGACTACCGTACTGTACTGTGTCTGCTGCTAATATAGACTGGATGATAATGAGATGTAGTATGTATAAAGAAGAAAGAAAAAAAAAACCACGGGTAGGTGGTATACAATTATGGACGGACTGCCGAGTGAGACACAGAGGTAGCTACAGCCGTGGACTACCGTACTGTGTCTGCTGCTAATATAGACTGGTTGATAATGAGATGTAGTATGTATAAAGAAGAAAGAAAAAAAAAACCACGGGTAGGTGGTATACAATTATGGACGGACTGCCGAGTGCCGACACAGAGGTAGCTACAGCCGTGAACTACCGTACTGTGTCTGCTGCGACTGGATGATAAATAATGATATAAAAAATATATATATATCACTACTGCAGCCGGACAGGTATATATTATATAATGACGGACCTGCTGGACACTGTCTGTCAGCAGAATGAGTTTTTTATTTTATAGAATAAAAAAACACCACACAAGTCACACGACGTGTGTTTAACTTTTACAGGCAGACATTCACAATACAATATAGTATACTATATACTGGTGGTCAGGTCACTGGTCAGTCACACTGGCAGTGGCACTCCTGCAGAAAAAAAGTGTGCACTGTTTAATTTTTTAATATGTACTCCTGGCTCCTGCTATAACCTAACTGCTCCCCAGTCTACCCCACAATTAAGCTGTGTGAGCACAGTCAGATATTATACATAGATGATGCAGCAGCACACTGGGCTGAGCACAGATATGGTATGTGACTGAGTCACTGTGTATCGTTTTTTCAGGCAGAGAACGGATTATATTAAATAATATAAAACTGCACTGGTGGTCACTGGTCAGTCACTAGTATAACTAACTAATACTATCAGCAAAATTCTGCACTCTCTGTCTGAGTACTCCTCCTAAGCTCCAGTAAATGAAGTGTCACTGTGTCACTCTGTCACTAGTATAACTAACTAATACTATCAGCAAAATTCTGCACTCTCTGTCTGAGTACTCCTCCTAAGCTCCAGTAAATGAAGTGTCACTGTCTCACTCTCACTCTCCTATCTATTTCTTCTCTAAACGGAGAGGACTCCAGCCACGTCCTCTCACTATCAATCTCAATGCACGTGTAAAATGGCGGCGACGCGCGGCTCCTTATATAGAATCCGAGTCTCGCGATAGAATCCGAGCCTCGCGAGAATCCGACAGCGTCATGATGACGTTCGGGCGCGCTCGGGTTAACCGAGCAAGGCGGGAAGATCCGAGTCGCTCGGATCCGTGTAAAAAAAGCTGAAGTTCGGGCGGGTTCGGATTCCGAGGAACCGAACCCGCTCATCTCTAATAGAGACATCAGGTTGGTAACTACTATTGACCGGTGGAAATATAATTAACTCTGTTTTGGAAATATTTAGTTTGAGGTAGTGAGATGACATGCAAGATGAAATGGCAGAAAGGCATTGAGTGACACGGGCCAATACAGATGGTGACAAATCAGAGGAGGATAGATGGATGATACTGAAATCTAAAGAGCTGATTAGTTTACCAAGAGAAGAGGTATAGATTGATTATGGTACTCCAACTGAAAGAGGTAGTGAAGAGGAGGTGGATTCAGAGAAGCGAACATTGAAGGAACGATTAGATAGGTAGGATAGGAACCAAGAGAGGGCTGTGTCTTGAAGGGTGTAGTAGGGTATTCCGGCGGTCGGGCTCCCGGCGACCAGCATACCGGCCCGTCTTGAAGACCTAGGGATTGTAGTGTTTGTATGAGAAGAGAATGGTCAACAGTATCAAAAGCAGTAGAGAGATCAAGAAGAATAAGGAGTGAGTAATTGCCTTTAGACTTCATAGTGACTAGATAATTCACTACTTTAGTCAGTGCTGTCTCTGGAGTGTTGGGAACGAAAGCCTGACTGAAGTGTGTCCAATATGTTGTGTGAATTAAGAAAGTGTGTGAGGCGAGTGTAGGCAAGTCTGTCAAGTAGCTTGGAGGGGCATGGGAGCTGAGAGATGGGAAAGTAGTTTGAGAGAGTAAAGGTCAGAATTTAAATTTTTCAGAATGGGAGTAAGCACTACATGCTTGAACAGTGAGAGTGCCAGAGGGTTCAGGTAGAGAAATGACCACTGCCTACATTTGACATCGGTAGCGCATAGGCCATGAAGTAAGTCAAGTGTCAGTGGGTATAAAAGGTGTGCGATAGGCCGTCTGCACATGTATCATTCATTGATGACATGGGTAAAAGGGGCAATTTATCCGAGTTGAAAAAAGGGATGATTATCGGTTTTTGGGCCAAGGGTGGCAGTATTTCTGAAACAGCGCAGTTTGTGAACTGTCCGCGTGCTGCTGTGGTGAAGGTGTATCATTACTTGACAAATGGTTTCACTGCGAATAACGGATGTGGAAATTGCAGAGCACAACTTGCCATTGATGTGAGAGGTGAACGTCGGCTATGACAGTGCGTGAGGGACAACCGACACACTACAGTGGAGTAGCTCACCGTCAAAATAAAACTGGAGGCTACCAGACATGTGTCTAAAAGGACAGTTCAGCCCGTCTAGCTGCTATCCGTGCTGCACATGGCGGGTACTATGGCTTTTAGCTGGTGGTCATAATAATGTGACTCAGCCGTGTAAGTTATGATTATTGCAGGGCTGGGAGGCTGATTCAGACCAAACTTTGAAGCCTTTACTTGTCCCATGATTGTCTCAGGTACACTGGCACATCTCACAATAGCCATAGCTGCCAGACTGTCAGATAGCTGTATGACATGTAACCCAGTCTAGTCATTGTCACCCTCAATAAGGTATTATGGGTGTATAACTGTCCATCCAAAATGTAAAAAACCAAGAAAATATTTTACTAGTGCTTTAAAAAAGTCTCCCATTTACTGTACCACAAATGGTTATATTTCATATGGTTTTGTGTAAAGCTATTGACTAACCTAAATACACCAAAACTTGTGCCTAATATTATTTTAAGACATTCAAGCATGTTCGTTCCCGAAATACCAGCTAGAGTTCTTGTGTTAAGAACTGCCAATATAAACAGACAACTGTGCTCTTTGTTTATGTGGAGGAGGAATGTGACAAAGGAGATACTCATGTCTATGTGGTGTATGATTAAACAACTGCTTGGATTTGATATTATCCAGGCTTCCAGCCACATGCTACTTGTGTGATTAGGTGCTCACAACTAATTCATCATCACTGTCTTCAAACAAAACCTCTTTTGTGCTGCGTGGAAAATATTTTTTTTTTAGTACTTTGAAAATTTTTACATGAAAAATCACGATTTCAGATTTTTATTTCAGATAATTAATTAAAAAACTAGACTGCAGAGTGCCTAACAGTAGCATGCCTGTGCATTTCTGAGATCCTGTACAACATGTTTGCGCCTCTATGGGATAATACAACAATATATGTGTAATGGGATATCCCATGATAGTGGCCCTCATTCCGAGTTGATCGCTCGCCAGCTGCTTTTAGCAGCAGTGCAAACGCTAGGCCGCCCTCTGGGAGTGTACCTTAGCTTAGCAGAAGTGCGACCGAAAGGATCGCAGAACTACTCCAAAAAAAGATTGTGCAGTTTCTGAGTAGCTCGAGACTTACAGAGACGGTACACACATGTAAAAAAACCCAGCCACTGGCGAACGGATTTGCAGCTGTCCGCTGACTAAGGTTTTTCAGCAGCTCGGTATGAACATGTGATCGCATACTTGCACGGCAGATATACCCTCCCCTTGGGTGGCGACTATCTGATCGCAGGGCTTCAATTTTAGCAGTCTAGCAATCAGGTCTGAATCACCCCCTAAGATCAGATTTACACCTGCACTGCAGAAGGATCACCAGGGTATCCGGTCTTTAGGTCGACAATCATTAGGTCAACATGGTCATTAGGTCGACATGGCGAAGGTTGACACATGAATAGGTTTTCACTTTTGTAATTTTTTTTTACTTTTTCATACTTTACGATCCACGCGGACTACGATTGGGAATAGTAACCTGAAGCTGCTAGGGGACACGGTGCACTAATTGGGACTCCCGGTCACTTTACGAAGAAAAACGACACCCACAGTTTTTAAAGAAAACTCATGTTGACCTTTTTCCATGTCGACCTTATCCATGTTGATCTCATGACCGCGTCGACCTATTTCATGTGTCGACCTAGTCAACGTTGACCAGTAGAAGTCGACCTAATGACTGTCGACCTAGTTACTGTCGACCCAATAATCCACACCCATCACCAGAGAGGGTTACTCACAATATGGGTTCAGAATTACAGGTATGTAGTTTGGACAATAATGGAAAGTAGATTGCCATACACTAGATATAGACTTTCAGATCCAAACTGCATGATTTACTATTCTACAAGTTGGAGGCTTACAATAAAAACTGGTTTAGGGCAAATTGCATGTGGTTAGTCTAAATCATAAAGTAAAACTATAATCTGGTTTTACATCTGGCTGTACTCATGTACTAAGCATCGAGTTTGGTCCTCTAGAGGGGAACCCGAACAAACAATTGGAACCCTGCATGTAGAGATAATGGGCCTAATTCAGACCTGATCGCTGTGCTGCAAATTACACTGTCTTGCGATCAGATAGTCGCCACCCAGGGAGAGTGAAAATTCGCCCCATGCAAGTGTGCGAATGCATGTGTACACTGTGCAAAAATTCCCCTCAGTCAGTGAACAGCTGCAATACCGTTTGCATCACAATCACCATCAAATGTTTTTCCCATTCTGTGCAGTGGGTGCAGTCTGTGCATAGCTCAATACTTACTCCTCTAGTGTGAAGAAATCAAGCTGATGGGGTCCGGAGCTGACGTCACACACCCGCCCTGAAAATGCTTTGGAACACCTGCGTTTTTCTAGACACTCCCAGAAAATGGCCAGTTACAACCCAGTGATCGCGCTGATCAAAGAAAAAAAAGTGGGCCCCAGGGACCCCTCACTTTAAAAAATTGGGGTCCAACTTTGCTTTTTCTGGGTCCCATTGTAATTTATGCTTTTGAGACCCTCATATGCCATCAGCCAGGGAGGCAGCATGTGGGGGTACAGGAGTGTATGAACCATGATGTGCTGTGTAGGGCACAGGGAGGGAGTATGTGGGGGTATAGGAGTGTATGTACAATGAGGTGCTGTGTGGGACACCAGGAGGTAGTACGTTGGGATACAGGAGTATATGTACCATGAGGACCTGTGTAAGGCACAGGGAGGGAATATATAGGGCTGTGAAGAGAGTAATCAGTAAGACATCACCTGTCAGGTTCAGGAGGCAGGGGTAACAGGTAGATAGTGGGTGACTGGGGAGACAGGGGTAACAGGAAGATAGTGGGTGACTGGGGAGACAGGGGTGACAGGGAGATAGTGGGTGACTGGGAAGGCAGGTGTGACAGGGAGATAGTGGGTGACTGGGGAAGCAGGGGTGACAGGGAGATAGTGGGTGACTGGGGAGGCAGGGGTGACAGGGAGAATGACGGAGATAATGGGTGACTGGGGATGCAGGGTGACAGGGAGAATGACAGGGGGATAGTGGGTGACTGGGGAGGCAGGGGTGACAGGGAGAATGACAGGGAGATAGTGGGTGACTGGGGAGGCAGGAATGACAGGGAGATAGTGGGTGATTGGTGAGGGAGGGGTGACGGGGAGAGAGTCAGTGCCTGGGGAGGCAGGGGTGACGGGGAGAATGACAGTGAGATAGTGGGTGACTGGGGAGGCAGCAATGACAGGGAAATAGTGAGTGACTTGTGAGGCAGGGGTGACAGGGACATAGTGACAAGGGACACTCTACAGGGACCAAGTCACACTGACACACACATTGTACAGTGATCAGGGGCTCACTGACACACACATTGTACAGGGATCAGGGGCACACATACACATTGTACTGGGACCAAAGGCACACTGACACACATATACACACCTACACATTGTATTGGGACCAGGGACACACTGAAACACACACACATTGTACTGGGACCTGGGGTACACTGACACACACACACTGATTGTGCAGGCTGGGAAAGTTTGCAGCTACAGTATGCAGAGGAATAGAACATCCCATATCTGTTATAATAGTATCAGTCACAGAAGATCCGGACCATCATGGGCTGGGAGGCAGCAGTTGCAGATGTGAAGCGTAGGCAGGCAGACGGGCAGCGGCAAAAGTGGGTACTAGTCTATGGCAGCTGTGGCTATCGGAAGTTATCGCTGGTGATGCAGACCGTGACAAGCGCCTTAGAGCTTGGCACCGTACACGGCTGCGTGTCATGTCTGATGGGGCAGCCTGCCTTGCCCAACACAGCTCTGCTTCTGCTGCCGCCCACCACCGAGTCCTTTGAAGGATTAAAATAAAGTACTGGAGCCTGAGTGAATAGACCACATAGGCCCTGACATA
The DNA here is from genome assembly GCF_028390025.1 of Pseudophryne corroboree. Lineage (NCBI taxonomy): Eukaryota > Metazoa > Chordata > Amphibia > Anura > Myobatrachidae > Pseudophryne > Pseudophryne corroboree. The sequence continues at coordinate 272,559,388 of NC_086448.1, read as the reverse complement.
AGAAAGCAGGGGTGGTATTCAGTATGCTGGCCTGCTGGGATCCCGGCTGCCGGCATACCATACTACACCAGAAGGCAGAATGGCAGGGGTGGATGTCTGTCCCTTTTTCCATAGTTTTATATGTCTGGTAAAATAATCAATCGATAATTGATACTGGGCCTGATTCAGTACATTAACTCGATGTTAACGCACATCTCCGATGGCTTAAGATCTGTGCATGTTGAGATGCTGCACTGCACAATTTGTTCTAAAACATATATTCTATATCTGAAACCTCAGTTAGTGCCTTCTGTAAAATATGTTCCGGATACCCACACTCCCTAAAGGACTCTTCACGTGATGGGTTTAGCCATGGGGACCAGGTTCGCGCTGTCGAAGTCGGAAAATATTACAGTACACACATTACGTACACACTCCACACAGATGGCCTCCATGCGCGTACTTGTTCTGCCATGCGTGCGCATATTCGCAAGTTGCGTATGACCGCTCACGCGGTCCTGCGTATTAGCGCGTGGTATGAGTAATTACGGTAGCATTTGTATTCACATGGAAAAGCCACAAAGACATATCTCATATTTAATCCACATAGTGCACAATGTACACATAGCCCACATGCACCACACCAGCAAGTTATACTTGTTTAAAAGGTACAACAACAAAGGGATTCACCTTAACAGGATATGAGGGGACAGCATTAGGTTATGAGGTGGTGTTTGGTATCCAACTGTAGGGTATTTTAAGGGCAACATTCCGGTAGCAGTTTGCAGAAGATAGCACGCTCCTGTGCATAATTATGCGCAGGAACAGGATATTAATATTATACTGTGTTTACTGTACTCTGATATTCGGCGGGAACCCAGTGGAGACTAACTGCAAGCACACCTGGACCAGACATCGCCCACCTATTCAAACCAACATATGACACATCTTGTACTGTAAATGACTAGCCCTTTGTCCTATAGATGAAGAGGTTACAGTTTCTATTGTATTGTGTTTTGACCAACTGTATAAAAGCCAAGCTGCCTAGCTGGTCATTCATCTCTCTCTGAAGGTCATCTTGGTTGATTGACTGAGCACCGGACCGTGTGGCGCTGGTGAAACCAACCGTATGTACCATTGACTGTAGCCTCTTTTCTGTTATTGTGATTGTATATCTGTTGTGACCCCCTCTCAGCAATTATATGTTGGTGGGTCGGATCCCAACACCTTAAATACAATTGGTGTCGTGTCTCCTTCCTGCTAAGGTTTAAAGTGTATTTCAGCCACACATGCAGCTGCATTGTGCTCTCAGTGTGTCGGTGTGTGTATGCACTGCGTGTACTTTGTACGTCCGTCACGGCATGTGTATCAAAGTGCGTACACGGTATGGGCCGTTGTATGCTAACTGAGTAAAAGGTACGTAGGTTTAGGATTACATACAGAAGCCGCAGTGGCTTGAATTTAAGTGTAATAAGGTATTGCTTTTAGTCCTGTAAGTAAATCAGCATTTACAGCGCGCACTTATGATAACCTCTACATGGGGGAGTTTGAAAAAATCCATGTGTGGGGTGGCAGCTTGGCGTTGAACCTGGTCCTCTATGGCCAGTACATTGATGATGTTTTTATTATTTGGGATGGGGATCTATCCTCTGCCACCACTTTTACTTACTTTCTTAGTTATAATGGTTATAATTTGACCTTCACTTCCACATTTCACACCTCCCATATTAACTTCCTGGATGTGACCCTTGAGATTATCAACAACACCATCGTTACATCCACATGTAAGGAAACGAATACAAATTCGTATTTACATTTTACAAGTTCCCATGGAAACAAAATATCCCAAAGGGCCAACTCATACATCTGAGACGGAACTTTTTACGATTTGACAACTTTTCTGAACAAGCAAACATACTATTGATGTCTTTTAGGGAGTGTGGGTATCCAGAACATATTTTACAGAAGGCCCTAACTGAGGTTTCAGATATAGATAGGAGTACCCTCCTACAATATCAACCTAAAAAGAAAAAAATTTAAACAAATGAGGATAAAAGTGCCTCGCTTGTATGCAAATACAACAGCTGTGCCTGGCAAATTAAAAACATAGTAACTAGGAATTATAATATTCTAAAACAAGGCTGGATTTTGGGGGACATTCTCCCATCAGTACCACAAATAATGTATAGAATGAACAAGTCTCTAAAATCCAAGCTGGCTCCCAGTTTATTGAAACAGATTAATGTTAACGAAACCGGACAAGGTTCTGAATGGTTAACAAAAAAACCTATGGGCTTTTTCCAGTGTGGCAAAGATAGATGTCAAATGTACTCACATATGTTGAAAAAAACTGTGTCTGTCGAATTACCAAAAATAATGAAAAAAGATACACATCAGATAAAGTCCTATATTAATTGTGACTCATCTTATATTATCTACCTTTTAAAATGCAGCTGCAATCTTTGTTATGTTGGTCGTACGACTAGAAGTCTTCGGGCAAGATTTATGGAACACAAACGCAATATCATTAGAGGATATATGGAACATAGTGTCTCACGTCACTTCCACTCTACACATGAAGGGGACCCCAAACACCTTTCCATCATTGCAATAGGACAGATTGCTTCAACTATTAGGGGTGGGGCTAGGTTTTCTACTCTTTGTAAAAGAGAGATTTATTGAATGCTCCAATTTAAATCCCTCCACACAACAGGTCTGAATGAGACAATGGAATTAAATGTAGTAATTTGAGATTATCATTATTATAAAAAAAAAAATCTGGCACTTTCTCTATTTGAAGTTTATTTAATGTAATCTCTCGTGACTGTCTAGTTAAAAAATACCATGGTGGACACCTTAGTGTATCATGTGTCATCTAATACTGTTTACACTATACTAATGGTTTTATCTATACCTTACAAACGTACACTTATGGAATGTACATTAATATTTAAAATTTATTATATGTACATTTTTGTATACTATATAATGCCTTCCAGCTAATCCACCAGAGTATTTTGTAATGTTGCACTGATTGATATGGTGGCTATAAAATGTAAAACAATATATATACAAGCCTAAATAAGTTGCCTGGTAACCAACAATTCTGTTTGACCATGAGCCTCACCATTGGCTCAACAACTCCCCACAACAACCATGCAACAGAAATATATAACGGTGATCACAAGGCGCCACAGATATGGGTTAATAAGAGATACATATACATCCCTTTAAAAGGACAAATCTTTCCCATGCAATGGAATTCTCCAGTCGTGATTAACAGCACATGTGGCAGAAACAGAATTCTATCATGTGCAGTAAAATCAATTTAATGGTTATACATCAGGAACATGACAAAAAATGGACCATTCATTATACAGTTTAAAATATCGTTTTAAAAAAGGGTCCCCCTTCTAGTCTGTGAAATAGGAGAAAAGGATGCACAATTACCAAAGGGTATTGAGAACTGGTGCAAAAACAGTTCTCAATAATGTTTTTAATAGTCACCAGGTGTCCCCCGGGCAGGCAATCTGGGATCTCGCATTAGGTAATAGGCTCCACTATCCCCAGTTCCAAACAGAGATAGCGGGGTCCCCCTCTTACGGCATCCAATGCGTTTCAACCCTTTAGCCGTGGGTATTTATCAAGGCAGTATATTGTGTCCCTTCCAAGTAGTGATTTAAATCCTAAGTGTCCAATAAGAGGCCTCCCCGGACAGCTGTTCTCATTAGTCCAAATTATTGTAATAAAAGTCACCATGGTAACCGGCACTCCAATTGCACCCATTGGTCCGATGTCCGTGACTACGTTTCCGGTCACACCCACCCCCCTCTGAGTTCTAAGACATTCTGTTGTATAGCTTCCAAACACGCGCCCAGGACGTCCCAATCGTGTCTCCATGACGTCATCCTACTTGGGCGTGTAAGAAGCCCCGGAGTGTATCTTTGCCATAGTGCCGCTGTTAAACTTCCTGTTAGCCGCGGCGCTTCTCTGAAGTGAAAATACCATCGCGTCACTTCCGGGATATCGCGGCTCTTTATACAAGGGGAAATGACAGACTAAGCTACATTCCCTTAGGGCTCCTACAACGATATCTGATTAGAATCAACAGGAACATATCAGTGTTCATGATAATTTACATAAACAGATTACATAAAAAGCTAATACAATAACTGTGTATATAAAGACTAAACCAGTGCAAAAAAACTAAAAAAGACTAAAAAAAGGACCACCACCAATGTCATTATAAAAACCATTTTAGTTCAAAGTCGTTATTGATTCCTTTGGGGTGCAGGGTATTAAAGTCATATATACATTGCATCTCACATTTTGCGAACAAAGTGGCGATATCTTTCTGAGGTTGATTGCATGTTACAAGTTTAATCCCTGCAAACCTCACGATACTTTTAGTTGAACAATTATGATATTTTTTAAAATGATTAGATAGAGCATGCGTATCCAATCCCTTTTTGATGTTTCTACAGTGTTCGCTAATTCTTATCTTTAGGGGTCTGGATGTCTGACCTATATAAAAAAGGTGACAAGTGCTATCTATAAAATACACATTATTCATATTGCAAGTAATAAAATCCTTTAAAATCAGAGTCCTATCATTAATCTGCACTTTCTCTAATTTCTTTGAGACGTCGCTTTTAATCTTCCGACAGCCTGTACATATTCCACATCGGTGGAAACCTTGTGTAGCAATTCTTCCTTCCCTTTTCACATTTGGTAAATAGCTCCTCACTAACTTGTTCCTCAGATTGGGGGACTTTTTATATATAAATGCTGGGTGATCTGGTATAGCATTCCCTATAATTGGATCCTTCTTAAGTATCTTCCAGTTCTTTTTAAATGATCTTTGTAGAGTCCTATATTGGGAATTAAACCCAGTAATGAAGGCCCATTCAAATTTACTATTAGTGGTCTGTCTCTCTGGTTTAACGGTTAATAAATCTTTTCTTTCTGTTGTATTAGTTTCTTCCATGGCTTTATCGATAATCTCCTGTGTGTACCCACTTTTTTTAAAACTATCTTTAAGTTCGTTCGCCTGCTGTTGGTACATTTTATCTTCCGTGCAGTTTCTCTTTATACTTTTCAGTTGGCCACAAGGGATAGAATTCAACCAACTCATATAATGGCAATATAGTGTCAATATATGACCTAGAGTCCGTTGGTTTAGTAAAAGTTTTAGTGCATAACTTGCCTTCCTTTATAAATATTGTAAAAAGTCTACGCTATATTGAGCTATATAAAAAGTAAATTCGATATTAAGAGCATTTGCATTCAAAGAGGAGCAGAACGAATTGAGAACTTCTCTCTCCCCTCTCCAGATAAAGAAGACATAATCTATATAGCGTTTCCAGGACACCAGGTTCGCTCCATATGAGTTATTGGACCAGATGTTATCTGACTCCCACTGACCCATAAAGATATTAGCATAACTAAGAGCGAACCTGGTGCCCATTGCTGTACCGACTTTTTGTATATAAAAATCCCCATTAAAAATAAAGTAATTATTATTAAGAATAAAATTGATACCTTCAATGATAAAATTCTATGCATGTTCTTCCAAAGTGCTATTTCTCAAATAAGTCATAACTGCATGGATACCAGCCCCATTGTCAATAATAGAATATAATGATTTCACATCTGCTGTGATCATGATCATCCCTTCCTCCCACTGGACCGTGGTGAGGAAGTTGAGCAGATCCCTAGTGTCCTTTAAGTGTGACACATTGTTCGTTACAAAGGGGCTGAAGAAAAAAGTCTATGTACTCTGATAAATTTGCAGTTGTGGAATCTATTCCGGAGACAATCGGTCTTCCGGGCGGATGGTTAGCATCTTTGTGTACTTTAGGTAATAGATAAAGTGCAGGTGTGACTGGATTCGGGTTTAAAAGGAATTTGATCTATTTTTCTTCTAGAGAACCAAGATCTTCATATTTCTTAACAAGTTGTTGTAAATTAAGAGAAATTTTACTAGTGTGATCTGATCTTAATTTCCCATAAGTATTTCTATCCCCTACATGTTCTTCCACTTTTTCAGATACCATTCTTTGTTCATAATAACTACCCACCGCCTTTATCGGCTGTTTGATGGTTATTTCCTGATTCCTTTGGAGATCCTTAAGAGCTAATCTTTCTTTAAAAGTTAAATTAGACTTAATTCCTGTAGGTTTCATATTTCTGACATCCTCCTGTACCAGTTCACTAAAAGTCTCAATAAAATTTCCTTTCATATGTGCAGGGGAAAAAAATTGATCGGGGTTTAAAAGGGGTTCTGGCAGGAGCAACAGGATCCAGACCTTCCTCCGGCACTTTAGTGAGGAAGAATTTCTTTATGCACAATTTGCGTATAAACTTATGGATGTTAATAAACGTATCAAATTTATTGATAGAAGTGGCTGGTGCATATTTAAGTCCTTTTTCAAGGACATTCCTTTCATGACAAGTAAGCTGGTGAGAGCTAATGTTGAAAATCTTCACCCCCATAGCCTCATTTTCATTATTATCATCTCTCTCTATTTGTGGCACTGTGGATATTCTATCCCCCATATCCCCATTATTATTCCTATCCTCTTCTATATGTGGAATCGCAAGGGTAGCCGCGGTACCATCATTGTGTTTTTTTGCAACTTTTTTTATGTAATTTTTTTCTTTCTCTTTGTCTTCCGCCCTCTTTTCCCTCTATGTGTCTTTTTCTTCCTTATCTCCACCTGAGGTTCCTCCTCCCACTCCCTAAAAAATGTTGCCTATTTTCCTCACGTTGTAGGATTTCGTATCTATTCCTTGTCTATATAGGGGTATGATAGGGAACTCTGTCAGTGTTTTCCCTCCTATCTGTCTTTTCTCTATATTCCCCATACCTGTACAGATCTCCTTCTCTGTTTCTTTCTCTTTCTCTATTATATCTATAATTAGATATAAAATTTAATCTTCGCTGTGGGATTCTATTTCTATCCCCCTGTCGATGTGTCTGACATTCTCCTAGGTTATAGTTCCATCTGCTATAATCCCCTCTATCCCTTGGAGAGTCTTCCCTACCTTTAAATCTTTTTGTGGTATGATCTCTAAATCCTGGTTACCTCTCAAAGTCTTCTTTAATAATGGTTTCTATATTATCTTCCTCTTCCTCTATCATATCTGACTCTTTTTTGCCATGCATACATTTTCTAATTTCTCTGACGTCCTAAGTGGATGCTGGGACTCCGTAAGTACCATGGGGAATAGCGGCTCCGCAGGAGACTGGGCACAACTAAAGAAAGCTTTAGGACTACCTGGTGTGCACTGGCTCCTCCCACTATGACCCTCCTCCAGACCTCAGTTAGAATCTTGTGCCCGGCTGAGCTGGATGCACACTAGGGGCTCTCCTGAGCTCCTAGAAAGAAAGTATATTTTAGGTTTTTTATTTTACAGTGAGATCTGCTGGCAACAGACTCACTGCAGCGAGGGACTAAGGGGAGAAGAAGCGAACCTACCTAACTGGTGGTAGTTTGGGCTTCTTAGGCTACTGGACACCATTAGCTCCGGAGGGATCGACCGCAGGACCCGACCTTGGTGGTCGTTCCCAGAGCCGCGCCGCCGGCCCCCTTACAGAGCCAGAAGCAAGAAGTGTTCCTGAAAATCGGCAGCAGAAGACTTCAGTCTTCAACAAGGTAGCGCACAGCACTGCAGCTGTGCGCCATTGCTCCTCATGCACACCTCACACTCCGGTCACTGATGGGTGCAGGGCACTGGGGGGGGGGTCGCCCTGAGGGCAATATAAACACCTTGGCTGGCAAATCATCACAATATATAGTCCCAGGGCTATATATGTGATAAATTACCCCTGCCAGAATCCATGAAAAAAGCGGGAGAAAAGTCCGCCGAAAAAGGGGCGGGGCTATCTCCCTCAGCACACTGGCGCCATTTTTTCTTCACAGTGCAGCTGGAAGACAGCTCCCCAGGCTCTCCCCTGTAGTTTTCAGGCTCAAAGGGTTAAAAAGAGAGGGGGGGCACCAAATTTAGGCGCAATTATGTGTATACAAGCAGCTATTGGGGGAAAAATCACTCAGTTATAGTGTTAATCCCTGCATTATATAGCGCTCTGGTGTGTGCTGGCATACTCTCTCTCTGTCTCCCCAAAGGACTTTGTGGGGTCCTGTCCTCAGTCAGAGCATTCCCTGTGTGTGTGCGGTGTGTCGGTACGGCTGTGTCGACATGTTGGATGAGGAAGGTTACGTGGAGGCTGAGCAGAGGCCGATAAATGGGATGTCGTCCCCTGTGGGGCCGACACTAGAGTGGATGGATAGGTGGAAGCTATTAACCGACAATGTCAACTCCTTACATAAAAGGCTGGATGACGTAACAGCTGTGGGACAGCCGGCTTCTCAGCCCGCGCCTGCCCAGGCGTCTCAAAGGCCATCAGGGGCTCAAAAAACGCCCGTCACCTCAGATGGCAGACACAGATGTCGACACGGATCTGACTCCAGTGTCGACGAGGTTGAGACATATACACAATCCACTAGGAACATCCGTTGCATGATCTCGGCAATGAAAAATGTGTTACACATTTCTGACATTAACCCAAGTACCACATAAAAGGGGTTTTATGTTTGGGGAGAAAAAGCAGCCAGTGTTTTGTTCCCCCATCAGATGAGTGAATGAAGTGTGTAAAGAAGCGTGGGTTCCCCCGAGAAGAAACTGGTAATTTCTAAAAAGTTACTGATGGCGTACCCTTTCCCGCCAGAGGATAGGTCACGTTGGGAGATATCCCCTAGGCTGGATAAGGCGCTCACACGTTTGTCAAAAAAGGTGGCACTGCTGTCTTACGATACGGCCACTTTGAAGGAGCCTGCTGATAAAAAGCAGGAGGTTATCCTGAAGTCTGTATATACACACTCAGGTACTATACTGAGACCTGCAATTGCCTCAGCATGAATAGTGCTGCTGCAGCGTGGTCTGATAGCCTGTCAGATAATATTAATACCCTAGACAGGGATAATATTTTGCTAACATAGAGCATTTTAAAGATGTCGTCTTATATATGAAGGATGCACAGAGGGATATTTGCCGGCTGGCATCCAGAATTAATGCAATGTCCATTCTGCCAGGAGGGTATTAAGAGACCCGGCAGTGGACAGGTGGTGCTGACTTTAAAAGGCACATGGAAGGCCTCCTAAGGGTGAGGAATTGTTTGGGGATGGTCTCTGGGACCTCGTATCAACAGCAACAGCTGGGAAGAAAAAAAAAATTTACCTCAGGTTTCCTCATAGCCTAAGAAAGCACCGTATTTTCAGGTACAGTCCTTTCGGCTTCAGAAAAGCAAGCGGGTCAAAGGCGCTTCCTTTCTGCACAGAGACAAGGGAAGAAGGAAAAAGCTGCACCAGACAGCCAGTTCCCAGGATCAAAAATCTTCCCCCACTTCCTCTGAGTCCACCGCATGACGCTGGGGCTCCACAGGTGGAGACAGGTGCGGTGGGGGCGCGTCTCGGGAACTTCAGGGACCAGTGGATCCCTAGGTTCTGCAAGTAGTATCGCAGGGATACAAGCTGGAGTTCGAGGCGACTCCCCCTCGCCGTTACCTCACATCAGCCTTGCCTGCTGCCCTCGGAGAAAGGGAGGTAGTACTGGCGGCAATTCACAAGCTGTACTTCCAGCAGGTGAAATCAAGGTACCCCTCCTTCAACAAGGCCGGGGTTACTATTCCAAAATGTTTGTGGTACCGAAACCAGACGGTTCGGTGAGACCCATTCTAAAATTGAAATCCTTGAACACTTATATACGAAGGTTCAAGTTCAAAATGGAATCGCTCAGGGCGATTATTGCAAGCCTGGAGAATTGCATGGTATCACTTGACATCAAGGATGCTTACCTGCATGTCCCTATTTACCCTCCTCACCAGGATTGTCATTACCAATTCCAGACGTTGCCTTTGGTCTGTCCCCGGCACCGAGGGTATTTACCAAGGTAATGGCCGAAATAATTATCCCGTACTTGGACGATCTCCTTATAAAGGCGAGGTCCAGGGAGCAGTTGTTCGTCGGAGTAGCACTATCTCGGGAAGTGCTACAACAGCACGGCTGGATTCTGAATATTCCAAAGTCGCAGCTGGTTACTACGACGCGTCTACTGTTCCTGGGTATGGTTCTGGACACAGAACAAGAAAAAAGGGTTTCTCCCGGAGGAGAAGTCCAGGGAGTTGTCGTCTCTAGACAGAGACCTCCTAATACAAATACAGGTGTCGGTGCATCAATGCACGCGAGCCCTGGGAAAGATGGTAGCTTCTTACAAAGAAATTCCATACGCCAGGTCCCATGCAAGGATCTTCCAGTGGGATCTGTTGGACAAGTGGTCCGGGTCGCATCTTCAGATGCATCGGCGGATAACCCTGTCTCCAAGGGCCAGGGTGTCGCTGTTGTGGTGGCTGCAGAGTGCTCATCTTCTAGAGGGCCGCAGATTCGGCATACAGGACTGGGTCCTGGTGACCACGGATGCCAGCCTTCGAGGCTGGGGGACAGTCACACAGGGAAGAAACTTCCAAGTACTATGGACAAGTCAGGAGACTTCCCTACACAAAAAATTTCTGGAACTAAGGGCCATTTACAATGCCCTAAGTCAGGCTAGGCCCCTGCTTCAACGCCGGCCGGTGCTGATCCAGTCAGACAACATCACGGCGGTCGCTCATGTAAACCGACAGGGCGGCACAAGAAGCAGGATGGCGATGGCAGAAGCCACAAGGATTCTCCGATGGGCGGAAAATCACGTGATAGCACTGTCAGCAGTGTTCATTCCCGGAGTGGATAACTGGGAAGCAGATTTTCTCAGCAGACACGACCTCCACCCGGGAGAGTGGGGACTTCATCCAGAAGTCTTCCAAATGATTGTTCACCGTTGGGAAAGGCCACAGCTGGACATGATGGCGTCCTGCCTCAACAAAAAGCTAAAAAGATATTGCGTCAGGTCAAGGGACCCTCAGGCGATAGCTGTGGACGCTCTGGTAACACCGTGGGTGTACCAGTCGGTGTATGTGTTCCCTTCTCTGCCTCTCATACCCAGGGTAATGAGAATAATAAGAAGGAGAGGAGTAAGAACTATACTCATTGTTCCGGATTGGCCAAGAAGAGCTTGGTACCCAGAACTCCAAGAAATGATCTCAGAGGACCCATGGCCTCTGCCGCTCAGACAGGACCTGCTGCAGCAGGGGGCCTGTCTGTTCCAAGACGTACCGCGGCTGCGTTTGACGGCATGGCGGTTGAACGCCGGATCCTGAAGGAAAAGGGCATTCCGGAGGAAGTTATTCCTACGCTAATTAAAGCTAGGAAAGAAGTGAACGCAAACCATTATCACCGCATATGGCGGAAATATGTTGCGTGCTGTGAGGCTAGGAAGGCCCCAACGGAGGAATTTCAGCTAGGTCGATTTCTGCACTTCCTACAGTCAGGGGTGACTATGGGCCTAAAATTGGGTTCCATTAAGGTCCAGATTTCGGCTCTATCGAATTTCTTCCAAAATAGAACTGACTTCACTGCCTGAAGTTCAGACTTTTGTTAAGGGAGTGCTGCATAGTCAGCCCCGTTTGTGCCTCCAGTGGCACCGTGGGATCTCAACGTGGTGTTGGATTTCCTGAAGTCGCATTGGGTTGAGCCACTTAAATCCGTGGAGCTAAAATACCTCACGTGGAAAGTGGTCATGCTGTTGGCCTTGGCGTCGGCCAGGCGCGTATCAGAATTAGCGGCTTTATCATGCAAAAGCCCTTATCTAATTTTTTTATATGGATGGGGCGGAATTGAGGACTCGTTCCCAATTCCTTCCTAAGGTGGTATCAGTTTTTCATGTGAACCAACCTATTGTGGTGCCTGCGGCTACTTAGGACTTGGAGGATTCCAAGTTACTGGACGTAGTCAGGGCCCTGAAAAATATATGTTTCCAGGACGGCTGGAGTCAGGAAAACTGACTCGCTATTTATCCTGTATGCACCCAACAAGCTGGGTGCTCCTGCTTCTAAGCAGACTATTGCTCGCTGGATCTGTAGCACGATTCAACTTGCACATTCTGCGGCTGGACTGCCGCATCCTAAATCAGTAAAAGCCCATTCCACGAGGAAAGTGGGCTCTTCTTGGGCGGCTGCCCGAGGGGTCTCGGCTTTACAAATTTGCCGAGCTGTTACTTGGTCGGGTTCAAACACTTTTGCAAGAGTCTACAAGTTTGATACCCTGGCTGAGGAGGACCTAGAGTTTGCTCATTCGGTGCTGCAGAGTCATCCGCACTCTCCCGCCCATTTGGGAGCTTTGGTATAATCCCCATGGTCCTTACGGAGTCCCAGCATCCACTTAGGACGTCAGAGAAAATAAGATTTTACTCACCGGTAAATCTATTTCTCGTAGTCCGTAGTGGATGCTGGGAGCCCATCCCAAGTGCGGATTGTCTGCAATACTTGTATATAGTTATTGCCTAACTAAAGGGTTATTGTTGAGCCATCTGTTGAGAGGCTCAGTTATATTTCATACTGTTAACTGGGTATAGTATCACGAGTTATACGGTGTGATTGGTGTGGCAGGTATGAGTCTTACCCGGGATTCAAAATCCTTCCTTATTGTGTCAGCTCTTCCGGGCACAGTATCCTAACTGAGGTCTGGAGGAGGGCCATAGTGGGAGGAGCCAGTGCACACCAGGTAGTCCTAAAGCTTTCTTTAGTTGTGCCCAGTCTCCTGCGGAGCCGCTATTCCCCATGGTCCTTACGGAGTCCCAGCATCCACTACGGACTACGAGAAATAGATTTACCGGTGAGTAAAATCTTATTTTTTTCTCTCCACTAAAGTTTTTTCATTTTTCTTGATGGTAACTTCAATTTGAGCTTCTTATGATTTGTAATCCGTTAGATCTGAAATCGGGAAAATTAGATCTTTACATTTTTTTATCTCCTCATCCAATTGGACAAGCTCTTTCTTTCTTTCCCCGATAATTAAGTTAATTAAGGAGAAAGAGCACTCGTTCAAAATATGATCCCACTCTTCCCTGAATTTCTCTGATGCTGTAGTACAGTAAATGATGCTTTTTTCTCAATTTTAAGGCCCCTTGGAATAATATCATGGGCTAAATACTTTTCTAGGGTCACTGTTTCCCACCATATTTTGTTTTCTTTTAGTAATGTATTTTCTAATTTTTTCATGATATTCTCTAGACCAGCGATTTTCAACCGCTGTGCCGCGGCACACTAGTGTGCCGTGAGCGATATCTAGGTGTGCCGCCACCAGTCAGAGATGCTCCCCGCCACTGCCCGCCAGACAGATCCGTTGTCGCCTGCCAACCAGAGAGCCGCCGCCCGCCCCAATCAATAGCCAGCTCGGGCAGCGCTGTGCTGTGTGCACTTCCGCGTACGTGACCTATGAGTCATGCACGCGGAAGTGCACACTGCACAGCGCTGCCCGAGCCGGCTATTGATTGCGGCGGGCGGCAGCTCTCTGGTTGGCCATATCTCATTCCTGCCTGCAGTGCCTGCTCGCCCGTTCACTGGCCTCTCCACGTCGCATTCCTGCCTGGAGTGCCCGTCCGTCCACTGGCCACTGCAGCTTCTCCATCCATGCTGCCATCACAGCATTACAGTTGCAGGTTTTAAATTTAAAATAAAAAATTTATTTATTTATGTAAGCAATGTTTGGAATCACTGGGGGGGAGGGGGAGGGGGGAGGGGGGGATGTGAACAGCAGGGATTATTATTGGGGGCAGTGAGTGGAATTACTGGGGGACAGTGTGTGGTAGAATCACTGGGGGAACAGTGTGTGGCATTATTAAGGAATAGATATGTTTTACTGACAAACGGGATGTTGGCTGTCAGTATACCGACAGCGGCATCCCGTCTGTTTAATTACTGTGGGGGCCAATGTGTTTTTTTTTCCCGTGGCGCACTGATGGTGTGCCTTGGCAATTTAAAAATCTTATGAGTGTGCCGCGAGTTGAAAAAGGTTGAAAATCACTGCTCTAGACTAACGTCTAGCAGTTCAATACGTTCTCCTTCGTCTTTGAACAAATTTTCTAACAGTGTTTTTCTTTGATCCCTGTATTTGAACATCTCTGCTTCAGTTCAGAAATCACCCAAATAGGAGAAGTAAAATCGAAGTGAAAAGAGGAAAATATGAGTGATATAGAAAACTGCGCACTCCAGTCAGCCTTAGAAAACCAGTTATCAAAAAGGGTGTCTCTCCAAAAACACCTAACAACAACCATGCAACAGAAATATATAACGGTGATCACAAGGCGCCACAGATATGGGTTAATAAGAGATACATATACATCCCTTTAAAGGGACAAATCCTTCCCATACAATGGAATCCTCCAGTCGTGATTAACAGCACATGTGGCAGAAACAGAATTCTATCATGTGCAGTAAAATAAATTTAATGGTTCTACATCAGGAACATGACAAAAAATGGAACATTCATTATACAGTTTAAAATATCGTTTTAAAAAAGGGTCCCCCTTCTAGTCTGTGAAATAGGAGAAAAGGATGCACAATTCCCAAAGGGTATTGAGAACTGGTGCAAAAACAGTTCTCAATAACATTTTTAATAGTCACCAGGTGTCCCCCGGGCAGGCAATCTGGGATCTCCCTTCAGATAACAGGCTCCATAATACCCAGTTCCACCCAGTTCCCATCGATTTTCTGTTTATTGGAGATACAACACAGCGCCAGTTCCTTTTTATTTGTATATTCTCAGGCAATAATAGACCACACAGACACTGTAAATTTAGTGACATATGGAGGTCAAATTATCAAAACCTTAGGCACTGCCACTATTGAATACATGTGTGCACCATTGCTTATCCACATAGTAGATAGTTATGTTAGACCACTGCTCAGACTGCCTGACAGTGTTCGTCTTGGGTTGATACATCTGGAGCCAGAAGTAAACCTGATACAGCAAGATACCCCAGAGTTCTGTGACTTTAAGGACTTATTCACTTGTGACACCATTGACAAGCTACCTGTCATCTACCACATGTGGTTTGATGAATCTGTTATCCCTACAGTGTGTGCACCTCGGCGGGTTCTAATCGCTATGAAAGACAAAGTCCTAGCTGAGCTGGATCACATGACCACACTTGGCATTATAACCCCTATTGAAGAAGCAACCCAGTGGGTATCTGCAATGGTAGCTGCTGTAAAAAAGATGGGACTGTAAGGATCTGCATAGAACCCATACACCTCAATAAAGTGTTACTAAGGCCCCGTCACCCATTGACAACTGTAGAACAAGTCATTGCTGACATGCCAGAAGCCAAGGTCTTCAGCACATTAGATGCCAAATGTGGGTTTTGGCAAATTCCGTTGTACAAAGAATAGTCACTTCTCACTGTTTCTATGACACCACCTGGGAGATATGCCTTCTTACGCATGCCATACGGCCTTACTACTGGCAGTGAGGTGTTTCAAAGGTGTATGGAACAATTGTTTGCAGGATAACCCTGTGAGATTATAGTCGATGACATCCTCATCTGGGGCCGTAATATGCAAGAGCATGATGAGCGTCTCCACCAGGTATTTGAAAGAATACGAGCAATCAAACTAAAGCTCAACCCAGATCAGTGCAGATTCAGAGTGGTTGAAGTTCCGTACATGGTTCACCTCCTCACAGACCAAGGTGTTAAACCTGACCCTGACAAAACGGCGGCCATCCAGCACATGCCTCTGCCAGTGGACAAACTCAGTCTCCAATAGGGATTTCTAATTACCTATCCAAATTCATCCCCAATTATAGTAAGATCACTGCACCCCTACAACAACTTCTACACCAAGATACAGAGTAGTGTTGGTTGGAACCACACCATGCTGCGGTATCGAGTTTGAAGAGCATGCTCACCAGCCCTCCTGTACTGCAATACTTCAATGTACATTTGCCAGTGGTTATCCTAGTTGACGCCTCACAGCAGGGATTGGGTGCAGTCTGCCTTCAAAAGAGTAGACCAATTGCTTTTCATTCCAGGGCACTGACGGAAACAGAATCCTGTTATGCGAAAATCTAAAAACAGCTGCTGGCTCTAGTTTTTGCTTGCCACAAATTCCATGACTTCATCTACGGCCAGCCAGTCACTGTCGAAACTGACCACCAACCGCTCATCACCATCATGAGAAAGCCTCTGCACAAACCATCTGCCTGTCAGAGATTTGTTATACCCTACACCTTACAAAAGTACTACACCAAGCAATTGCACCAAGGACACCCTGGCCTGGAGGCCACCAAGCGCAGGGACAGGGAACTGCTCTATTGGTCCACCATGTTCAATAAAAGGGAGGTCTCTGTTTGTGGCCCATGTGCGGATCTTCATGTACACCAACCACATGAGCCTCTGCATCCATATGACATCCCAGATCCTCCGTGGTCCATCACTGCAGCTGATGTTTTTATATGGAGGGGTTAGGAGTACCTAGTTCTTGTAGACTCTTACTCAGGGTGGTTTGAGATTGATCATTTGCCCACTCTTAAAAGCAACACCATTATTACCAAGCTCAAAAGACACTTTGCTACACATGGAATACCTCAGAAACTTATCACAGACAATGCCACACAGTTCACGAGCAATGAGTTTAAGATGTTTGCTCGCAGTTAGGATTACACACACATCACCAGTAGTCCACTATATCCACAATCCAATGGGATTACAGAGAGAGCTGTCCGCTCAGCCAAATATCTATTGGAGAAATGCACATGAGACCAGACTGACATCTTTTTAGCACTCAAACCTAAGCAACACACCACCGGACGGAATACCATCCCTTGGCCAATGGTTATTATCACGTCACACCAGTACCCAAATTCCAATTACTAAACATCAATTACAACCTTAATTACAGACGCAAGTGCAGATGGCGCTTGCCTCTAAGCGCATGTCTAATAAAAAAAATTATGACCGTACAGCGCACGCCCTTCCTTCCAGGACAAGCTGCTCAAATACAGACCACTCGAGGATCTGATAAGCCTGCCATCATCTTAAAGGAATCCAGCCGGCCCAACAGTTATGTTGATTAGGCAAACGAAACTGTGTATGAGCGTAATCGTCGCCACCTGTTGAGTCTACCTGAGGAGACTATTACTGCACCAAGTGTATTATTTATTAACAGTTTCTTATATAGCGCAGCAAATTCCGTTGCGCTTTACAATTTGAAATGTAACAGTGGATGTCATAAACCCTCCTCACGCCACACCACACCACATTCTGGGTTGTCAGCTATGTCTTCCACAGTCGATAGTGAAGCACCGTCTGACTCAATGGCACCTCCAGCCATTACTCTCAATAAACAGCCATCCATGACGCACCTGTATACCACCAAGTCAGGACATTTATGCAAACCTAATTCCCGATTCCAGGACTCTATTACATAAATTCCCCTCACTCATTCTCTTCCTCTTGGTTATTCTCCTTACACTTTGTTACTCTTTTACTATGTTCTTGAAGGGAGGGATGTATATGTGTATCCTGCTAGGACCCTGCAGGATGGACTCTACCTGGGGCTATGCATGATGTGAGGGAGTTTTCTGTTTGTTAGTCAGTTCAGTTCCTGATGTGAAACCAAGTAAATGTGTTATTCAGCACTCCAGAGTCCATGAGTATTACCTGATTTACAGTACTCTACAGAGTGCAAGCCGGCGGTGTTAGGAAGGTGTATCTTCGTTCAGACCCAGTGAGTAGATTGGTGATTGGGGGTGGCTCGTGGGGGATGGCTGTTTGGGGAGGACAGAGGTCTATGCTCTGCATGTTGCGGGGGCTAGCACGACATACTTTAATTACAGTGGGGGACTGGGAGAGTCCAGAGGATCATTTTGCGGCTGCAGCTAGGTCATGCATGCAGCAGGCAGGTGCATGTGTCTTCCTTTAACATGTCAGTAGTCCTCACCAGAGGTGGCAGTGTGCAGAGTCTAGCGCACTTGCTGTGGATGGACATCAATATATAATAGATTTGTATTTAAATCAAACCAAACAGTGAATATAGTTGATTTATGTTAAAAAAATATATCTTGTGCTTATGACAGTGGTTCCCAAACTTTTTTGAATCATGGCATCCTAGAGTATCAGAATTTTTTCACAAGCCAAAAGTTTCTGATTAAGAAATTCAGAATAAAATATTAAATTAAGTAAATTGTATTTCTATGTTATCCTTAGGATCAGTTATGTGGTGAGGACCAAGATTCACTGTTTGTCCACATATTTTATGATTGGAAGCTACAAGCACTGGATATTACATTGGCCATAAATAGTTTGAATTGATCCTGGACCACCAACCCAGGCAACTTTGCAAGGCACCGAAGGCACCCAAGGGTGCCACGGCATACAGTTTGGGAACCACTGGCTTATGAGCTTGTTGTGTAACTATAAGTGTGTGTATGGCTGTCCTAAACCTGGCACGTATGCCACTGACGAAGAGCTGGATACCTATTGCATTGTGTACAGCTGAGTATATGGGAGTAGATACACTATTTTTCAAGTGGGATATTAGGTCTTTATTTTTGGACACGTAGATGTCTCACCATCAGACCTTAATGCGAGCACTGAGAATCTCTCCGCATTTCAAAGATTCCACATTGTCATTTAGCAGACTGTATCCCTTACAGCCTGATGCCAAATGCCATGTAAAACAAGAGCTTCTGTTTTTTTCCCACTTCTTGCCAGTAATACATGGAACCGACAGCTGCAGCCATCCATGTAAATGCATTCTACTGAAATGATGAGCTGAAATGTTAGCTGTGAATGAAAAGACAACTCCCACTCTATGAGTCTTCCTAGCATATTTCATGTTATTTATGTATTTATTTTTGAAAGAAACTCAGATTAGAAAGATCGCTTTCTTAAGGTCCCCATACACCACGGATTTATTGTGGCAATTCCCCAACAGTCTCGTCGCTGGATCAAGAATATTAAGAATGTTTAAAAATCTCGATCCATACCTAGATTGGGTAATTGGGCATTTTTAACATACATAATTTCCCTGGTCTTTGGGCGGATTGCCAATCATCCGTTTGGGGGACCGGGGGCGCCAGGTGTATGGGGCCTTTACTTTGAATACCTCTGTTTATTTGTAAAGGTTGAGTCTCTCATATACCAAAATCCCATATCTGAAATGTTTCCAAATCCAAAAATTTTTGAGTGCTACTGAGATAGTGGCACCTTTGCTTTCTTATGGTTCATTGTACACAAACTTTGTTTCATGCACACAATTATTAAAAAATATTGTATAAAAGATACTTGCCTCCTCTCCCAGAAGTTAGGTTAGATTAGATTTTTGCATCAGATAATGGCCCTCGTTCCGAGTTGTTCGCTCGCTAGCTGCTTTTAGCAGCATTGCACACGCTAAGCCGCCGCCTACTGGGAGTGAATCTTAGCTTAGCAGAATTGCGAACGAAAGATTCGCAAAATTGCGAATAGAAATTTCTTAGCAGTTTCTGAGTAGCTCGACACTTACTCTGCCACTGCGATCAGTTCAGTCAGTTTCGTTCCTGGTTTGACGTCGCAAACACACCCAGCGTTCGCCCAGGCACTCCCCCGTTTCTCCAGCCACTCCCGCGTTTTTCCCAGAAACGGCAGCGTTTTTTCACACACACCCATAAAACGGACAGTTTCCGCCCAGAAACACCCACTTCCTGTCAATCACACTCCGATCACTAGAACGAAGAAAAATCCTTGTAATGCCGTGAGTAAAATACCTAACTTTTGAGTAAAATAACTAAGCGCATGCGCTCTGCGAACATTGCGCATGCGCAGTAAGCGACTAATCGCAATATAGCGAAATTCGACAACGAGCGAACAACTCGGAATGAGGGCCAATAACCACTTGTCCCATCTAGTCTGCCCTAAACACATTTACACGCACACACTTACACACTAGGGTTAATTTTTGTTGGAAGACAATTAGCCTACCAGTATATTAGGTAGATTGTGGGAGGAATCCAGTGGACCCAGAGGAAACCCACACAAACTTCACAGTTAGTGTCAGGAGCATCATCATCCAGCCACAGGGGCTAAATGTCTCAAATTGAATCATTTCAGCCCTGCCCCCTACCCATGGACCTGCGAATCGCAAAATTTTTCCCATGCCAGGGCAGGGACAAAGGACTGAGGAGTCTGCCCCCCAAAGTGTGCAGTAGAGTCTCGTTCCCAGGCTTGTCCTAAAGAGGAGACAACAAGAGTCGGCAAGTATGATATAACATTGGAGCAGATGTATTAAACCTGCAGACGGCATAAGGAGGTTAGAAACCAGTGATAAGTGCAAGGTGATAAACGCACCAGCCAATCAGCTCCTAACTGTTAATTTACATATTGGAGATGATTGGCTGGTGTGTTTATCACCTTGCACTTATCACTGGTTTATCACTTCCTTATGTCTTCTCCTGGTTATGTCTCCTGGAAATGTAAGTGAGGTGTAACCACGTACCATAGACAATCACTGAATGACGGGGAGTAACAATCACTCAAATATATGAACCGTTGCGTAGCATCCACCTAAAATAGTGAAAACTGCGCTAATGTAGTTTATATAATTAGTGGCTCTGTTAAAAGATACAATTTATAAAATATAAAGAATAGAGCGCTTGAGAATAAGTATATGTGTGTACGCAAAACCTGTAAGTAAAAAAAAAAAAAAGTTAGAAAATGTTTACAGGTCTTTTTAAGAATTGATTACTGTCCATGAATGAGGAGTGGGCAACCAGTGCCGTAACTAGCTATAGGCCAGCGGTGCCTGGCACACAGCGCAAGAGCACTGTGGGCGCAAGACCGCCGGTGGAACCCGCAGGGCTGCGACGCTGAAAACCACTGCTCCTCCTCTCTGGCCACAGCGCTTCCACTAACAGCAGCGCAGCCTATCCGAAGCGCTGCACCCTGCACCCGCCGCAAGCCACTGACAGCCGCTCGTCACAGTACTGTCAGCGGCTGAGTGCTGGGCTGTTTGCGCCGGCGGCAACTAATGAGGATGGATTTTAAAAGCCAGCGCCTCCGCCGCCGCACTGACTGCAGGGAAGGAGCCGGGGAAGGCGGCAGGCCCTGGGCAGGGTAACACGCGGACCAGGAGTACCTGATGGGCGGGCAGCCGCAATTGAAAGTGCGCCGGCTGTCTTCTGCTGAGGATTCCTGGACTGCTGGATCATGGATCGTGGCCTCCCCCCAGGCGAGTAGACACACACACACTCACACTCACACTCACACTCTATCTCTCTCTCTCTCTCTCTCTCACCTCTGCCTGCTTAATGTGTAAAAAGGAGGACTCTGTCTGCCGTAATCTGTAAAAAGGGGGATGCTGGCTGCCGTAATCTGTAAAAAGGGGGACGCTGGCTGCCGTAATCTGTAAAAAGGGGGACTGTCTGCCGTAATGTGTAAAAAGGGGGACTGTCTGTCATAATATGTAAAAAGGGGGATGCTGTCTGCCGTAATGTGTAAAAAGGGGGACGCTGTCTGCCGTAATGTGTAAAAAGGGGGACGCTGTCTGCCGTAATGTGTAAAAAGGGGGACGCTGCCTGCCGTAATGTGTAAAAAGGGGGATGCTGTCTGCCGTAATGTGTAAAAATGGGGACGCTGTCTGCCGTAATGTGTAAAAAGGGGGACGCTGTCTGCCGTAATGTGTAAAAAGGGGGACGCTGCCTGCCGTAATGTGTAAAAAGGGGGACGCTGTCTGCCATGATGTGTAAAAAGAGGGATGCTGTCTGCCATGATGTGTAAAAAGAGGGATGCTGTCTGCCATAATGTGTAAAAAGGGGATGCTATCTGCCGTAATGTGTAAAAAGGGGGACGCTGTCTACCGTAATGTGTAAAAGAGGCTCTACCTGGTATAGTGGCGCTACTGTGCGGCGTAATTTGAATAATGGAGACTACTGTGCACCGTAGTATGAATTGGTATTATTCCCTTCCTTACGAAGCCACGCCCCTAATTTTTTTGTGCGCACCTTCGGCGCGCACTGCCCATATTTTGCATAAAGGGGGGGCGCCAATGCCATTTCTTGCACACAGCGCTAAAATGCCTAGTTACGGCACTGTGGGCAACGGCATACTTTTGGAACCCACTCCTCATTCATGGACAGTAATCAATTCTTAAAAAGAGCTGCAAACATTTTCTTTTTTTTTTTTACTTACAGGTTTTGCGTACACACACACTTATTCTCAAGCGCTCCATTCTTTATATTTTATAAATAGCATTCACCTCTGCCTGAGCTTGTCCTGATTTGACAGGAATTGTCATTAGCTGCTCAGCCAAGCACAAACCAGTGTCCAGGCTTGCAGCAATGTGGTTGGTTGGTTGGTTGTTTGGTTTGTGGTAAACCGCTTGTGATGTGGCTGACCGCTGACTCTCCATCTTGTTTCATGCATGCTTGCTCACACAATGGGCACCAGTGGGCTGCTAATTGTCTCTTCCATGCTGCCTGATGTGTCATTGTGGAGTTGCCGGGTAGTCTCTGTAGGGTTGGTAGGTGTTTTCAGTGTAGGAGGTACTACTGTAAGGGCCCGGGCTGACAAGAGGGCACGCCATCGCTAACCATCCTGCTTGCAAACTGCTTCTTATACAAAGGCAGTCCTGTGAAAGGCCAAATAAGGAGGATGGCACAGGGGGCATGTTACCTTACCCCTCTTTCTCAGGAAGCCTTCCAAACCAAATGCAGACAATGGGCCTGATGCAAAGTTGCACGAAGCACCAAAGGCAGATGGATTGAGTGTTTTTTTTTTTTTATTGATACTGCACAAACGTATGCAGCATGGATACACATCTTAGTGTATGCTCAGTAACTCTGAGGTTATTTTTTGCTGTATGGGAAATGGGTGTATATACGGAAGAGGATCTCCATGTTGTGGGTGTGTTACCAGAGTAACTGACCATTCTGATCATGCATATGTAGTGTATATGCCATACCTCCTGCAACCATCACAGGGTGGGCCTGATTCAGAGGTGGATGCTGCTGCATCCTATCTTGAGTCTGCTGCTGGAGCCGTGGCTGTGAAAATATACAAATGCTAGTATCAGCCCTTCTCCTGGTGTAGTAGCATGCTTCTGACTGTGCTAGGAATGAGACGCCCACTTTCAGCAGCCAGTGATTCACTAGACGTCACTATCAGCGCACCATCGACACTTACAGCACTCTGTGGCCTAACACTGATATCTCTAGCAGTGATCCCTGGTGGCAGTAAGGCTACCAATGTATGGAGAGCCTATCACTCCGCCATTCTTCACAGATTTTTACAACATTTTTTAGACCTGGTGGCATGTGGGGTGGTCTGATGGGCAATTCAAGGACATGTTTTGCACTTTGATACTGTGGTGAGGGTCCTCATAGCATAACTGGGTTCCATATTAGTCCTCTGGTTCCTTCAGGTTGCTGTGATGTGAGGGAGTTGGGAGGGATTGATGTGGGATATGATGATATGGGGGAGATTGGGGGGAACATGATGATGAAATATATATTGAAGCTGGAGCTTTTATTGCTATTTTACTATTTTCTATTCTGTAGGATATGGTTCCTAACAGTACAGGATAGTCTCTCTTTTAGTTCTCCACTGGGATAATGATTAACTGGTTATATTACACAGCTAGTGCACAACAAGCACTATCCTCTGAGTGAACTGCTTCCGATGCATCATCTACTCAATTAAGAGTGCTGGACATTTTACAACATTCATTTAAATGGGCAGTAAATTCTTCTACGGGTCTGTAAATAGGCCTCTGAGCATTAGGGTAGGACTCATGGTATAAAACAACCACACTATAAAGGATGACATTTCACATCCTTGAAATGTTTATTAGGTTATAGGAAATACAGATAACCTATCAATATTATAGTATGATCATTGAAAAGTTCTCTAAATAAAATTGTCATAATAAAGTTAAAATACTGACAGGTAATGTTCCGAATCAACTTTAAGCAATAAACAAAGACAGAAGAGATAGAAAGATACATGTCTGCTATGTCTACATTGAAAATGAACTGATAAATGTATGCATTTTTAATATGAACCCACACTAATTTGGCATATACAAGTAGTTCTGAGCCTGGGCTCGGTTTTTCCTGCCAGACTTGGATTCCAAAACAAGGCAAAATGTAATTTTCTCGGTGTCAGATCTTGCATGTTTTGGATTTGATAAAAGTACCTGTTGCTGTGATTTTAGCGCCAGGGCCATAACTACGTGGGTGCCAGGTGTGCTTGGCACACAGCACAGTCGTTCTGAGGGCACAACTGCCCACATTCCCTAAAGTTAGACTCAGCGGCATTGTAATGAGTCAAATTAATAATAATAATAATAATAATTTTATTTATATAGCGCTCTTTCTCCAATAGGACTCAAGGCGCTTAACAGATACACAGCATAATATAGTACAGAAAAATAATGAAGTACATTTTTCATAAAATACAGAAGCATGAAGATACTAAAAGAGACACTATGGAAATGCTTGAGTAAACAGGAAAGTCTTGAGTCTACTTTTGAAGGATTCTATAGTTGGGGCCTCTCGCACTGTGCTGGGAAGTGAGTTCCATAGAGTCGGAGCCGCATGACTAAAAGCTCGACCCCCAGATGAATTACGGTAGATTCTAGGTACTGCTAAAAGTCCTTCATCTACAGATCGCAGTAATCGAGTGGGGCAGTATGGGATCAGAAGCTGTTTCAGGTACCTTGGGCCTTGGTCATGTAATGCTTTGAAACTCAGTAAGCCAATCTTGAAGAGGATTCGCCATCTTACAGGCAGCCAGTGAAGGGAGTAGAGGATGGGTGTTATGTGGCTGGAACGGGGCTGGTTGGTTAACAGCCTGGCAGCTGTGTTTTGCACCAGCTGTAAGCGTTGCAATTCTTTTGCTGGTAGACCAAGGTAGAGGGCATTACAGTAGTCTAATCGAGATGATACAAATGCATGTATGACTTTTGGCATATCATCTGAGGGAATTAGGTGCTTGATTCTGGCTATGTTCCTCAGGTGAAAGAATGAGGATTTGATTGTGGCTGATATCTGATGTTTAAGTGTCAAGCCATCATCCAGGACAACGCCAAGATTCCGCACATGATCACTGGTCTGTAATTCTGAATCCCCGAGTGTAAGTCCAGTTGGTTGGCTATGCTGCAGTCTTGTCCTTTGATGTTGCGGTCGTATTATAAGGACCTCTGTTTTATCCGGGTTCAGTCGCAGCCAACTGGCGCTCATCCACTCCTGTAGTTCAGCTAGACAGCCATTCAGGGTTGCTACTGGGTTATCAGTGCCCGGAGCAAAGGACAAGTACAGTTGTGTATCATCTGCATAGCAGTGGTAGACCAGGCCATGGCGCCTGATTATTTCGCCCAATGGGAGCATGTATACTGCAAAAAGCATGGGGGATAGTATAGAACCTTGTGGGACACCACATGGCAATGGCACTCATTGACTCATTACAAGCCGCCTGTGCCAGAGCGAGGAAAGGAGCAGCTCCGGGGGCCGGTGAGAAGGAGGAGGAAGAAGGGGGACTCAGGAGATGCAGCAGCGCTATGTAATTGCTGGCAGCGCCGCTGCAGCAGTCCCTCTCCTGCCATATAGGCTGCATGCCACTGCTGTGAATGCTGGGATGCGCTTCCCTCATCCCAGCATTCACAGCGGCGGCGGCCAGCCAGTGCGGAAGGAGAGGGACAGCTGCAGTGGCGCCGCCACCAATTTCATTGCGCTGCTGCAGCTCCCAAGTTCCCCTCCCTCCTCCTCCTTCTCCCCTGCCCGGGATCTGCAAGCAGCTGCTGCACTGAGGAGCCTGACTGCCTGAGCCAGCGGAGAGACGGTAAGTATCATCTACTCTGTCTATCTATCTATCTATCTATCTATCTATCTATCTATCTTGTCTACCTAATGTGTAAAAGGGGATGTTGTCTGCCGTAATGTGTAAAAATGGGGACGCTGTCTGCCGTAATGTGTAAAAAAGAGACGCTGTCTGCCGTAATGTGTAAAAAGGGGACGCTGTCTGCTGTCATTTGTAAAAAGGGGATGCTGTCTGCCGTAATGTGTAAAAAAGGGATGCTGTCTGCCGTAATGTGCAAAAAGGGGGGCGCTGTCTGCCGTAATGTGTAAAAAGCGGAAGCTGTCTGCCGTAATGTGTAAAAAGGGGAAGCTGTCTGCCGTAATGTGTAAAAAGGGGGACGCTATCTGCCGTAATGTGTAAAAAGGGGGACGCTGTCTGCCGTAATGTGTAAAAAGGGGATGATGTCTGCCGTAATATGTAAAAGGGGCTCTACTTGGTGTAGTGGCGCTACTGTACAGCGCAATTTGAATAATGGAGACTACTGTGCACTGTAATATGAATTGGTATTATTTTGTGGCCACACCCCTTCCCAATGAAGCCACGCCACTATACTTTTTCTGCGCGCCGTAGGTGCGCACTGCCCCTATTTTGCACGTGGGGGGGTGCCGATGCTGTTTCTTGCACACAGCGCCAAAACGTCTAGTTACGGTACTTTTTAGTGCCATTTCACCCAGTATGCCAGAGAGTTATGGTGTGGGGCTGTAGGCTGCAGTACTAAGGAAAAAATTGTGGGTGAAGGGGGTGAATTGCTGTTGCTGCAGTGTTTAAACGCTGGCAACAGCAACTCAATTTACATCCCTAGTCTGGCTGATTCACACCCCTTTTGCTCAAAAATGCTTCTCACTCTATCTATGGGGTATGGAACACTTTTAAGCGAGATCCCACCACTGTAAAGTGCAGCTTTGGACAGCAATTGGATTCCCCCCAAAGCAATGGGGTCACAAAGGGGGTGCGACCTACACCCGGATGTCACCCGCCAAGAGGTCACACCAAAATGCCGGCTCCTGCTCAATGCACCTGGCTCCTGTCATAATGTAGGAGCCGGTACTGCAGCAGAGCAGTCTCCAATTGCAGCCTGCATCTCCCAGACCAAAGAAAATGGGGGATCAGGATGTGAAGCCACGCCCCTCCAGTTAAGCCACACCATCCATAAAGGCACACCCATCTCATGAAGCCATGCCCCTTTTTGGGTCGCACGTCTTTGGCACGCAAAAACACTCAGGGGGTGTCGCACAGGGTGTCCTTTAGGTAAGAGACGCCTCTACCACAAAGACTGTGTCAGTGAAGGGCTGTATGGACCCCCCCGGTCCATACAAGCACAACTGCTTTTGCTGTGTCAGACTTATTTATTTTTCTATTTACATTATCTGTTCCAGACTGTGGGCCTAATTCAGTAAGGATCATTATTGCAGCTCACATAGCGATTACTTCTAAACTGCTACAGCTAAAAATCACATGTGAAGAGTCGCCCAGAAAGGAAAAAGCCACCCACCGCTGCATTCGCAAATTTACGTATGCAAACACATAACTGCGATGCATATGTAGAAATCGAGCACCATCGACAGATGCGGTGACCCGTTCCTACCAAAAATAATGCAATTGGAGTCACACCGGGCGCCATGTGTTTTTTACAGCGATCGCAGCTGACATCAGATGCACATCCCGAAAACAGGCTTGACACATCTGCGGTTTCCCTACCACTCCCCACAAATGTCATGTTGCCTCCCACAAATGGTCACTTCCTGTCAATCACATCACCGTCGCATTTCACTGGGCCTGCGATTGCAGAGGGTTTGCACTTTGGTCTTCGCGCACACACAATGCGTTCCCTGCGCTTGCACAGTCTGATGATAATCGATTAATGCGTGCCTTCTCACATTCACAAATGAAAGTGAATTGGGCCCTGTGATAACTCTAAACTGACATCTGAACAGACTGCTGCTTATTCAATCGTTAAGGAAGAACCACTACATCAAAATATTTGCAGTAAGTAGAGAGAGTATATCAATATCTCTTACATTAGAAACTCTCCTAAGAGTTATTGATTGAGTAAGCATTACGTTTATTTATAGTTACATTTGAAATAACAGAAATAGAAGAGCATTGTGGTTTTGTAAATTCTTATATGGCAAACTCCAGAGAATTCTTTACAGGCCTGATGAACTGAAAGTTTTATCTGATGCAGAGTGCATGACAAAACAGTGGTGGTTGCCTATATACTGTATATCAGGGGTGGGCAATTATTTCAGCTGGGGGGCCGCTTAACACTTCCAGCGAATATTCGAGGGCCACACACAAAATATCTTGTATATACAATATCTATCACAAAAATGCTGTTAGATTTTTATAAAAAAATATTTTATTATACAAAGCAAACAGAATAAGAAAATGAACACTGATACAATATAGAAAACAGTAAATGTCTAGGTAGGAGTACAAGGAACAGAAATGGAGGAAGAGAAGGAGAAGACAGAAAGAAGACAGAAAGCAAGAGAGAGAAAAAATAACAAATACTCAAGCCTTCGTACAATCAAATGGAGTGTCCGTTTAAAAAAAAAAAAAAGACTAACAATCAAAAGTGGAATTAACAATTACATAAAAGAGTCAGTGAGATGATTGAAACCTCTGATGCGCATTAACCAGAGAAGCGAAGTCAGGCATCATCTCTGTTGTCGCAATCCGAACGGCACAGCTGCAAGGTGCTCATCATTCATGGAAGATCTGTGTTTTGACTTGTTAAATTTCATCACAGAAAATGCCTGCTCGCATATGTAGGTTGAACCAAATAGTACAAGCATCTTCCGCGCATGAGCCTTGATCTTTGGAAAGTTTTGACCATTGAGAGAGGCATAAAACCGTGGAAGAGGTTCTGATTTGAATTGCTCTTTAAGCAAAGCATCACACTGCAGGTCAATAAGCTCAAGTTGAAGATCACAAGGAGCATTGTCGACATCAAATGTGAAAGGTGAGAAGACCAAAGATAAATCTTTTTCTATTGTTTTAAAATCATTGAATCTCCGTGAAAACTCCCCATGTAAATCGAGTACTGATGATGCATATTTTTCCAGATTTTCATCTGAAACAGCAACTTGATGCAAAGTGCAGAAATGAGTGAACTGCTTGTTCCTTAAATGACGGGAGAAAAGCAGCAATTTGGTCATAAATGACTTCACGCTGAAATGCAGATCATGAGCAAAAAGCCCCTTCCCTTGCAATCTTAGATTTAATTCATTCATGTGGCCCATAACATCAACAGCAAATGCGAAATCAGATAGCCAATCCTTATTTTTCAGCTGGGGAAAATCGGGTTCTTTTCCTTTCATGTTTAGAAACACCCCAATCTGCTCTCAGCTCCCACACTCTTTTCAAAACATTCCCCAAGCTAAGCCATCTCACATTGGTATGATACAGGATATCTGTGTGCTCAGCTTCAGTCTCCTCTAGCAGAGCTACAAATTGTCTGTGATTTAATCCTCTTGCGCGAATGTAGTTGACCACTTTTGTAACTGTCCACAACGTTGCTTAATTTTAAAACACTTTTACAAAGGACCTCTTGATGTATGATGCAATGTAGAAAGACAATTTTGAGTTCTGGATTCTTTTCACTGACTTGGTCTTGAATTCTTTTTAGCAATCCAATATTTTTTCCTGTTAGATTGGGGCTTCCGTCAGTTGTCACACCATCCAATTTTTCCCACTCCACTCCAAGTTTGGACACACACTGATTTACAGCCTCCAATAAATCCTTTCCAGTTGTATCTTTCATGGACTGCATTGATGCCAGTTCTTCTGTAATATCAAAATTTTCATTGATACCTCGAATGAAAATCATAAACTGGGCTGTGTCTTTGACATCACAACTTTCATCCAGTGCTAACGCAAAATATGACATATTGTTGACTTTCTTTTTTAATTGCAGTTCCATATTCTCGGATATGTCCTCGATGCGCCTCACAACAGTTCGCCGTGACAAGCTAATATTTTCAAACATTTTTTTCTTGTCTGGGCACAATATTGCAGCAGAGTCAACCATACATTCCTTTATAAATTCTCCTTCAGTGAACGGCTTACTGTTCTTGGCGATTTTGTGTGCTATTAAATAGCTCACCTTTGTAATTCCATCCTGTGCAGATGACAATTTTGTGAAAAATGTTAGCTCTTTTTGGATTCGAGCAACCATCTCATTGGCTTTCTCCAATTTGTCTTCAGCAGATAAATTTTTATACTTCAAAGCATGCTTTGTCTCGAAATGGCGATTTAAATTATATTCTTTGGATACTGCCACGGATTCCTTACAAACTAAGCACACTGCTTTTTCACCAACAAGGAAAAAAAAATATTTAGGAGTCCATTCTTTGTTGAATTTTCTGCATTCACCGTCTATCTTTCTTTTCTTTGTGAAACTAATTTCTTAGTCTGTTGATTTTAAATCAAAATCAAAATTTAGGCAATAAATATAAACAAGACTCACACAGTGGTGCGCATTACTGACATCTGTATGATGTTTTTATCCGATGTTTGTATGGCTTTCCTCCCACACCACAAAAATATACTGGGAGGTGTTGCGGAATTCATACTGTAAGCGTCAAAAGGGAGGGGACTGATATGAATGACAAATATTTGTAGGAGTAAGTCCTGGGCTGGGCAGAGACTGCACAAAGTAGATTTTTGCAGCTCTGCGTACACATACGATCGCACACTTGCACAGACGAATTTACACTCCCCCTGGGGACGGCGACTACCCGAACGCAGGACAGCAAAATTATCAGCACAGTGATCAAGTCTGCATCAGCCCCTTAATCAGCAGTTGCAGCAAAATGCAAATGCAACAAACTTAAAATAAGACCCGTTATAGGGCCCAAGTCAGACACGATCACTGCTGTGCATTTTTGCACAGCAGACGATCGGGTTTGAACTGTGCATACACTGCAATGTGCAGGCACGTCAGTCTGCAGCGCCGGGATGGTGCGAACAAAGCGATCGCACAGGCGATCGCAAGCCGATTGACAGGAAGAGGACGTTTGTGGATGGCAATTGACCGTTTTAGAGGAGTGTCCGGAAAAACGCAGGAGGCACCAGGCATTTCGAGGGAGGGTTTCTGACGTCAGCTCCGGCCCTGATCATCGCAGCGGCTGAGTAAGTCCTGGGCTGCGCAAAGACTGCACAAATTTCTGTTTGTGTAGCTCTCTTGCACATGCGATCGCACCCCTGCACAGCGATTACCCCCTCCCCCTGTAGGCGGCGACTACCTGATCGCAGCAGTGCAAAAATCGCCTGCTAGCGATCAGGTCTGAATAAGGCCCATAGTTATGTATATAACTATAAAAACATAGTATATATAACTATAAAAACACACACCACAATACAATATACATTACGTAGAATACATATTTTTTTTTACAGGCACAATACATATGTCCAAAAAACACAGTAATCCAGTAATAAAAAAAAAAAAACCACGGGGCTGAAAACAAACAGCACCCTGTGTAATGCTGCAGCCTCTACCCCCCCCCCCCCCCCCTCTCCCCTGGACCCATATAGCAGTCTAGCCTCCCCTCTCTCCTGAACCTATATGGCAGTCCCTACACCCCTTTCCCCACCCTCCCCTAAACCTATATAGCAGTCCTTACCCTCCCCCCCCCCCTCCCCTAAACCCATATAACCGTTTTTAACTCCCCTCCCCTGAACTTATATGGCAGCTTTGTCCAGGACAGGGGGTTTACCTATTTGTCAGTGGCAGACGATCCCCGCTGTCTGATGATCCGCGCTGCTGCTGCTGCTGCCGCCGCTTCTCCTCACTGGCCGCCGCTTCTTCTCCCCGCTGGCCGCCGTTTTTTCTCCCCATTGGCCTCCGCTTGTGCTCCCCACTGGCCGCTTCTGCTCCGAGTCCCCACTGCAGTGCCCGCCCAGCGCCGCCCAGTGCATGATAGAGGAAATCCCGGTCAGCTGACCCTGTGACGTGACTGGGATTTCCTCAGCGGCGCCACGTCTGAGAGCAGTGTAATGACAAGCGGCCTGTCGGGCCTCTTGTCATTGCACTCTGGTGGGGCACAGCGGGCCAGGCAGGTTGCCCACCCCTACTGTATATGGTGGTAGCTATCTTTACAGGCCTGATGAGCTCTATCTATCTATCTATCTATCTATCTATCTATCTATTAGTGATGAGCGGGTTCGGTTCCTCGGAATCCGAACCCCCCCAAACTTCACCCATTTTACACGGTTCCGAGGCAGACTCGGATCCTCCCGCCTTACTCAGTTAACCCGAGCGCGCCCGAACGTCATCATCCCGCTGTCGTATTCTCGCGAGATACGTATTCTATATAAGGAGCCGCGTCGCCGCCGCCATTTTCACTCGTGCATTGGAGATGATAGGGAGAGGACGTGCAGCATTCTCTCAGTTGTGTTCAGTGTGCTGCAAATATCTGTGCTCACTGGGCTTCCAAATATCTGTGCTCAGTGTGCTGAAAATATCTACGTTCTCTGCCTGAAAAACACTCCATATCTGTGCTCAGTGTGCTGCAAATATCTGTGCGCAGTGTGCTTTATTATGGGGACTGGGGACCACCAGTATTATATAGTAGGAGGACAGTGCAGAGTTTTGCTGACCAGTGACCACTAGTATTATACGTTCTCTGCCTGAAAAACGCTCCATATCTGTGCTGCATTGTAGTATATAGTAGGAGGACAGTGCAGAATTTTGCTGACCAGTGACCACCAGTATTATATCAGTACGGTACAGTAGTCCACTGCTCTACCTACCTCTGTGTCGTCAAGTATACTTTCCATCCATACCTGTGGTGCATTTTAGTTGTTGTGCGCAGTATAGTACTGTCCATAAACTAAGGAATCCCACAGGAACCAAGCTCAGGATAGACCAGCACACTATTCAATCATGTAAATATCTTTCTGTGTTTTAATGTGTCAATAAAGTGCAAAAGTTCCAATGCAAACATGCAGCACATGTAATGCAGCAGCAAAGTATCATATGCATTAATATACTCAACATCCCAACAGCCGTTTCGTATGCCTTCATCAGGGGAATAATAAGTTCAGCATATTTGCCCAGGCACTGCTCGTCCTGCAGTGCAACAGAATAAAGTGCCAAGTGTCCAAAAGATACATTGCACACACAGCCTATAAACCCGGTGTATAATTACCTGATGATCAGCTGTTGCCGCCGGCCACACGTGGGGAACAATCCGACGTCACCCGGAAGCGTCGCTGTAAGCCGCACTCCGGTCACGACGTCAGAGGAATGGCGTGCCCTAACCTCCCTGCACACAAGATGCTGGGCTGCGTCACACCGTCACTCCCCCTGGAGAGTCTAAGCCCACCAGGTCCTCCCCTGGCTGAAACAGTCCCATCAGCGCATCAAATGACGCACAGGAGGCGGTGCCAATCCAAGACAGGCTAGCTGTCACGGACAGTCCGTGACAAGGAGCCCGTCACACTGTGGCTGGAGGGAACAATGATACACAGGTGCAACAAATATATATCTAATAAATACATATACATCAAATACAACATCCCACTCGGAGACTTCTGTATCCCAATGAGGCCATATACATAATACTCAATTAACCCTTAATCGTGCCCAGTATATATAGTAGGAGGACAGTGCATAATTTTGCTGACCACCAGTATATAATATATAGCAGTATGGTACAGTAGGCCACTGCTCTACCTACCTCTGTGTCGTCAAGTATACTATCTATCCATACCTGTGGTGCATTTTAGTTGTTGTGCGCAGTATATATAGTAGGAGGACAGTGCATAATTTTGCTGACCACCAGTAAATAATATATAGCAGTATGGTACAGTAGGCCACTGCTCTACCTACCTCTGTGTCGTCAAGTATACTATCCATCCATACCTGTGGTGAATTTTAGTTGTTGTGCGTAGTATATATAGTAGGAGGACAGTGCATAATTTTGCTGATCACCAGTATATAATATATAGCAGTACGGTACATTAGGCCACTGCTCTACCTACCTCTGTGTCGTCAAGTATACTATCCATCCAAACCTGTGGTGCATTTTAGTTGTTGTGCGCAGTAAATAGTAGGAGGACAGTGCATAATTTTTCTGACCACCAGTATATAATATATAGCAGTACAGTACATTAGGCCACTGTTCTACCTACCTCTGTGTCGTCAAGTATACTATCCATCCATACCTGTGGTGCATTTTAGTTGTTGTGCGCAGTATATAGTAGGAGGACAGTGCATAATTTTGCTGACCACCAGTATATAATATATAGCAGTACGGTACAGTAGGCCACTGCTCTACCTACCTCTGTGTCGTCAAGCATACTATCCATCCATACCTGTGGTGCATTTTAGTTGTTGTGCACAGTATATATAGTAGGAGGACAGTGCATAATTTTGCTGACCACCAGTATATAATATATAGCAGTACGGTACAGTAGGCCACTGCTCTACCTACCTCTGTGTCGTCCAGTATACTATCCATCCATACCTGTGGTGCATTTTAGTTGTTGTGCACAGTATATATAGTAGGAGGACAGTGCATAATTTTTCTGACCACCAGTATATAATATATATCAGTACGGTACAGTAGGCCACTGCTCTACCTACCTCTGTGTCGTCAAGTATACTATCCATCCATACCTGTGGTGCATTTTAGTTGTTGTGCGCAGTATATATAGTAGGAGGACAGTGCATAATTTTGCTGACCACCAGTATATATTATATAGCAGTACGGTACAGTAGGCCATTGCTATTGATATATTACTGGCATATAATTCCATACATTAAAAAATGGAGAACAAAAATGTGGAGGGTAAAATAGGGAAAGATCAAGATCCACTTCCACCTCGTGCTGAAGCTGCTGCCACTAGTCATGGCCGAGACGATGAAATGCCATCAACGTCGTCTGCCAAGGCCGATGCCCAATGTCATAGTAGAGAGCATGTAAAATCTAAAAAACAAAAGTTCAGTAAAATGACCCAAAAATCTAAATTAAAAGCGTCTGAGGAGAAGCGTAAACTTGCCAATATGCCATTTACGACACGGAGTGGCAAGGAACGGCTGAGGCCCTCTCCTATGTTCCTCATGACTAGTGGGTCAGCTTCACATGAGGATGGAAGCACTCATCCTCCCACTAGAAAAATGAAAAGACTTAAGCTGGCAAAAGAACAGCAAAGAACTGTGCGTTCTTCTAAATCACAAATCCCCAAGGAGAGTCCAATTGTGTCGGTTGCGATGCCTGACCTTCCCAACACTGGACGGGAAGAGGTGGCGCCTTCCACCATTTGCACGCCCCCTGCAAGTGCTGGAAGGAGCACCCGCAGTCCAGTTCCTGATAGTCAAATTGAAGATGTCACTGTTGAAGTACACCAGGATGAGGATATGGGTGTTGCTAGCGCTGAGGAGGAAATTGACAAGGAGGATTCTGATGGTGAGGTGGTTTGTTTAAGTCAGGCACCTGGGGAGACACCTGCTGTCCGTGGGATGAATATGGCCATTGACATGCCTGGTCAAATTACAAAAAAAATCACCTCGTTGGTGTGGAATTATTTTAACAGAAATGCGGACAACATTTGTCAAGCCGTGTGTTGCCTTTGTCAAGCTGTAATAAGTATGGGTAAGGACGTTAACCACCTAGGAACATCCTCCCTTATACGTCACCTGGAGCGCATTCATCAGAAGTCATTGACAAGTTCAAAAACTTTGGGTGACAGCTGAAGCAGTCCACTGACAACTAAATCCCTTCCTCTTGTAACCAAGCTCCTGCAAACCAGTGAAACCACACCACCAACTCCCTCAGTGTCAATTTCCTCCTTAAATAGGAACGCCAATAGTCCTGCAGGCCATGTCACTGTCAAGTCTGACGAGTCCTCTCCTGCCTGGGATTCCTCCGATGCATCCTTGAGTGTAACGCTGCTGCTGGCGCTGCTGTTGTTGCAGCTGGGAGTCGATCGTCATCCCAGAGGGGAAGTCGGAAGACCACTTGTACTTCTTCCAGTAAGCAATTGACTGTCCAACAGTCCTTTGCGAGGAAGATGAAATATCACAGCAGTCATCCTGCTGCAAAGCGGATAACTCAGGCCTTGGCAGCCTGGGCGGTGTTAAACGTGTTTCCGGTATCCACCGTTAATTCACAGGGAACTAGAGTATTGCTTGAGGTACTGTGTCCCCGGTACCAAATACCATCTAGTTTCCACTTCTCTAAGCAGGCGATACCGAGAATGTACACAGACGTCAGAAAAAGAGTCACCAGTGTCCTAAAAAATGCAGTTGTACCCAATGTCCACTTAACCACGGACATGTGGACAAGTGGAGCAGGGCAGACTCAGGAACTATATGACTGTGACAGCCCACTGGGTAGATGTATTGCCACCCGCAGCAAGAACAGCAGCGGTGGCACCAGTAGCAGCATCTCGCAAACGCCAACTCGTTCCTAGGCAGGCAACGCTTTGTATCACCGCTTTTCAGAAGAGGCACACAGCTGACAACCTCTTATGGAAACTGAGGAACATCATCGCAGAATGGCTTACTCCAATTGAACTCTCCTGGGGATTTGTGACATCGGACAACACCACCAATATTGTGCGTGCATTACATGTGGGCAAATTCCAGCACGTCCTCCCATGTTTTGCACATACATTGAATTTGGTGGTGCAGAATTATTTAAAAAACGACAGGGGCGTGCAAGAGATGCTGTCGGTGGCCCAAAGAATTGCGGGCCACTTTCGGCATTCAGCCACCGCGTGCCGAAGACTGGAGCACCAGCAAACACTCCTGAACCTGCCCCGCCATCATCTGAAGCAAGAGGTGGTAACGAGGTGGAATTCAACCCTCTATATGCTTCAGAGGATGGAGGAGCAGCAAAAGGCCATTCAAGCCTATACAGCTACCTACGATATAGGCAAAGGAGGGGGAATGCACCTGACTCAAGCGCAGTGGAGAATGATTTCAACGATGTGCAAGGTTCTGCAACCCTTTGAACTTGCCACACGTGAAGTCAGTTCAGACACTGCCAGCCTGAGTCAGGTCATTCCCCTCATCAGGCTTTTGCAGAAGAAGCTGGAGCGATTCCGCTAGGCATGTGGGACTTGTGGATGGAGCCCTTAATTCGCTTAACCAGGATTCACGGGTGGTCAATCTGTTGAAATCAGAGCACTACATTTTGGCCACCGTGCTCGATCCTAGGTTTAAAGACTACGTTGGATCTCTCTTTCCGGCAGACACAAGTCTGCAGAGGTTCAAAGACCTGCTGGTGAGACACTTGTCAAGTCAAGCGGAACGTGACCCGTCAACAGCTCCTCCTTCACATTCTCCCGCAAATGGGGCTGCGAGGAAAAGGCTAAGAATCCCGAGCCCATCCGCTGGTGGTGATGCAGGGCAGTCTGGAGCGAGTGCTGACATCTGGTCCGGACTGAAGGACCTGCCAACGATTACTGACATGTCGTCTACTGTCACTGCATATGATTCTGTCACCATTGAAAGAATGGTGGAGGATTATATGAGTGACCGCATCCAAGTAGGCACGTCAGACAGTCCGTACGTATACTGGCAGGAAAAGGAGGCAATTTGGAGGCCCTTGCAGAAACTGGCTTTATTCTACCTAACTTGCCCCCCCTCCAGTGTGTACTCCGAAAGAGTGTTTAGTGCAGCCACTCACCTTGTCAGCAATCGGCGTACGAGGTTACTTCCAGAAAATGTGGAGAAGATGATGTTCATCAAAATTAATTATAATCAATTCCTCCGTGGAGACATTCACCATCAATTGCCTCCAGAAAGTACACAGGGACCTGAGATGGTGGATTCCAGTGGGGACGAATTAATAATCTGTGAGGAGGGGGGTGTACACAGTGAAAGGGGTGAGGAGTCGGACGATGAGGAGGAGATGGACATCTTGCCTCTGTAGAGCCAGTTTGTGCAAGGAGAGATTGATTGCTTCTTTTTTGGTGGGGGCCCAAACCAACCAGTCATTTCAGTCACAGTCGTGTGCCAGACCCTGTCGCTGAAATGATGGGTTTGTTAAAGTGTGCATGTCCTGTTTATACAACATAGGGGTGGGTGGGAGGGCCCAAGGATAATTCCATCTTTCACCTCTTTTTTCTTTCATTTGTCTTTGCATCATGTGCTGTTTGGGGACTATTTTTTGAAGTGCCATCCTGTCTGACACTGAAGTGCCACTCCTAGATGGGCCAGGTGTTTGTGTCGGCCACTTGGGTCGCTTAGCTTAGTCATCCAACGACCTCGGTGTAAATTTTAGGACTAAAAATAATATAGTGAGGTGTGAGGTGTTCAGAATAGACTAGAAATGAGTGGAAATTATGGTTATTGAGGTTAATAATACTATGGGATCAAAATGACCCCCAAATTCTATGATTTAAGCTGTTTTTGAGGGTTTTTTGTAAAAAAACACCCGAATCCAAAACACACCCGAATCCGACAAAAAATTTCAGGGAGGTTTTGCCGCGGAACCGAATCCAAAACCAAAACACAAAACCCGAAAAATGTCCGGTGCACATCACTACTATCTATCTATCTATCTATCTATCTATCTATCTCTCTCTCTCTCTCTCTCTCTCTCTCTCTCTCTCTCTCTCTCTCTCTCTATCTATCTATCTATCTACTGAACCGATTTTGATGGGGTTTTCACTGAAGTGTTCCTTGAGATCCTCCAAGTAACATACAGATGTGACCTCAGGCATTGTTGCTGCAGGAGGCTGCCTAATGTATGGCAGCCTTCCACAGCCATAGATTTCCTATTGTTTGCTATTATGCATGGGGATAGACGTACGCCCATGCCCGCCTCCCACCACCATCTTCCCTTACTAAAACTACCGGGTAGCAGGAGCATAAGCTCTGGCTAACCCCCAAAAAGACGCTGTTCCGACTCCCTTAATAATTCAGTAGCGGGATCACTGCTGCTTGCTACATGATTTGGCTTCCCTGGCTCGTTGCACTGTGGTGCGAGCGGGAGCGTGAGGTTGCTACCGCTCGCAATATGCTATGCCACGATTTCGAATCGCAGGCAACAGTACATAAGGACACATCTGTAGGCTGTGAACCATCTCGCTACCATGTTAATTGGCTAGTTAGCAAACAAAATAAAAAAATAAACAGATTGAGGACATCTTGTGGCCAAAAAGTAGAATGCACCCACCACACATACACATACACACACACATACACATACACAGTTACACACACACATAAAATATATACTAGCTGAAGTATCGGGTGCCGCCCGGGTTTACATTTCCCACTTGTTAATGATTTGGATGTAACTGTCAAGATATTAAAATAATTAGAAGCTTTGCAGCTCTACCAACACACCCATGAGGTGGCTGCCCAATGTTGTTTTTGTTTTTGGGGTGTCGCAAGTAGTCCTGTTACCCAGCTTTTCTTTCTGTTCAGTTTTATAATAACTGTTCCATTGCGTGATGGGTTTAAAGTTTTCCTTCTTTAATCAATGCTGCTATTTCTCGGTACACAGTATTATTTGTCTTCCCACCTCTATTTTTGTCAGTTATTTCAGTTCAATTATTTATGGTCTTATCTGTCAGTTATTACTATCATTCAAGTTTTTATCCAAATCCATCCAGAGACAGGCCCAGAACAGGCTCCCTGTGTCAAAGTTCTGTCTGGCGTACACCAATGGTAGGTCCAACAGGGACCCCATCACCCTAGTATGTCTTCTGGGATCTAATGTTAACACTCCGTGAAGTTTTCGTCCAAAATCCATCCAGTGGAAGACCCAGAACAGGCTTCCTGGATCAAAGTTCTGCCCATCGTTTACCAACGTGATGCTCCCTGGCTCTGTGTGGCATTCCCAGGCAGACAAACAAACAAACAAACAAACAAACAAACAAACAGAGCAGTGAATTTCATATATCAGGATATATATGTAATATATATGTTTAGACCTGGCCCCGAAAGGGGTGGATTTTTTAGCTTGAAACCCCGCCAGTATTTTAAGTATGAAGGGTATGTGTACCAAGTTTGGTATAGATACATCAAGTCATGTAGGAGTCTATGAGGAGCAAACATACATACATACACATATACATACGTACGTACGTACGTACGTACGTACGTACGTACGTACGTACGTACGTACGTACACACATACATAGTAACAGTCGGTGAGGTTGAAAAAAGACTAGTAGTCCATTGAGTTTAACCTTAATTATATTGCATTCCCTATTCTATTCAGGTTAAAGGCTATATCCTCGTATAGCTTTTTTCGTTAGAAATTTGTCTAACCCATTTATAAAAGCATTGACTGAGTCCGCCATTACAACCGTCTCTGACAGTGTATTCCATATTCGTATTGCCCTTACAATGAAGAATCCCTTCCTGCGCAGAGTTCGAAATGTCCTCTCCTCAAGCATTAGTGGGTGTCCGCGCGTTTTGTGTAGAGGTCTCTTATACACCTTTCTCTGACGTCCTAGTGGATGCTGGGTACTCCGTAAGGACCATGGGGAATAGACGGGCTCCGCAGGAGACTGGGCACTCTTAAAAGAAAGATTAGGTACTACATCTGGTGTGCACTGGCTCCTCCCTCTATGCCCCTCCTCCAGACCTCAGTTAGAATCTGTGCCCGGCCAGAGCTGGATGCACTTAGTGAGCTCTCCTGAGCTCACTAAAAAAGAAAGTATTTGTTAGGTTTTTTATTTTCAGTGAGATCTGCTGGCAACAGACTCACTGCTACGAGGGACTGAGGGGAGAGAAGCAAACCTACCTGCTTGCAGCTAGCTTGTGCTTCTAAGGCTACTGGACACTATTAGCTCCAGAGGGATCGAACACAGGGCCCGACCTCGATCGTCCGTTCCCGGAGCCGAGCCGCCGTCCCCCTTGCAGAGCCAGAAGATGGAAGATTCCAGGAAATCGGCGGCTGAAGACTCCGGTCTTCAATAAGGTAGCGCACAGCACTGCAGCTGTGCGCCATTGCTCCCACAGCACACCACACGCTCCGGTCACTGGTGGGTGCTGGGGGGGGGGGGGGGCGCCCTGGGCTGCAATATGTATACCTTGGTTGGCAAAATGCACATAATACAGTTATAAACTGTATATGTGCCTAATCCCCCGCCATAAATATTATTAAAAAAGCGGGAGAAGCCCGCCGCTGAAGGGGCGGGGCTATCTTCCTCAGCACAGCCAGCGCCATTTTCTCTTCACAGCTCCGCTGGAAGGACGCTCCCTAGGCTCTCCCCTGCAGTATTCACTACGAGAAGGGTAAAAAAGAGAGGGGGGGCACATAAATTTAGGCGCAAAAGGTAATATAAGCAGCTATTGGGGGAAATTTCACTTTGTATTAGTGTAAATCCCTCTGTTATAAATAGCCAGGGCCGGATTAACAATGGGGCGGATGGAGCTGCAGCTCCAGGCCCCTCGTAAAAAATAGGCCCACAGGATCATGCAGAGATTATTGTTGTAAGTACAGGGCAGCAGCCGTTCTGCCTTACTTACAACCTATTCAGGTGACTGCCGTCCCCATACTGTCAGTAAATTACTCCTGCGGCCCGCACCTGTCTCTAGTACTAGATGGTGGTGGGTTGGTTAACTGTTGGCCGACCCTGCCTCCAGGCCTCCCACAGTGCCCTCCCACAGCCAAATAATCCATCCGGTGGCCGCACTACCTCCCCCCTTCCCTCTCCGTTTCCCCGTCATTTAGTCCGTCCTGTTGTCGTAGTGCGACGTCATGAAGCTGAGACGGCACTGCCCTGTGTCTTGCCGAGGAGCGCATCCTTTAGCCAGCCCCGCAGGTTAGCCCAGCAACCCACCATCGCCAGCCACAAGTGTCACAGACACGGACAGAGGGGGCATATAAAGACTGCATCAGCGGCCGCCCGCAGCTCCGCCGCTATGCTACAGACAAGAGAAGTCACCCTGACTGTAGTGCTGGTGAGTCTTTCCTGGGTCCTGGCATCCTCCCTTACCACTGTGCCAGTCTGGTTCACAGTGTGTGTATACAAACATCTATGTACGTGTATACCTGTGGTGTGTGTTAGGCGCCGGGGTCCGCTCGTCGCTGCGGCCCGGCGCCTAGCAACCAGGGACGCCGTGCGCGTACAGCCGCCGGCTCCCTGGCAACGCTAGACGCCGGGCGCACGGAGCCGCACGGACCCTAGCAACGGGGACGCCACTTACGGACTGCGTTCCCCGTTGCTGGGTTCAATTTAAATAATGAGATGTCTGTTTTCCTGGCCATGCAGCTTGGCAGCTGTATGGCATTTAATCCAATCAGCCTCCAAACAGCTGATTGGAGGACTCCCTGTTAAATACACTTCCTGGGCTTCTCACAGACGCCGGTAATAGCTTCCTGAATGCTGAATCTGTTTGCTGAAAGTGTTTCCAGTCCTGCTGTATCCGGTCGTTCCTGTTCTCAGTTGTCCTGTACTCGGAAGTCGTCATCTGTTCCTGGAGTCCTGACTGAGCACCTTTGAACATCCAGTGGTGTTCGTGAGTCACGGCGTAGCCGTGTGTTGCGGCTTGGGCCGCTTAATTATTTATCATTTATTATTTGTGTTCCGGAGCTTTTGCGGAGGATTCCGCTCCCACAGATCCACTCTGGTATCCAGCGGTGCTGGGTAGGAGTACGGACTAGTGGATTTTGGTTGTCCTTTTCCCTGGCGGGTTACCGCACATACCTCAGGTTTAGTCAGTTAGCTTGTAGCCCCTGGCCTGGTTGTTTAGTCAGAGGGCCCCTTGTTATCACCCTGTCTCGGATTTCCCTTTGTCTCCCATTAAGACCTGAGGGGGCATCGGAGTTGGGCAGACATAATCCGCCCTTCAAACGCGGCTGCCATGGGCTCAAGCAACCATAGTCTCGCAGGGGATTTCTGACCACACGGGCGAGACAACGGAGTTAGGGCGCCAGGGGCTACTTTCTATTCCCGCTCCCTTCCCCAGCATTCCGTTCCAGTGCTCCGGTCCTTGCAATAGGACCACCTCAGACCAGAGTGCTGGAATCATAACAGTGTGTGTATGTATATATGTATGTATGTGTGTGTATGTATATATATATATATATATATATATATATATAAAATGCAGTATGTAGTCCGGCACTCTATCTAAGAGTGTAAATGGCCCAGGTGCCTTCCGTCGAGACGAAGTGTATACCAATGAAAGTAGACAGCGGCACTCCAGGACTTTGAATGGTCAAATTTCGTGTATTTACAGCATCAAAAGATACAGCTAAAACCGACGTTTCGGGGCGCGTAGCCCCTTTTTCAAGGTGTATGTGCTGTGCGGTGTAAAAATCTCCTCACGGTACTTAAGGTAAGATTTTTACACCGCACAGCACATACACCTTGAAAAAGGGGCTACGCGCCCCGAAACGTCGGTTTGAGCTGTATCTTTTGATGCTGTAAATACACAAAATTTTACCATTCAAAGTCCTGGAGTGCCGCTGTCTTCTTTTATATATATATATATATATATGTTGTATCTGGACCGGCACTCCACAAGATTGTTAGTAAGGTGCTCCGGTGCCTCCAGTTTGGAATGAGGTAAACCATGTAGAAAAAAGATCTGTGGCACTCGAAGTTTGCAGTACAAAAAAGTGTATTTAAAAGTAACACACCATTACCAACGTTTCGGGGCTGGCACGCCCCTTTGTCTGTTCACCCTGACAAAGGGGCGTGCCAGCCCCGAAACGTTGGCTTTTAAATACACTTTTTTTGTACTGCAAAGACTTTGAGTGCCGCAGATCTTTTTTCTACATGGTTTTATTATTTTTATATATATATATATATATATATATATATATATAAAATTTATTTTTTATTTTTTTTAGGTGATGAGTGCCTTCTCCGCCATGAATTCGTAATGACTCTTGTATGTTTGGACTATTCGTATGTGCCTATTGAGAAGCACCCCACTTGTTGTATGAACTCTTTTTTTGTGAGTGCAGAATCCTCTCTCTCTCTCTCTCTCTCTCTCTCTCTCTCGTATGGATTCCTGTATATGCACAATTACAGTGTCTTTATTTGGTGATACATGGCACATGGAGATTAGGTATGTTTAGAGGGGGGTTTGAAGGTGGTTGAGGGGTTGGAGCAGAGATATCAGTGTGCCGGGAGCTAAGATTTCTGTTACCGTCCTTGACCCTCCCCTTTGTCATTGGCCATGCAATCTCCCAACAGCGGTGCAGACGTCAGGTGATGACACTGTGGTGCTGCTGTCTGACGCCTCAGCAATGATGGTACTTGGAGGCACAGCAGTGCAGAGGAGCAGAGGAGAACATGGGAATACAGAGGCAACTTATCTATAGGGGGGGGGATATGAAAGATCAAGGAATAGAGGGCAGTGCATAATATATACAACATAGTGGGGGATAAGACAATACAAGACACACAGAATGGGGGGGAAGGGACAATACAAGAGACAGAAGGGGAGTGATCAAGCATAATACAAGACGTGGAGGGGATGTAAAACTTACAGATAGGGATGAGGAGCACAATATAGAAAACAGAAAAAATGGAGTGCACACTAAAGGACATACACATTGAAGGGAGAATATAGTGCATAATACACAACACAGGTGGGTGTTATGACAGCGCAATGTAGGACATACAGTATAAATGAGCAGACAGCACAATACAGGATACACCAATGAAGAGGACGAAAGGCAAACTACAAAATATACAGATAAAGGGGCACTCAATACAAAACATATAGAGGGAGGCTATTTAGAATGGAGGAACTGCAGCATATACCTCTAAATTTGCCATGGCCCCCCATTTCTGACAGCTGC
Organism: Pseudophryne corroboree; assembly: GCF_028390025.1. Classification (NCBI taxonomy): domain Eukaryota; kingdom Metazoa; phylum Chordata; class Amphibia; order Anura; family Myobatrachidae; genus Pseudophryne; species Pseudophryne corroboree. Next base: position 272,514,905 of record NC_086448.1, on the reverse strand, counting down.
TGCAGCTCCCATGTGGGTTTGCGCATTTCCAGATTCAGACTACTTCATCTCTCCAGCAATGGCCGTCACACAGGCGCAGTAGCACCCAGGGGTCCCGATAGGGGAGTGAAGTGCCCACTGAACGCCAAACACATTGCAGGGAACTTACTCGTTTTGGAGCTCCGGTCCATGCGTGTGAATTTTTATATATTTTGGCCGTGTATAATTTCTTAATGCTATGAATAGTGGTGATAAGAACTTACAATTACTGTGTCTAAAACCCAATAATGCCATTTTTATTTTTTTATCAAATTAGACTCGCATTACACTATTGCTATGGGAGTCATTCCGAGTTGATCGCTAGCTGCCGTTGTTCGCAGCACAGCGATCAGGCTAAAAATCGGCTGTTCTGCGCATGCGTATGGGCCGCAGTGCGCACGTGCAAAGTACTTTCACACAAAACTATGCAGTTTTACACAAGGTCGAGCGACTCTTTTCAGTCGCTGTGCTGATCGGTGAGTGATTGACAGGAAGGGGCGTTTCTGGGAGGTAACTGTCCGTTTTCCGGGAGTGCGCTAAAAAGGCGTGCCTGGGGAAACTGGGGAGTGGCTGGCCGAACGCAGGGCGTGTATGTGACGTCAAAACAGGAACTAAATAGTCTGAACTGATCGCACTCTAGGAGTAGGTTTGCAGCTACTCAGAAACTGCATGAAAATTTTTTTGAGCAGTTCTGCTAACCTTTCGGTCGCACTTCTGCTAAGCTAATATACACTCCCAGAGGGCGGCGGCCTAGCGTTTGCACTGCTGCTAAAAGCAGCTAGCGAGCGATCAACTCGGAATGAGGGCCTATGTGTGAAGAGGGGAGAATTAAATGGGTTGAAGGTAGGAGCTAGCTGTGCTCTCCATGGTGCTAGCCTCACCCCACAATCCACGTAAAGACCACACCCCCACAGCATTGGTCACACCCCCTGCAGTGGCACACAATAGGCCTTTCAGAATTTTCAGCTCCAGGCCTTTGTGGGTCTTAATCTGGCACTGTAAATAGCGCTCTGGTGTGTGCTGGCATACTGCCTCTCTGTCTCCCCAAAGGACTTTGTGGGGTCCTGTCCTCAGTCAGAGCATTCCCTGTGTGTGTGTGCGGTGTGTCGGTACGGCTGCGTCGACATGTTTGAGGAGGACGCTTACATGGAGGCGGAGCAGGTGCCGATAAGTGTGATGTCGCCCCCTGCGGGGCCGACACCAGAGTGGATGGATATGTGGAAGGTATTAACCGACAGTGTCAACTCCTTGCATAAAAGGTTCGATGACGCAGCTTTGGGACAGCCGGCATCTCAGCCCGCGCCTGCCCAGGCATCTCAGAGGCCATCAGGGGCTCAAAAACGCCCGCTACCTCAGATGGCAGACACAGATGTCGACACGGAGTCTGACTCCAGTGTCGACGAGGATGAGACAAATGTACAATCCACAAGGGCCATCCGATGCATGATTACGGCAATGAAAAATGTGTTGCACATTTCTGATATTAACCCGGTTACCACTAAAAAGTAGTGATGAGCGGATTCGGTTTCTCGGAAACCGAACCCCCCCGAACTTCACGCTTTTTACAGGGGTCCGAGGCAGACTCGGATCTTCCCGCCTTGCTCGGTTAACCCGAGCGCGCCCGAACGTCATCATCCCGCTGTCGGATTCTCGCGAGGCTCGGATTCTATCGCGAGACTCGGATTCTATATAAGGAGCCGCGCGTCGCCGCCATTTTCACACGTGCATTGAGATTGATAGGGAGAGGACGTGGCTGGCGTCCTCTCCGTTTAGAGTAGACTAGAGAGTAGTAGAGACACTTGATTTACTAATTTTGGGGAGCATATTAGGAGTACTACTTGCTGATAGTGTGACCAGTGACCACCAGTTTAATTAATCCGTTCTCTGCCTGAAAAAAAACGATACACAGTGTGACACAGTCACATACCATATCTGTGCTCAGCCTCAGTGTGCTGCATCATCTATGTAATACTGTATATCTGACTGTGCTGAGTGCTCACTGCTCACACAGCTTAATTGTGGGGGAGACTGGGGAGCAGTTATAGCAGGAGTACATATTTTAACAGTGCACACTTTTGCTGCCAGAGTGCCACTGCCAGTGTGACTGACCAGTGACCACTGACCACCAGTATATTGTGATTGTCTGCCTGAAAAAGTTAAACACTCGTCGTGTGGTGTTTTTATTCTATAAACGCATTCTGCTGACAGTGTCCAGCAGGTCCGTCATTATATAATATATACCTGTCCGGCTGCAGTAGTGATATATATATATTTTTTATATTATTATCATCCAGTCTATATTAGCACTGCAGCAGACGCAGTACGGTAGTCCACGGCTGTAGCTACCTCTGTGTCGGCAGTCGCTCGTCCATCCATAATTGTATACCACCTACCTGTGGTGTTTTTTTTTTTTTTCTATCTTCTTGATACTACTAGTAGCTTACTTTAGGAGTCTGCAGTGCTGAGCTGACAGTGTCCAGCAGGTCCGTCATTATATAATATATACCTGTCCGGCTGCAGTAGTGATATATATATATTTTATATCTCATTATCATCCAGTCTATATTAGCAGCAGACGCAGTACGGTAGTCCACGGCTGTAGCTACCTCTGTGTCGGCAGTCGCTCGTCCATCCATAATTGTATACCACCTACCCGTGGTGTTTTTTTTTTTTTCTATCTTCTTGATACTAGTAGCTTACTTTAGGAGTCTGCAGTGCTGAGCTGACAGTGTCCAGCAGGTCCGTCATTATATAATATATACCTGTCCGGCTGCAGTAGTGATATATATATATTTTATATCTCATTATCATCCAGTCTATATTAGCAGCAGACGCAGTACGGTAGTCCACGGCTGTAGCTACCTCTGTGTCAGCAGTCGCTCGTCCATCCATAATTGTATACCACCTACCCGTGGTGTTTTTTTTTTTCTATCTTCTTGATACTAGTAGCTTACTTTAGGAGTCTGCAGTGCTGAGCTGACAGTGTCCAGCAGGTCCGTCATTATATAATATATACCTGTCCGGCTGCAGTAGTGATATATATATATTTTATATCTCATTATCATCCAGTCTATATTAGCAGCAGACGCAGTACGGTAGTCCACGGCTGTAGCTACCTCTGTGTCGGCAGTCGCTCGTCCATCCATAATTGTATACCACCTACCCGTGGTGTTTTTTTTTTTTCTATCTTCTTGATACTAGTAGCTTACTTTAGGAGTCTGCAGTGCTGAGCTGACAGTGTCCAGCAGGTCCGTCATTATATAATATATACCTGTCCGGCTGCAGTAGTGATATATATATATTTTATATCTCATTATCATCCAGTCTATATTAGCAGCAGATGCAGTACGGTAGTCCACGGCTGTAGCTACCTCTGTGTCAGCAGTCGCTCGTCCATCCATAATTGTATACCACCTACCCGTGGTGTTTTTTTTTTTCTATCTTCTTGATACTAGTAGCTTACTTTAGGAGTCTGCAGTGCTGAGCTGACAGTGTCCAGCAGGTCCGTCATTATATAATATATACCTGTCCGGCTGCAGTAGTGATATATATATATTTTATATCTCATTATCATCCAGTCTATATTAGCAGCAGACGCAGTACGGTAGTCCACGGCTGTAGCTACCTCTGTGTCGGCAGTCGCTCGTCCATCCATAATTGTATACCACCTACCTGTGGTGTTTTTTTTTTTTCTATCTTCTTGATACTAGTAGCTTACTTTAGGAGTCTGCAGTGCTGACAGTGTCCAGCAGGTCCGTCATTATATAATATATACCTGTCCGGCTGCAGTAGTGATATATATATATTTTTTATATCATTATCATCCAGTCTATATTAGCAGCAGACGCAGTACGGTAGTCCACGGCTGTAGCTACCTCTGTGTCGGCAGTCGCTCGTCCATCCATAAGTATACTAGTATCCATCCATCTCCATTGTTTACCTGAGGTGCCTTTTAGTTGTGCCTATTAAAATATGGAGAACAAAAATGTTGAGGTTCCAAAAATAGGGAAAGATCAAGATCGACTTCCACCTCGTGCTGAAGCTGCTGCCACTAGTCATGGCCGAGACGATTAAATGCCAGCAACGTCGTCTGCCAAGGCCGATGCCCAATGTCATAGTACAGAGCATGTAAAATCCAAAACACCAAATATCAGTAAAAAAAGGACTCAAAAATCTAAAATAAAATTGTCAGAGGAGAAGCGTAAACTTGCCAATATGCCATTTACCACACGGAGTGGCAAGGAACGGCTGAGGCCCTGGCCTATGTTCATGGCTAGTGGTTCAGCTTCACATGAGGATGGAAGCACTCAGCCTCTCGCTAGAAAAATGAAAAGACTCAAGCTGGCAAAAGCACAGCAAAGAACTGTGCGTTCTTCGAAATCACAAATCCACAAGGAGAGTCCAATTGTGTCGTTTGCGATGCCTGACCTTCCCAACACTGGACGTGAAGAGCATGCGCCTTCCACCATTTGCACGCCCCTGCAAGTGCTGGAAGGAGCACCCGCAGTCCAGTTCCTGATAGTCAGATTGAAGATGTCAGTGTTGAAGTACACCAGGATGAGGAGGATATGGGTGTTGCTGGCGCTGGGGAGGAAATTGACCAGGAGGATTCTGATGGTGAGGTGGTTTGTTTAAGTCAGGCACCCGGGGAGACACCTGTTGTCCGTGGGAGGAATAGGGCCATTGACATGCCTGGTGAAAATACCAAAAAAATCAGCTCTTCGGTGTGGAAGCATTTCAACAGAAATGCGGACAACATTTGTCAAGCCGTGTGTTGCCTTTGTCAAGCTGTAATAAGTAGGGGTAAGGACGTTAACCACCTCGGAACATCCTCCCTTATACGTCACCTGCAGCGCATTCATAATAAGTCAGTGACAAGTTCAAAAACTTTGGGCGACAGCGGAAGCAGTCCACTGACCAGTAAATCCCTTCCTCTTGTAACCAAGCTCACGCAAACCACCCCACCAACTCCCTCAGTGTCAATTTCCTCCTTCCCCAGGAATGCCAATAGTCCTGCAGGCCATGTCACTGGCAATTCTGACGAGTCCTCTCCTGCCTGGGATTCCTCCGATGCATCCTTGCGTGTAACGCCTACTGCTGCTGGCGCTGCTGTTGTTGCTGCTGGGAGTCGATGGTCATCCCAGAGGGGAAGTCGTACTCGTAAGACCACTTTTACTACTTCCACCAAGCAATTGACTGTCCAACAGTCCTTTGCGAGGAAGATGAAATATCACAGCAGTCATCCTGCTGCAAAGCGGATAACTGAGGCCTTGGCATCCTGGGCGGTGAGAAACGTGGTTCCGGTATCCATCATTACTGCAGAGGCAACTAGAGACTTGTTGGAGGTACTGTGTCCCCGGTACCAAATACCATCTAGGTTCCATTTCTCTAGGCAGGCGATACCGAAAATGTACACAGACCTCAGAAAAAGACTCACCAGTGTCCTAAAAAATGCAGTTGTACCCAATGTCCACTTAACCACGGACATGTGGACAAGTGGAGCAGGGCAGGCTCAGGACTATATGACTGTGACAGCCCACTGGGTAGATGTATGGACTCCCACCGCAAGAGCAGCAGCGGCGGCACCAGTAGCAGCATCTCGCAAACGCCAACTCTTTCCTAGGCAGGCTACGCTTTGTATCACCGCTTTCCAGAATACGCACACAGCTAAAAACCTCTTACGGCAACTGAGGAAGATCATCGCAGAATGGCTTACCCCAATTGGACTCTCCTGTGGATTTGTGGCATCGGACAACGCCAGCAATATTGTGTGTGCATTAAATATGGGCAAATTCCAGCACGTCCCATGTTTTGCACATACCTTGAATTTGGTGGTGCAGAATTATTTAAAAAACGAGAGGGGCGTGCAAGAGATGCTGTCGGTGGCCAGAAGAATTGCGGGACACTTTCGGCGTACAGGCACCACGTACAGAAGACTGGAGCACCACCAAAAACGCCTGAACCTGCCCTGCCATCATCTGAAGCAAGAAGTGGTAACGAGGTGGAATTCAACCCTCTATATGCTTCAGAGGTTGGAGGAGCAGCAAAAGGCCATTCAAGCCTATACAACTGACCACGATATAGGAGGTGGAATGCACCTGTCTCAAGCGCAGTGGAGAATGATTTCAACGTTGTGCAAGGTTCTGCAACCTTTTGAACTTGCCACACGTGAAGTCAGTTCAGACACTGCCAGCCTGAGTCAGGTCATTCCCCTCATCAGGCTTTTGCAGAAGAAGCTGGAGACATTGAAGGAGGAGCTAACACAGAGCGATTCCGCTAGGCATGTGGGACTTGTGGATGGAGCCCTTAATTCGCTTAACAAGGATTCACGGGTGGTCAATCTGTTGAAATCAGAGCACTACATTTTGGCCACCGTGCTCGATCCTAGATTTAAAACCTACCTTGGATCTCTCTTTCCGGTAGACACAAGTCTGCTGGGGTTCAAAGAACTGCTGGTGACAAAATTGTCAAGTCAAGCGGAACGCGACCTGTCAACATCTCCTCCTTCACATTCTCCCGCAACTGGGGGTGCGAGGAAAAGGCTCAGAATTCCGAGCCCACCCGCTGGCGGTGATGCAGGGCAGTCTGGAGCGACTGCTGATGCTGACATCTGGTCCGGACTGAAGGACCTGACAACGATTACGGACATGTCGTCTACTGTCACTGCATATGATTCTCTCCCCATTGAAAGAATGGTGGAGGATTATATGAGTGACCGCATCCAAGTAGGCACGTCAGACAGTCCGTACTTATACTGGCAGGAAAAAGAGGCAATTTGGAGGCCCTTGCACAAACTGGCTTTATTCTACCTAAGTTGCCCTCCCACAAGTGTGTACTCCGAAAGAGTGTTTAGTGCCGCCGCTCACCTTGTCAGCAATCGGCGTACGAGGTTACATCCAGAAAATGTGGAGAAGATGATGTTCATTAAAATGAATTATAATCAATTCCTCCGTGGAGACATTGACCAGCAGCAATTGCCTCCACAAAGTACACAGGGAGCTGAGATGGTGGATTCCAGTGGGGACGAATTGATAATCTGTGAGGAGGGGGATGTACACGGTGATATATCGGAGGATGATGATGATGTGGACATCTTGCCTCTGTAGAGCCAGTTTGTGCAAGGAGAGATTAATTGTTTCTTTTTTGGTGGGGGTCCAAACCAACCCGTCATTTCAGTCACAGTCGTGTGGCAGACCCTGTCACTGAAATGATGGGTTGGTTAAAGTGTGCATGTCCTGTTTATACAACATAAGGGTGGTTGGGAGGGCCCAAGGACAATTCCATCTTGCACCTCTTTTTTCTTTCATTTTTCTTTGCGACATGTGCTGTTTGGGGGGTGTTTTTTGGAAGGGCCATCCTGCGTGACACTGCAGTGCCACTCCTAAATGGGCCAGGTGTTTGTGTCGGCCACTAGGGTCGCTTATCTTACTCACACAGCTACCTCATTGCGCCTCTTTTTTTCTTTGCGTCATGTGCTGTTTGGGGAGTGTTTTTTGGAAGGGCCATCCTGCGTGACACTGCAGTGCCACTCCTAGATGGGCCAGGTGTTTGTGTCGGCCACTAGGGTCGCTTAGCTTACTCACACAGCTACCTCATTGCGCCTCTTTTTTTCTTTGCGTCATGTGCTGTTTGGGGAGTGTTTTTTGGAAGGGCCATCCTGCGTGACACTGCAGTGCCACTCCTAGATGGGCCAGGTGTTTGTGTCGGCCACTAGGGTCGCTTAGCTTACTCACACAGCTACCTCATTGCGCCTCTTTTTTTCTTTGCGTCATGTGCTGTTTGGGGAGTGTTTTTTGGAAGGGCCATCCTGTGTGACACTGCAGTGCCACTCCTAGATGGGCCAGGTGTTTGTGTCGGCCACTAGGGTCGCTTAGCTTACTCACACAGCTACCTCATTGCGCCTCTTTTTTTCTTTGCGTCATGTGCTGTTTGGGGAGTGTTTTTTGGAAGGGCCATCCTGCGTGACACTGCAGTGCCACTCCTAGATGGGCCAGGTGTTTGTGTCGGCCACTAGGGTCGCTTAGCTTACTCACACAGCTACCTCATTGCGCCTCTTTTTTTCTTTGCGTCATGTGCTGTTTGGGGAGTGTTTTTTGGAAGGGCCATCCTGCGTGACACTGCAGTGACACTCCTAGATGGGCCAGGTGTTTGTGTCGGCCACTTGGGTCGCTTAGCTTAGCCATCCAGCGACCTCGGTGCAAATTTTAGGACTAAAAATAATATTGTGAGGTGTGAGGTGTTCAGAATAGACTGAAAATGAGTGGAAATTATGGTTATTGAGGTTAATAATACTTTGGGATCAAAATGACCCCCAAATTCTATGATTTAAGCTGTTTTTTAGGGTTTTTTGAAAAAAACACCCGAATCCAAAACACACCCGAATCCGACAAAAAAAATTCGGTGAGGTTTTGCCAAAACGCGTTCGAACCCAAAACACGGCCGCGGAACCGAACCCAAAACCAAAACACAAAACCCGAAAAATTTCCGGTGCTCATCACTACTAAAAAGGGTATTATGTTTGGGGAGAAAAAGCAGCCAGTGACTTTTCCCCCATCTGATGAGTTAAATGAATTGTGTGAAGAAGCGTGGTGTTCCCCAGATAAGAAATTAGTGATTTCTAAGAGGTTACTACTGGCGTACCCTTTCCCGCCAACGGACAGGTTGCGTTGGGAAACATCCCCTAGGGTGGACAAGGCGCTCACACGCTTATCAAAAAAGGTGGCACTGCCGTCTCAGGATACGGCTGCCTTAAAGGAGCCTGCAGATAGAAAGCAGGAGGCTATCCTGAAGTCTGTGTATACACACTCAGGTACTATACTGAGACCTGCTATTGCTTCAGCATGGATGTGTAGTGCTGCAGCAGCTTGGTCTGATTCCCTGTCAGATAACATTGATTCCCTTGACAGGGATACTATTTTGCTAACCATAGAGCATATTAAAGACGTAGTCTTATATATGCGGGATGCACAGAGGGACATTTGCCGACTGGCATCTAGAATTAATGCAATGTCCATTTCTGCCAGGAGAGTATTATGGACTCGGCAATGGACAGGTGATGCAGATTCTAAAAGGCACATGGAAGTTTTGCCTTATAAGGGTGAGGAATTGTTTGGGGACGGTCTCTCGGACCTCGTATCCACAGCAACAGCTGGGAAGTCGACTTTTTTACCTCAGGTTCCCTCACAGCCTAAGAAAGCACCGTATTATCAAGTACAGTCCTTTCGGCCTCAGAAAGGCAAGCGGGTCAGAGGCGCGTCCTTTCTGCCCAGAGGCAGGGGTAGAGGGAAAAAGCTGCACCAGACAGCCAGTTCCCAGGAACAAAAATCCTCCCCTGCTTCCACTAAGTCCACCGCATGACGCTGGGGCTCCACAGGTGGAGCCAGGTGCGGTGGGGGCCCGTCTCCGGAACTTCAGCGACCAGTGGGTTCGCTCACAGGTGGATCTCTGGGTTCTACAAGTGGTATCTCAGGGATACAAGCTGGAGTTCGAGACGTCTCCCCCTCGCCGTTACCTCAAATCAGCCTTGCCAGCTACTCCCATGGAAAGGGAGGTAGTACTGGGTGCAATTCACAAGCTTTACCTTCAGCAGGTGATAATCAAAGTTCCCCTCCTTCAGCAGGGACGGGGTTACTATTCCACAATGTTTGTGGTACCGAAACCAGACGGTTCGGTGAGACCCATTCTAAATTTGAAATCCTTGAACACTTATATAAGGAAGTTCAAGTTCAAAATGGAATCGCTCAGGGCGGTTATTGCAAGCCTGGAAGAGGGGGATTTTATGGTGTCACTGGACATCAAGGATGCTTACCTTCATGTCCCCATTTACCCACCTCACCAGGAGTACCTCAGGTTTGTGGTACAGGACTGCCATTACCAATTCCAGACGTTGCCGTTTGGTCTGTCCACGGCACCGAGGGTATTTACCAAAGTAATGGCCGAAATGATGATACTCCTTCGAAAGAAGGGAGTTATAATTATCCCATACTTGGACGATCTCCTTATAAAGGCAAGGTCCAAGGAGCAGTTGTTGGTCGGAGTAGCACTATCTCAGGCAGTGCTACAACAGCACGGCTGGATTCTGAATATCCCAAAGTCGCAGCTGGTTCCTACGATGCGTCTGCTGTTCTTGGGCATGATTCTGGACACAGAACAGAAGAAGGTGTTTCTCCCGGAGGAGAAGGCCAAGGAGTTGTCCTCTCTGGTCAGAGACCTCCTGAAACCAAAGCAGGTGTCGGTGCATCACTGCACGCGAGTCCTGGGAAAGATGGTAGCTTCTTACGAAGCAATTCCCTTCGGCAGGTTCCATGCAAGGAGCTTTCAGTGGGATCTGTTAGAAAAGTGGTCCGGATCGCATCTTCAGATGCATCGGCTGATCACCCTGTCCCCGAGGGCCAGGGTGTCTCTGCTGTGGTGGCTGCAGAGTGCTCATCTTCTCGAGGGCCGCAGATTCGGCATTCAGGACTGGGTCCTGGTGACCGCGGATGCAAGCCTCCGAGGTTGGGGGGCAGTCACTCAGGGAAGAAACTTCCAAGGACAATGGTCGAGTCAGGAGACTTCCCTACACATAAATATTCTGGAACTAAGGGCCATTTGCAATGCCCTAAGTCAAGCAGAACCCCTGCTTCAAAACCAGCCGGTGCTGATTCAGTCAGACAACATCACGGCTGTTGCCCATGTAAACCGACAGGGCGGCACAAGAAGCAGGACGGCGATGGCAGAAGCCACAAGGATTCTCCGATGGGCGGAGAATCACGTGCTAGCACTGTCATCAGTGTTCATTCCGGGAGTGAACAACTGGGAAGCAGACTTCCTCAGCAGGCACGACCTCCACCCGGGAGAGTGGGGACTTCATCCAGAAGTCTTCCAGCTGATTGTAAATCGTTGGGAAAGGCCACAGGTGGACATGATGGCGTCCCGCCTCAACAAAAAGCTAAAAAGATATTGCGCCAGGTCAAGGGACCCTCAGGCGATAGCTGTGGACGCTCTAGTGACACCGTGGGTGTACCAGTCGGTTTATGTGTTCCCTCCTCTTCCTCTCATTCCAAAGGTGCTGAGGATAATAAGAAAGAGAGGAGTAAGAACTATACTCATCGTTCCGGATTGGCCAAGAAGAACTTGGTACCCGGAACTACAAGAAATGATCTCAGAGGACCCTTGGCCTCTGCCGCTCCGACAGGACCTGCTACAGTAGGGGCCCTGTCTGTTCCAAGACTTACCGCGGCTGCGTTTGACGGCATGGCGGTTGAACGCCGGATCCTAATGGAAAAGGGCATTCCGGTTGAAGTCATTCCTACGCTGATAAAGGCTAGGAAGGATGTGACAGCAAAACATTATCACCGCATATGGCGAAAATATGTTGCTTGGTGTGAGGCCATGAAGGCCCCAACAGAGGAATTTCAGCTGGGTCGATTTCTGCACTTCCTACAGTCAGGAGTGACTATGGGCCTAAAATTGGGATCCATTAAAGTCCAGATTTCGGCCCTGTCTATTTTCTTTCAAAAAGAACTGGCTTCACTGCCTGAAGTTCAGACGTTTGTTAAGGGAGTGCTGCATATTCAGCCCCCTTTTGTGCCTCCGGTGGCACCTTGGGATCTCAACGTAGTGTTGAATTTCCTAAAATCACATTGGTTTGAGCCACTTCAGACCGTGGAGTTGAAGTATCTCACGTGGAAGGTAGTCATGCTGTTGGCCTTGGCCTCAGCTAGGCGTGTGTCAGAATTGGCGGCTTTGTCCTGTAAAAGCCCTTATCTGATTTTCCATATGGACAGGGCAGAATTGAGGACTCGCCCCCAATTTCTCCCTAAGGTGGTATCAGCGTTTCATTTAAACCAACCTATTGTGGTGCCTGCGGCTACTCGGGACTTGGAGGATTCCAAGTTGCTGGACGTAGTCCGGGCCCTAAAAATCTATGTTTCCAGGACGTCTAGAGTCAGGAAAACAGACTCGCTGTTTATCCTGCATGCACCGAACAAGCTGGGTGCTCCTGCTTCTAAGCAGACTATTGCTCGCTGGATCTGTAGCACGATTCAGCAGGCTCATTCTGCGGCTGGACTGCCGCATCCTAAATCAGTAAAAGCCCATTCCACGAGGAAGGTGGGCTCTTCTTGGGCGGCTGCCCGAGGGGTCTCGGCTTTACAACTTTGCCGAGCTGCTGCTTGGTCGGGATCAAACACTTTTGCAAAATTCTACAAGTTTGATACCCTGGCTGAGGAGGACCTTGAGTTTGCTCATTCGGTGCTGCAGAGTCATCCGCACTCTCCCGCCCGTTTGGGAGCTTTGGTATAATCCCCATGGTCCTTACGGAGTACCCAGCATCCACTAGGACGTCAGAGAAAATAAGATTTTACTCACCGGTAAATCTATTTCTCGTAGTCCGTAGTGGATGCTGGGAGCCCCCACCCAAGTGCGGACTTTCTGCAATACATGTATATAGTTATTGCTTAACTATAGGGTTTTGTTATGAGCCATCTGTTAAATGAGGCTCAGTTGTTGTTCATACTGTTAACTGGGTATAGTTATCACAAGTTGTACAGTGTGATTGGTGTGGCTGGTATGAGTCTTACCCTGGATTCCAAATCCTTTCCTAGTAATGTCAGCTCTTCCGGGCACAGTTTCCTTAACTGAGGTCTGGAGGAGGGGCATAGAGGGAGGAGCAAGTGCACACCAGATGTAGTACCTAATCTTTCTTTTAAGAGTGCCCAGTCTCCTGCGGAGCACGTCTATTCCCCATGGTCCTTACGGAGTACCCAGCATCCACTACGGACTACGAGAAATAGATTTACCGATGAGTAAAATCTTATTTTCACACTGCACAAATAACCCGGTTTCAACGGGTCAGCGTGTGGGGTGAAAGGGGCATAGCCGAAATCCCGGGTCGCCTGACCCGGCAATTCAACACGGGTATAAAGCAGTGTTATACCCGGGTTGAATACCGGGTCAGTGGCTGCGTAAACGGGCTCCCGGGTCGATGCGACCCGGGACCCGTTTACCAGATAGGGAGAGGCGGCGCGGAGATGAGCTCATCTCCCAGTGCCGCCTCCACCTCCGCCCCCGCCGCCAGCTCGGCCCCCCATTGCTATGGCAACCCGCCCGGCATATTGCCGGGTTGGGAAAGCCTGCAGCAGCTGCCAATGCCGGATCCCACCCGGGAAGGACCCGTTTCCAATTCCCGGGTGGGATCCGGCATTGGCAGTATGAAAGGGGTGTTAGTAATCAACTCACATGATAGCTCTGCATATTGCCCCTTTATATATTTGTAAATATTAATCATATCTCCTCTTAGTAATCTCATTTCTAGTGTAAATATATCTAACCTAGAAAGCCTCTCCTCATAGTCCAGTGTCTCCAAGCCCTTAATCAATTTGGTAGCTCGTCTCTGAACCTTTTCAAGTTCTAACATGTCTCTTTTATAGTGTGGTGCCCAGAACTGTACACAATACCCAAGATGCAGCCATACCAATGATTTATACAGTGGCAGGATTACGCTCTCATCCCTTGTCTTAATTCCCCTTTTAATGCATGCTAACACTTTATTTGCCTTTGTTGCTGCACTTTGCCAATCTACTATCACTGAACACCCCCAAATCCTTTTCTAAAGGCCCATACACACTGGGCGATTGTGAGCTGAAAGCAGATCACTTTTGGTGTGTTGAGCTGCTTTCAGCTCAAAGCCGCCCAGTGTGTATGCCACGGCAATGAGCACTGATGTGCGCCCCAGCTTCATCTCCGGCGGCCGCAGTTCATCTGCTGCTATTACAAGCAGATGAACGGTGGCGTGGATGGCTTTCCATAGCGTCCTGCTATGGAAAGCCATTCACCCCCGCTGACATCGCTGGGCAGGGGGGGAAATCGCTCAGTGTGTATGCACCTTTATACAGTTTCCCTTATATGTTCCCCATTTAATTTAATTGGTAGGTTGCATGTTTATTCTTAGTCCCAAAGTGCATAACTTCAAATTTTTCCACATTAAACCTCATACACCATTCCATTGCCTAAACTTCCAGTTAAATAAAATCGCCCTGAAGAGACTCCACATCCACATTGACTTGATTAACCTAATCTGACTTGATTACATACATACGTACTTTGACTTAGATTAGCGGTCACCAACCCGTCGGTCGCGAGTGACGGGTAGCTCGGCGCCGCTTTTTAAGTAGCTTGTGGTGGTGGGTTGCATATTAATATGGTGCCAGCCGCCAGCCAATCAGAGCGCGCGCGCCAGCTCCTGATTGGCTGGCGGTCCGCACCAAATTTCAAACTGCCGCGCGGCGCGTGTGGTGCGGCGGGAGACGTCAGCCAGCGCCGGATCCGGTAGACTGAGCAGGAGACTGAACACATGCTGTGCTAGTGATGAGGAGGAGCGGGGCGCGCAGCGTCGCCCCCCAGGGAGAGGGACGAGCAGGTCCGCGGTGTACAGGAAGCTTTGCTGGGGACCCTGGGGAGATACGAGCTGGTGTTGAGCTACCTGCAGGCCGTGCTGGTGTGGGAGAGACCCTGGAAACAGAGAGTCTCTACCTTTCTTGACGCTATGCTGCAACCCTGCATTGTTGACAATGAGAGATACTTGTTAGACACTACTTCATTTTTTAACAAATTTAAATCTTTGGGTGAATTACCTGCAGGTTGTTTGCTCTGTAGTATTGATATCTCAAGTCTATATACAGTGATCCCTAACAATGAAGGACTTAGTGCTGTTAGAAAATTAATCACTAACAACCCCTTATACTTAGGTCCAGATATAGATTTTTTTTTCTGGATCTACTGCAGATGGTGCTTACATTTAATTATTTTTTGTTTGACGGTAAATTTTATTTGCAGACTTCTGGTTGTGCGATGGGGTCCCCTGTGGCCCCATCATACACTAATAGTTACATGTTCTCAGCAGAACAGGAGATTTTTTTTCGATAATCCTCTTTTTTCTGAATCTATTTTATTTTTTGTTAGATACATAGATGACTTATTCATTGTTTGGAATAATACGCATGAGTCACTGGTTGAGAGATTTGAGACACACAATTCCACTGGACATCCTATTCAATTCACATACAATATCAACCCTGATTGTGTCAGCTATCTAGACGTATTGGTCCGTTCGGTTAACGGACATCTAGTTACTGAACTATATAAAAAAACGACTGATAGGAACACTATCCTTCATTCAGATAGCTGTCATCCAAAAACACTAAAATTTGGTTTACCCTATTCCCAGTTTCTAAGGGCGGTCCGGATCTGTAGCAATACCAGTACTGCTAGTGCTCAGATTGACTGCATGATTGGTAAATTTGTGCAGAGGGGCTATGAACTTAAGTCTTTACAGCAGGCTAAATTAAAGGCTTTGAGTTGTGATAGAAATACACTCCTGTCGCCCAAGGCACCTTTGCCCAAAAATAAGAGGTTACCATGGATTAACCATTTCAATACTCTGAGCGGGAATATCTCACATGCTGTTAAAAAATTATGGCCCATTGTTAGCACGGATAGTAGTCTACGACTACAGGAGACTTTTATCATGCCTTCATATACTAGGGGTAAGAATACCAAGGACTGGGTGGTTAAGTCCGACATTACAGGACTTGACAGCACTCAGAGCGGACAAAATACTTTTCTGACACTGCAAAAAGGTTGTTTCGGGTGTCTCAATTGCACTACTTGCAGAGCTCTCACCATTGGTAAAAAATTTTGCAATCCCTTTAGCGGTAGAAAATAGGCCCTCATTCCGAGTTGTTCGCTCGCTAGCTGCTTTTAGCAGCTTTGCACACGCTAAGCCGCCGCCTACTGGGAGTGAATCTTAGCTTAGCAGAATTGCGAACGAAAGATTCGCATAATTGCGAATAGAAATTTCTTAGCAGTTTCTGAGTAGCTCGGGACTTACTCTGCCACTGCGATCAGTTCAGTCAGTTTCGTTCCTGGTTTGACGTCACAAACACACCCAGCGTTCGCCCAGACACTCCCCCGTTTCTCCAGCCACTCCCGCTTTTTTCTCAGAAACGGCAGCGTTTTTCAGCACACACCCATAAAATGGCCAGTTTCCGCCCAGAAACACCCACTTCCTGTCAATCACACTCCGATCACCAGAACAATGAAAATTCCTTGTTATGCCGTGAGTAAAATACCAAACTTTTGAGTAAAATAACTAAGCGCATGCGCTCTGCGAACATTGCGCATGCGCAGTTTGCGACAAATCGCTCCGTTGCGAAAACCACTAACGAGCGAACAACTCGGAATGAGGGCCTTACTTCATCCAGCACAGAGTCACATGTACAACTAAATTTATCATTTATATGATCACCTGCCCATGTGGCCTTAACTATGTTGGCAAATCCGACCGCACGCTTCGCGAGAGCATTGCCAATCATAGATTGGCCATTAGGAATGCTTTAGCAACTGGTCGGAGTGACCAACCAGTTGCGCGTCATTTTTTACAGGCAAAACATAGCGTTGCCTGTTTAAAATACATGATCACTGATCATGAACCACTGAGACAGCGCGGCGGTGATAGATCGCTCAGATTGTTACGGAAAGAATCCAGATGGATTCACGAGTTACAAACACTCGCTCCCCGGGGACTTAACGAAACCCTGGGACTACATTGCTTTCTTTAAATTGTACTTTTTTAACATTATTGGTGTGCCGCTGATGCCCTTGATATGCTCTGTTTCAACGCTAAACTTATCTTTAAATTTGCAATCTATCAGTATGGCCAGGTACTGGTTTCCCTGTTCCAAACCGCTGCAGTATGTTTTTAAATGTAATTATTGATTGTTTATGCTTGTATGTTATTGTGTTACTGTCTGTATCTGTGACATATAGATCGGTACTCTTTTGATCATGTCTGAAACTGTGGAGTTTTGCTTACAGTTGCCCCGGTTACGCGTTGAGCGGTGATGACGTCATCTGTGGGCGTCTGCACTCGCGTCCCGCGCCGGAGCTGTTCTGGCACGCTGTGGTGAGCATTTATAAGGTTGGTGTTTCACTGTTTATATTGTCCTGATGAAGAAGTAAACACTTCGAAACGTTGCCTTACCCTGCGTGTTGCCTGATATTATTTCTGAGTGCCGCCCATCTGTCTGCTATTTTGGACCTTAAGCCATTGAGGTACCTAGGAGGGCACCAGGCAAGTAACCGTTGTTACTATGGAGTGCTGCCACAATTGCTGTTTATATATATATATATATATATATATATATATATATACATACACACACACACACACACACACTATATGATAGCTCGAGTTACACCTATTACAATACAGTAATACCATAGTTCAGCTTTGTTCTGTGCTAGATTCAGATTTGTTATAGTACAGTACATATATTGCTGTTCTCTGAGGCGCTACATGCTTAATTATGATTACAGTTACATTTTACAACTATTTTATATTATTACCATGCTGATTTTTGTGAGCTAGATCTATGGGGGTCATTCCGAGCTGTTCGCTCGCAAGCTGCTTTTTGCAGCTTTGCACACGCTAAGCCGCCGCCTACTGGGAGTGAATCTTAGCTTATCAAAATTGCGAACGAAAGATTCGCAATATTGCGAAAAGACTTCTCTGTGCAGTTTCTGAGTAGCTCGAGACTTACTCTGCCAGTGCGATCAGTTCAGTGCTTGTCGTTCCTGGTTTGACGTCACAAACACACCCAGCGTTCGCCCAGACACTCCTCCGTTTCTCCAGCCACTCCCGCGTTTTTCCCAGAAACGGTAGCGTTTTTTCACACACTCCCATAAAACGGCCAGTTTCCGCCCAGAAACACCCACTTCCTGTCAATCACATTACGATCACCAGAACGAAGAAAAAACCTCGTAATGCCGTGAGTAAAATTCCTAACTGCATTGCAAATTTACTTGGCGCAGTCGCACTGCGGACATTGCGCATGCGCATTAGCGACTAATCGCTCCGTTGCGAGAAAAAAATAACGAGCGAACAACTCGGAATGACCCCCTATAATCATTCCAGTATGTATGTTGGTATTACATATGGTTTGCCGGGCTCTCCTCTCCTCATCTCCTCCCCTCAGACACAGCAGAGGCAGCGGATGGCAATAATTGTGAGCACTACTGTCACTAATGGGGGGACTTTCATGTATCTGGCACTGCTCTGGCACTGCTTAGGGGGCATTGTTTGTGTATCTGGCACTGCTGGGGGGGGGGGGGTTTGTGTATCTGGCACTGCTTGGGGGGACATTGTGTATCTGGCACTGCTTGGGGGGGCATTGTTTGTGTATCTGTCACTGCTGGGGGGTATTGTTAGTGTATCTGGCACTGCTTGGGGGGGCATTGTTAGTGTATCTGGCACAGCTGGGGGGGCATTGTTTGTGTATCTGGCACTGCTGGGGGGGCATTGTTTGTGTATCTGGCACTGCTGGGGGGCATTGTTTGTGTATCTGGCACTGCTGGGGGAGGCATTGTTTGTGTATTTGGCACTGCTGGGGGGGCATTGTTTGTGTATCTGGCACTGCTGGGGGGCATTATTTGTGTATCTGGCACTGCTGGGGGTATTATTTGTGTATATGGCACTACGCAGGGAGGCATTACTGTTGTGAGGCCACACCCACTTTTCTGAGGCCACACCCAGTTTCACAGGAATGCGCGCGCATTGAGGGGAAGGGGTAGCTCTTCCAGAGGTCTTATTTTCCGATAGTAGCTCCCCCCCCCCCCCCCCCCCCCCGATTAAAGTTGGAGACAACTGACTTAGATAGACGGACGGACGGACGGACGGACGGACGCTGCCCTTATCTTTGTCCAGTCACTAACCTTATGTGAGTAGCTTTTCTGATGATGTTGCCTACTGCTGGTGAGCTGTGCGTTACCAGGGCCCTCGAAGAATATGGGGCAGCAGCAAAGTCCTGGTATAGGCAGTTGTTACCATTATGACATCACAGCATGACCTCACACACAGACACAAACAGACTGCTGCATTTTCTATATGCAATTTTGTGATGTTTTTCACTTGAAATCCTGCCAGTATATTAAGTTTGGTCCAGATCCATCAAGGAATGTAGAATGTAGGTGCCTATGAAGAACAGATACTTTGACTATATATATATATCTATATATATATAGGTGTCATACAAAAACTCGGCACTCTCCTCCTTACATACATTACGCTGGTTGCCATCCACAAAAAATGAATGCGGCACAGGGAGTAAAGTGGCACTCACAGCTAAACTGATCAAAATGATTTAAGATGCCAACTGACTCTTTTTAATAATTTTAGCTGTGAGTGCCGCATTACTCCCTGTGCTATTGTGCTATAAATAAATATATATATATATATATATATATGTAGAGAGAGAGAGAAAGATGGCTCTGGCCCGAAAAGGGGTGGATTTTTTTTAGTTGGGATTGAGACCCTGTATTTTAAGTTGGATAATGAAGGGTATGTATAACTGTCAATAATTTCTATTTTCCTCTGACACTCGTCAATCACGCTCCATGTTTGCTGCCTCCGGATTGCACTAAGCTGCCCTTATCCTTGTCTAGTCACTAACCTTATGTGAGTAGCTTTTCTGGTGATATCGCCTACTGCTGGTGAGCTGTGTGTTGCCAGGAGCAGCAACGTCCTGGTATAGGCACATATACATGTGTGTATTATACACAGGTGCAGCAGTATAAACTTCTGGAAATTTGGTGGGTTTTGATCAGAGATGTGTGGAAAAGATAAGCACGTGAGGTACAGCCTCCCCTGTCATAGACCTTTTACTCCAGAGATTTGACTATAAAAATGATTAGAATAATAGAAAGAAGATATTTTTAACACATTCTTTGTACTTGTCTTATACTTTATACAGTCAAAACTCTGGCACAAACGTTAGTATGACAGGAAAGGCTCTGCCTCACCCTGCCGCACCCACCGCACGTCACTGGGAGGAGGTGCATCAGGACTATGAGGAACGGCCATGGGGGTGCCCCTCGGGAGCCATAGTTACATTTGCCTCCTATGTGCCTCTATACAACTTGATATTGCATGTGTCAGTACGGAGGAAGCGCTGAGACACCATGCAGTACAGCATGATAGCGGTGGCTGCACCTGATTAGATCCGCAGCAGTGTAAAAGGAGGAGTCCGCATACAGAGACATCCTTCAGTTTTTTGCTAGATATAATTAGTGGCGCCCTTTTGGAGCCTGCGCCCCTATACAGCCGCCTAAAGCTGGCTAATGGTAGAGCTGGCCCTGCTTTTAAATTTTTTAGTCTTAGAATCAATATTTTAACTTTCATTTTTTAGCCAATACCTTCGCAGGCAAAGACTTATATTTTCACAGTGGATGCTCCAAGAATGTCTAGGAATTGTTCTAAGGATTTTTGGATTTTGGACAATTGCTTGTGTTGTGTTGTAAAATGACTTGTGTCAGATTATTTAAAGGGCTGCTTTCTCTCAAGATGGAAGAACAAGAGAATTTGGGAGATTAAAAAACAAGTTGCCACTGTTGAACACATAGGCCTCACCAATATTTCCAGTTCATGGGACAATGTATTCTGTAGCACACAAATGTTTTATGTCATAAATACACAATATATAACTAGTAATTTTATGAAGTAAGTCAGTGAAAAGGGGCATATGCATCACATCACACATTTTGTATGTGGTTGTGATGTGAAAATATTGCCCATAATCACAATTAGAAAGTGCCATTTGCAATTTATCCTACTTTGAGTGACGAGACAGAGTTTCCAAGGAAGCCATGTCCAAGTGATAGCTACAGCTACGAGGCATATGGGCCAGCGTGGAGCATTTGGAGTAAAAGTTAAAGCAAAACTGTAGACCTTAGGCTACAGTGGGCTCTCGTCATCTGAAGACGGTGTTAGGTACTAGGGCCAAGTTTTGGAATGCTCTGCTTTCTGGAGGTAAGTAAAGTTTAACAGCTTCCAAAGAAACCTATGGGGGCTGCTTTTGCAATATAAAACGGGGGACCACAGGAAATAGCTCTGAGTGTGCTGGGGGATTCTGTGCTTTGTTATTTTTTATTTAAACCAATCCTTCCCTTTCACACACCTGTCATGGGTTAACAAATTGATCATGAACAACTTGCATTTTGTATGTTGCAGATCCAGAATAGCCTGTGATAGAGACATTCTCTTGCCACAACATATCTGTAAACTGTCAATGGGCCTTATTCAGATTTGTTAGCAAACCAGAAAAAGCACACTAATGGGCAAAACCATGTGCACTGCAGGGGGGTAGATATAACGTGTGCAGAGAGAGTTAGATTTGGGTGGGGTGGGTTCAAACTGAAATCTAAATTGTAGTGTAAAATAAAGCAGCCAGTATTTACCCTGCACAGAAATAAATTAACCCACACAAATTTAACTCTCTCTGCACATGTTATATCTGCCCCACCTGCAGTGCACATGGTTTTGCCCATTAATGTGCCTTTTTGGTTTGGAAACAAACTTGAATAACCTCCCAGGCCCTTAGGATCACCAATGTTATTCTGCACTGTGATGCAAAACATTAGATGTAATCACTGGAATAAAATACTCTAGTAACTGCAAGCAGTGTAGCTTGCCTCAAAAACTGTATTTTCCAAGAATAAATATTTTCCTGTCTATCACATACCACATTTTTAAAGTGGATGGTATGGGATATTGATGACATTTATCATTAAATACAGTATTTGCAGCAAAATCAGAGAAAACACCTGTTTTTGGGGGATAACCGTAGTATCACCCAAACATATGACGGAGAGACGGCAGCAGATATCTCCAATATCAGCTGCAATCTCTTTATTCCTGGCTGCAGCTGCAGCCCCCGAAGGTTTACCAATTTACAGCCCCCAATTTACCAAGCATTCTGGAGTTTGACCCCTGCAGCTAACACCATCTGAAGATGGCATTCGCCTTTTGTAGATTATGGGTTAAAGATCACAATTTTAGCAGGCCGAGGATTTCTCCCAAACCCTCTCCAGCAATGGACTAAGCATTTGCAAGAGTTCCACTACCCCTTTGAGCACATTACAGGGATCCTGTCCCTGTGGGTTCTCTGTCACACATACAGCAATGTGATTCTAAGTGCTAATATCGTGTCATTCAGTATGCGATTATTGATAAATAGACCCATTATCATTTAAATTCACAAGTATTTCACTCGTATTTAGCAGTATTCGCTCTAATCATAGCCCGTCCTAGCGAACACCTAGATGCAGAGTGATAGCTACCGCATAGAAAGGTAGATCATTCTAAAATAGAGAATTCTGATTGAAGCTTACCTTGTACTTTGTGAAAAAATTATCAGCATTTTGTCTGAGCAAATCTATTTAGTGTGTGGCTACAAGAGATTGGATGTGTGGCTGCACACTACATAGATCTGATCAATTGCAATGCTGATTTTTTTTTTTTTAAGTACCAGTAGCTTCATATAGTGTTCATAGTTTTTATGCAGGATCAAATAGATCAATGAGTAGGGTGTTTGATTAGAAGTCAACAGGTTATAGGTTTGAATCCTGAGTATGGCAGTATATTGGAATGTGTTATTTAATAAATGGTATTGTAACTAGAGATGTGCGGCGGGCACTTTTTCGTGTTTTGGTTCTAATTCCCCACTCATGTTTTGGTTTGGTTTTGCCAAAACCACCCTTTCGGGTTTTGGTTTTGGATCTGGATGATTTTTTAAATAAAAACAGCTAAAATCACAAAATGTGGGGGTAATTTTGATCCTACGGTATAATTAACCTCAATAACATTAATTTCCACTCATTTCCAGTCTATTCTGAACACCTCTCACCTCACAATATTGTTTTTAGGCCAAAAGGTTGCACCGAGGTGGCTGTATGACTAAGCTAAGCGACACAAGTGTGCGGCACATACACCTGGCCCATCTAGGAGTGGCACTGCAGTGTCAGACAGGATGGCAGATTTAAAAAATAGTCCCCAAACAGCACATGATGCAAAGAATAAAAAGAGGTGCACCAAGGTTGCTGTATGACTAAGCTAAGCGACACAAGTATGCGGCACAAACACCTGGCCCATCTAGGAATGGCACTACAGTGTCAGACAGGATGGCAGATTTAAAAAATAGGCCCCAAACAGCACATGATGCAAAGAAGAAAAAGAAGTGCACCGAGGTTGCTGTATGACTAAGCTAAGCGACATATACCTGGCCCATCTAGTAGTGGCATGCAGTGGCTGAATGTCGAAAGTGGCCAGCAATTTTTCAGTCCACTGACAGCATCTCCTGCACGCCCCTGTCATTTTTCAAAAATTCTGCAATTGGTGGACTTATACGACAGTACCCCTGGACTAATACAGCAGTACCCCTGGACTTATACAGCAGTGTCAGACAGGATGGCAATTTAAAAAAACATGCCCCAAACAGCACGTGATGCAAAGATGAAAAAGAGGTGCACCAAGGTTGCTGTATGACTAAGCTGTGCGGCACAAACACCTGGCCCACCTAGGAGTGGCACTGCAGTGTCAGACAGAAGGGCAGACATAAAAAAAAGCCCAAACAGCACATCATGCAAAGATGTACAAGAGGTGCAATGAGGTAGCTGTATGACTAAGCTAAGCAACACAAACACCTGGCCCACCTAGAAGTGGCACTGCAGTGTCGGACAGGAGGGCAGATATAAAAAAGGCCCCAAACAGCACATCATGCAAAGATATAAAAGAGGTGCAATGAGATAGCTGTATGACTAAGCTAAGCGACACAAACAATTGGCCCATCTAGGAGTGGCATTGCAGTGTCAGACAGGATGGCACTTAAAAAAAAATAGTACCCAAACAGCACATCATGCCAAGAAGTAAAAGAGGGCAATAAGGTAGCTGTATGACTAAGCTAAGTAACACAAGTGTGCGGCACAAACACCTGGCCCATCTAGGGTTGGCACTGCAGTCCCACTGCACTAATGGCGGATACCAGACGCACGTCTGACATCAGCATAGTTGTTATGGCCTCAGTAATCCGCTTTGCAACAGGGTATATATATATACGGCAGCAGAGGCAGAACTCTGGGAGGCAATGGAGTCATCTGCCGCCGGGCTCTTGCTCTGAAGGGGGGCTCTTCTCCCCCCATTCTGTGAAACCATTGAAGTAAGATAATTGATGGCTGCCGCTATCTTTTCACTATATGAAGTTACTTCTCTGACAATTACACATAACTTCATATAGTTACAATTCTCATGCTTCCTGTACTGGAGCAAATAGCTCCATCAGTAAAGTGTCTGCTGTCAGTGGGTTCTAATCTTGGGTATGACCACTAAGAAATGTGTGATTTAAAATAAAAGACAAAGAAATGTATATATACAGTATATAAAAAAAATTCAGAACGCTCCATACACACACACACACACACACACACACACACACACACACACACACACACTTACATATATGCACACATACATACATATATTTATCTAAATATAGGGGGGGGGGCAACTGTTATGAACTTGCCTCCGGGCAACTGTGACGAACTTACGCCACTGTACGGCAGTATCACTGGAATTATATAGCGGTACCACTGGACATATACGGCAGGATCAGTGAAATTATACAGCAGGCAGGGGTGTAGCAAGGGTGGCTCCGGTGGAGCACGAGCTCTGGGCACTGGAAAAGTTAGAGGGCGCTGCGCCTGCCCCTCCCTCCCTCCCTCTGCCCACTATACCGTGGACTGCTATACAGGCAGCCGCAGAGCAGGAGGAGGAGAAGCAAAGGGGCACACACTGATTCGGACTTGAAGACCAGGTAGGGAACAGGGCAGACCAGAGGCGACAGCAGGACACACTGACCGTCAGCACATGCCGGAGCTCTGCTGTCCTCTTTATACTGTATGTCTCACTGTCTACTTGTAGCTGTGCAACAGGGTTACTTCTGTCCTGCAGCATCTATCTCTGTCCCAGCTGTTACAGCACCTCTTTCTGCCCCAGCTACTGCAGCATCTTTCTCTGCATTGATGCTGCAGCACCCCTTTTTGCATTGATGCTGCAGCACATCTCTCTGAATTACAAGCTGCAGAGTAACATGTATAAGCATCTCTAGTGTTTCATGTATAAGCGGCTCTACTGTGCTGTAATGTGTATAAGTGGCTCTATTGTGTTGTATAACGTGTATAAAGGGCTCCACTGTGTGGTGTAATGTGAATAATGGACACTACTGTGATGTAATGTATATAACAGACAATACTATGTGGTGTAATCTGAATTGGTACCATTCAGTGACCACGCCCCTTCCCCATGAAGCCATGCCCCTATATTTTTGTTGCGCACCTTTGCTGCACCCTGTCCCTATTTTAAACATGGGGGTGCCCAAAGGAAACTTTTGCCTTGAGCTCCACAATGTCTAGAAATGGCCTTTCCACCAATTTGGGATTTTTAAATAATTTTTCTTTTCAAATGTAACATGCACCCAATTCAGTACAGGGGAGGGGGCGCCGAAACATACCCTTGCTCCGTGCACCATGACAGATAGCTACACCTCTGACAGCAGGATCACTGTAATTATACGGCAGGATCACTGTAATTATACGGCAGGATCACTGTAATTATACAGCAGTACCGCTGGACATATACGGCAGTATCAATGGATATATACGGCAGTATCACTGAACATATACGGCAGTGTCACTGGACTGGATTTATACGCCACAACCCCTGGAATTATACGGCAGGATCACTGGATTTATGCGCCAGTACCCCTAGAATTGTACTGCAGGATCACGGGAATTTTACGCCAGTATCACGGGAATTATACGCCAGTATCACGGGAATTATACGCCAGTATCACGGGAATTATACGCCAGTATCACAGGAATTATACGCCAGTATCACAGGAATTATACGCCAGTATCACAGGAATTATACGGCAATATCACTGGAATTATACGGCAGTATCACGGGAATTATACAGCAATATCACTGGAATTATACAGCAATATCACTGGAATTATACGGCAGTATCACAGGAATTATACGGCAGTATCACAGGAAATATACGGCAATATCACTGGAAGGGATCTGGTCTGAAGATCAACACTGTCTAGGTCGACAATTTTTAGGTGGTCGACCACTATAGGTCGACAGTCACTAGGTCGACAGGGTTGGAAGGGCGACAGGGTTTCTAGGTCGACATGTGCTAGGTCGACAGGTCAAAAGGTCGACATGAGGTTTTTTTTTTAAATTCTTTTTTTGAACTTTTTCATACTTAACGATCCACGTGGACTACGATTAGAACGGTAATCTGTGCCAAGCGAAGCGGTAGCGGTGCGAGGGGACACGGTGCACTAATTTGGCTTCCCGGTCACTGTACGCAGAAAACGACACCCAAAAAAAAAAAACTCATGTCGACCTTTTGACCTGTCGATCTAGCACATGTCGACTTAGAAACCGTGTCGACCTTCCAACCCTGTCGACCTAGTGACTGTCGACCTATAGTGGTTGACCTAAACATTGTCGACCTAGACATTGTCAATCTAATGATCCACACTCCACTGGAATTATACGGCAGTATCACGGGAATTATATGGCAGTATCACAGGAATTATACGGCAGTATCACGGGAATTATACGGCAATATCATTGGAATTATACGGCAGTATCACGGGAATTATACGGCAGTATCACAGGAATTATATGCCAATATCACTGGAATTATACGACAGTATCACTGGAATTATACGACAGTATCACTGGAATTATACGACAGTATCACTGGAATTAAACACCAGTATCACAGGAATTATATGCCAGTATCACAGGAATTATACGCCAGTATCATGGGAATTATACGGCAGTAACACTGGATATATGGCAGCAGAGGACACCACCACTGTGACTGGTCACTGGACTGAAGCTGCACAAGACACTACCCCTGGTCTGATGCAAGACAACACAGGAAAACTGCAAGGTACTTATATAGCAGCACTGGGGACATATAGCAGCCGAGGACACCACCACTGTGACTGGCTGGACTGATGTGACATAAGACACTACACTGGACTGAGCAGCACAAGACAGCACTGGAATCGCCACCCCACTTTCCTGCCCACACAGACACCGAGGACGGAGACACAACCTCTAACTACACTCTCCGAGACTGGAATGAAAATGGCGGCAACGCGCGGGTCCTTATATGGAATCCAAACCCAGCGAGAATCTGACAGCGGGATGATGACGTTTTGCCTCAATCTGGTTTCCGAGTCAGGTGGGAAAACCCGAGCCTGACTCTGATCTGGACTCGGGCAGGGAAGTTCGGTAGGGTTCGGATCTCAGGGATCCGAACCTGCTCATCTCTAATTGTAACTGAATAACAATGGGCTCTCAAATTAATTGCATGAATGTGGTATTAAGAGGATTTGTGTCCAAATCCATTTTCCTGCAGTGGTCCATAAATGTGGGTGTAATACAGTGGCGTGCGGTGAGGTCTGTGGCTGGTGAGGCACTGCAGTCATAATGTTCACTGAGTCCCACTGATGACCCATACCACAACTGTGGTTGTAGACATGCCCCCTCACATAGAGCCTTTCTCACGCTGACGGCCAGGCCAAGCAGGAGAGGTTTGCAGTTGCTGCGATCCCTCCCTGCAAGGGAGCCCCCTCACCCCCTGGGGCTCCCAGCGCCTGTAGTGATCCCCACTACCAGAGAATCCTCTCATGGATCCATTATCCTCCCCTCCATGGCACTCTCTGCTCACCTGGGACCCCGACCAGTGCTCACTTGGACACCCACTGGTGATGCAGTGTACAGGGAGGATCCAGGTAGGGTGCAGGGACACAGGGGACACATAGACAAGTAGCAAACAACTCTCTAATCCACTGCTGACAGTGCCGGCAGACACCATGTGACCTGACCCAGCCGGCTGCAGGGACAGCGGGAGACACACGTGGAAAGGTGGACGGGGGGACACAGGGGTCTCTGAGTCTGTCAGAGACCATTTCTGAGGCAGGTGGGAATGACTTACTGCCATAGGCGTGCGCAGCACATTTTATTAGGGGGTGCACCGTCGTATAGGCGCGTCTAGTACCACCTGCTGGGCATGTCTAGCACCGCCTATTGGCATTCTTTTCTATTCAATATGCACCTTACCTATTTGGTGGTTTCTCATAACGGGGAACCTCTGAAGAAATGTATCCTTCCTGGGCAGACAGCGTCTTCAGTCGGTAATCACTATTCATGTAGGAGATCACATGATCTGGAAGATGCCTGTGTAGGAATATAACCAATGTGATCATCAGACAACAGAGGTTCACCTCCTGCCCCTTGCGTCTCTCAGCCACACCATCATCTCCGCCCTGCATCGTCTCTCAGCCACATCATCTCCTCCCTGCGTCGTCTCTCAACTACGCCATCATATCCCATCTAAATCTCTCGCAATACCCCTCACTTTGTCTCTCATCCTTCCCCCTTCTGTCTGTGTCTCTCAGTCGCCAGCCCTTCACTGTCTCTCAGCCTGCCCCACCCCATTCACTCTGTGTCTTTCAGCCTCCACCTCCCTTCATTCTCCACTCCCTTCACTGTATTATTAACAATTTATTACTAGTTATATTATATCCCCCCCACTGGCCCTCACTCCCCCACCTCCTCCTCATCAGTGGAGTTTGTGGGCACAGGAGAAGAACACGGGCAGGTGGGCGTCCGTTCACGTGGTGTGACTTCATCGGGTCACATCGCACAGTACATTGAGGTGGAGTAGTAGTGTGGATCAGGGGGCAGGATGGGAGTAGTAGTGTGGAGCACGAGGACAGGATAGGAGGAGTAGTGCAGAGCAGGGGGGTAAGAAAGGAGGAACATTAGTGTGGGGCAAAGGGGCAGTTTAGGAGGAGGAGGAGTAGTGCTGAGTAGGAGGAGTAGTGTGGAGCAATGGGGAAGGATAGGAGGAGGAGTAGTGCAGAGAAGGGGGCAGGATAGGAGGAATAGTAATGTGGCTCAGGGGGGTAAGATAGGAGGAGGAGGAGTAGTGTGGGGCAAGGGGGCAAGATAGGAGGAGTAGTGATGCGGGGAACGATAGGAGGAGTAGTGGTGCAGAGCACGATAGGAGGAGTAGTGGTGCGCGGCACGATAAGAGGAGTAGTGGTGCGGGGCACGATAGGAGGAGTAGTGGTGCGGGGCACGATAGGAGGAGTAGTGGTGCGGGGCACGATAGGAGGAGTAGTGGTGCGGGGCACGATAGGAGGAGCAGTGGTGCGGGGCACGATAGGAGGAGTAGTGGTGCGGAGCACGATAGGAGGAGTAGTGGTGCGGGGCATGATAGGAGGAGTAGTGGTGCGGGGCACGATAGGAAAAGTAGTGGTGCGGGGCACGATAGGAGGAGTAGTGGTGCGCGGCACGATAGGAGGAGTAGTGGTGCGGGGCACGATAGAAGGAGTAATGGTGCGGGGCACGACAGGAGGAGTAGTGGTGCGGGGAACGATAGGAGGAGGAGTGGTGCGGGTCACGATAGGAGGAGTAGTGGTGCGGGGCATGATAGGAGGAGTAGTGGTGCGGGGCATGATAGGAGGAGTAGTGGTGCGGGGCACGATAGGAGGAGTAGTGGTGCGGGGCACGATAGGAGGAGTAGTGGTGCAGGGCACGATAGGAGGAGTAGTGGTGCGCGGCACGATAGGAGGAGTAGTGGTGCGGGGAACGATAGAAGGAGTAGTGGTGCGGGGCACGACAGGAGGAGTAGTGGTGCGGGGAACGATAGGAGGAGGAGTGGTGCGGGTCACGATAGGAGGAGTAGTGGTGCAGAGAAGGGGGCAGGATAGGAGGAATAGTAATGTGGCTCAGGGGGGTAAGATAGCAGTAGGAGGAGGAGGAGTGTGGGGCAAGGGGGCAAGATAGAAGGAGTAGTGGTGCGGGGAACGATAGGAGGAGTAGTGGTGCGGGGCACGATAGGAGGAGTAGTGGTGCGGGGAACGTTAGAAGGAGTAGTGGTGCGGGGAACGTTAGGAGGAGTAGTGGTGCGGGGCACGATAGGCTGAGTAGCATACTTGCCTACCTGACCCTCTCCATGAGGGAGAAAATGCTCTGTTCCTGGACTTTCCTGGTAATGTATCATTGCCATCACCTGTGGTGAAACACCTTTCTTATCAATTAACTAGCTCACCACAGGTGATGGCAATCATACATTACCAGGAAAGTCCAGGAACAGAGCATTTTCTCCCTCTGTTCCTGGACTTTCCTGGTAATGTATCATTGCCATCACCTGTGGTGAAACACCTTTCTTATCAATTAACTAGCTCACCACAGGTGATGGCAATCATACATTACCAGGAAAGTCCAGGAACAGAGCATTTTCTCCCTCATGGAGAGGGTCAGGTAGGCAAGTATGCGGAGTAGTGGTGCGGAGCACGATAGGAGGAGTAGTGGTGCGGGGCACGATAGGAGGAGTAGTGGTGCGGGGCATGATAGGAGGAGTAGTGGTGCGGGGCATGATAGGAGGAGTAGTGGTGCGGGGCATGATAGGAGGAGTAGTGGTGCGGGGCACGATAGGAGGAGTAGTGGTGCGGGGCACGATAGGAGGAGTAGTGGTGCGGGGCACGATAGAAGAAGTAGTGGTGCGGGGCACGATAGAAGGAGTAGTGGTGCGGGGAACGATAGGAGGAGGAGTGGTGCGGGGCACGATAGGAGGAGTAGTGGTGCGGGGCACGATAGGAGGAGCAGTGGTGCGGGGCACGATAGGAGGAGTAGTGGTGCGGGGCACGATAGGAGTAGTGGTGCGGAGCACGATAGGAGGAGCAGTGGTGTGGGACAGGGGCAGGGGGGCAGAATGGGAGCAGTGGAGCGGGACAGGGAGGGTAGGATGGGAGTAGTGGCATGGAGCAGGGGGTGCAGGATGGGAGTAGTGGTGAGAAGCAGGGGGGGCAGGATGGAAGCATTGGGGCAGGGCGGGGGGGGCAGGATGGGAGCATTGGTGCAGAGCTGGGGGGGAAGCATGGGAGCATTGGTGCAGGACAGGATGGGAGCAGTGGTGCAGAGCTGGGGGGGCAGGATGAAAGCAGTGGTGCTGAGGGGGGGCAGGATGGGGGCAGTGGTGCTGAGCGGGGGGGGGGGGGGGGCAGGATGGGAGCAGTGGCAGGAAGAAGCCGGCAGTTAAACATTAATGTCACCTGCTTCCTGCAGCTCCCGAGTCCTGGCCGCCGTCGCTCCCTCCCTGGACTGGCAGCGGCCATACACAGGAGCCGCATACACAGGAGCCTCCAGGACTGATAAGCGGATCGAGTATGACAAGTAGAGCTCCCGCCGTGTGTCCTACTCCGCCGGCTCCTTCTGCTCATGACTCTCACCAGCAGCTCTCCTCTGTTCTAGCTGGCTCACACCAGGGACGGATCGCAGGGGGGAGCGTGGAGGCAGAGGAAGGACTCCAGGAGTCCGTGCGGGAGTGCGGGGGGAGGACACACATTAATTATTGGCAGCACCGTAGCAGGCAGCACCGTGAGAGGGGGGTGCCTGTGCGCACCAGGGCACCCCCGTGCGCACACCTATACTTACTGCGGCAGGGTAAGTTGGTCAGCAGTGCCCTCCTAAATGTTGTTCCCGCGCCGTACGCAGCGGCAGCCTGGACCAGGTCCTGGAGGAATGATCGGACCGGCCCTGCCTGCCCAATAACATCTTCCCCAGTGACAGGGAAAGGACTGAGAGCACGCCCCCTGTCAAAGCGGCACCTCTGTTAGGTGCCGCTTCTGCTGCTTTTGTTAACGGGCTATCACTGTCAAGTGCTTGCCCCCCCCCCCCGCTTCCGGCACTTTCATACTGACAGCGGGAGGCACCGAGAACGGTGCCTCCGAAACTAATTTAAAACGTTTTTTCATAGGGCAAAAACTATTAAAATAATACACAGCCTAAAGCAGATACTTATGACACAGAATATGTGTCATAAGTATCTACTTTGTATTATTTTATTCATTAATGACAGGGGAGGCACTGCCTCCCCTGCCTCCACGTCCCTGGTGTAATATATATATATATATATAATATATACAAAACCACTTTACCCGGCACTCCTGTGTGTTCCCTCCGTCAAGTAAAGCTGCTCCCGTGCCCTCTTAGACGAGAGTGCGTCCTCCCGTGTATAGAATTTCCAAACAAGCGGCACTGGGAGACTTGATTCAAGTGAAGAAAAACGATGCTTTTATTGTAGCATAATCAATCAATTGCATCAATTGATTGATTATGCTACAATAAAAGCATCGTTTTTCTTCACTTGAATCAAGTCTCCCAGTGCCGCTTGTTTGGAAATTATATATATATATATATATATATATATAATATGGGAAGTGGCATCATAGCATGGGCTTTCTCTGGGATCAATCTTGTCATGCCCCTTCCCCACGAGGCATGCGCCTTATGTTGCTATTAAAAAAAATGGGGGTGGGCGCCAATGCTCTCCCTGGCACAGGGCACCAAAAAGTCTAGTTACGGCTCTGATATAATATGTAGTATTTATGCAGTACTCCAGGGTTCCTTCTTTCTTAATGTGATTGCTTTCTTAATGTGATTGCTTTGTAGTTATATAAAAGAAGGAATTGATATGTACTACTGTGCTAGTTACAGACCTAGCTACCCTCTGGACAATATTGTTGCACTATATGCTAAAATTTAGACTAACTGCCTTAATTAGATTTTACCATATGTATATTCGTTATGACTTAGTGAGTGTCACGATCCGGGTATCTGGACGCCATTACCTGCCGTTTAGGTGTCTTCTGAGACTGGCCCAGCGTTCCAAATCCGGATCTCATCTGTGTCAACACTCTGCACATCCCTCCTGTCATTCTGAGACACTACCACAGCGGCGCCATGTTTGAATCCAACATGTCGTCTCCCGTCCTCCGCGGCCTCTGCTGCCCTCCAAGTGTCTCAGCATTTAACAGTCATCTGGCGTCTCCTGTCCTCCGCGGCCGGCGCCGCCATTATCATTATGTTTGCACATTTCATTTCAAACCAGTTTTCCCTCCAGGTTCCAGCATGGGCGCAGCCATGTTGGATTTGATCACATGCTCCAATTCCTCCAATCCACCGTCTCTGGAATCTGCATAATTGCCCAGCCAATGCCTGCATAGCAGCAGGTATAAGTATCCTGTGTCTGGGCCAGATAGATGTCAGTGCTTTGAATGTCATACCTTGTTCCAGTCTCTCTCTCCTGTGGCTTGTTTCTCCAGGTTCCAGTTCCTGTCTCCAGCATCCACAAAGAGACCCGCACCTGCTTTCCATCTTGCAGTGCAGCCTGACTCCACAGCCTTCCGTGGCTGTCCAGTTTCCAGCTATCTACTATCTGCTTCCAAGCAGCCAGCTTTCAACTGATTCCAGCTTCTACCAAACACCGGTGCTGATCCAGCGGATCCTATCTTACCAGCAGTATCCACTACCACCGGTAATCAACTATCAGCTATTCTGTTTCTACGCTCACTAGCATCTCACATCATCCATTCTATATTTTATCACCTGGCTGGTTCCATCCAGCACCCACTCCGTGACTTTAGTACCTGGCTGATTCCATTCAGCACCCACTCTGTGTTTCATTACCTGGCTGATTCCATTCAGCATCCACTCCGTGTTTTACCACCTGGCTGGTTCCATCCAGCTGATACAGCAGCTTACTCAAATTACCAGATTCACCTGTTACAACTACTGGCATGTTCCTCGGCTATCTCCACTACTACAACCAGGCCTGGTAAGGATTTCTATCAAAGGATTTTAACATCTGTTCTAACCTACCAGTGCTCTGCAATACCTTCTATGGTTACGTGTTCCAGGAACTGTGTTATTTGCCACTGTCTTTGATTTACTTTGAATGCTGCTTGTCATTTCACGGAGTCTGTTAAATAAACTTTTATTTTGAATTTTAAACTGGTTGTCATGGTCACACCTTCGGGTAATCAATCTGCACTTACATGTCCAGGGGTCTGATTAAACCTCCCAGGTTTAACTTCATCTCAGCCCCTACAACTGAGGCTTCCTCCCGTCAGCCTAAACCCTCAGTTGTGACAGTAAGCACTGACCATATGAATCCAGCCGGAGACCAGGATCAAGCGGCTAGACCTATGCAAGAACTGGCAGCCAGACTCGAACATCAGGAGGCTGCACAAGGTCACATCATCCGCTGTCTCCAGGATCTCTCTACTCGGCTGGATGGGATTCAGACGACCCTCCGTGGACCTGGCACGTCTGGTGCGTCCACCACAGTGACTCCAGCTGTAACCCCACCCACCTTGCCCATTTCCATACCATGTCTTCATCTTCCAACGCCAGCAAAATTTGACGGATCTCCAAGGTTCTGCAGGGGATTTCTCAACCAATGCGAAATCCATTTTGAGCTTCAACCTGGCAACTTCCCCAGTGACCGTACCAAAGTTGCTTATATTATTTCTCTCCTCAGTGGCTCAGCCCTTGATTGGGCATCACCGTTATAGGAGAAGTCTGATCCCCTGCTGTCCTCCTATACTGACTTTGTAGCATCATTCAGGCGCATCTTCGACGAGCCGGGCCGGGTTTCCTCTGCTTCATCTGAGATTCTCCGTCTACGCCAGGGAACACGTACTGTGGGACAGTATCTTATACAGTTCAAAATCCTGGCATCTGAACTGGCCTGGAACGACGAGGCCCTGTATGCTGCCTTCTGGCATGGCTTGTCAGAACACATTAAAGATGAGTTAGCTACCAGAGACTTGCCTTCTAAGTTGGATGAGCTAATTTCACTATGCACGAAGGTTGATCTACGGTTCAGAGAGAGAGCAACCGAGCGAGGAAGATCATCCGCTCCTAAATCTTCTGCTCATCCTCCTCGTCAACCATCTCCATCCAAGGATGAGCCTATGCAAATTGGTCGTTCCCGTCTATCTCCCGCTGAGCGCCGAAGACGCCTCTCCGAGTCTCTATGTCTCTACTGTGCAGCTCCGTCGCACACTATCAATGCCTGTCCCAAACGTTTGGGAAACTCCAGATCCTAGCTCGCCAAGGAGAGGGCCGGCTAGGAGTAATGCTCTCCTCTCCATCTCCTCATGATTGTAACCTCCCAGTGTCGCTCCAAATTGCTCAACGTTACAGGAACGTCATTGCCCTCCTTGATTCCGGAGCAGCTGGGAATTTCATAACCGAAGCTTATGTTAAACGGTGGTCCCTACCCACCGAGAGACTGTCCTCGTCCATCTCTTTGACTGCCGTGGATGGCAGCAAGATTTTTGACGCAGTCATTTCCTTAAGGACTCTTCCAGTTCGTCTGAGAGTGGGAGTTCTTCATTCTGAGTATATTTCTTTTCTAGTGATTCCAAGAGCCACACATCCAGTGGTTTTAGGCCTTCCATGGCTCCGTCTCCACAACCCATCGATTGACTGGACGACTACGCAAATACTGGCATGGGGTCCCTCCTGTGCTGAGACTTGTTTAGCCAAAGTTCTTCCTGTTTGTTCTTCCTTCCCCAGGTCATCTGATGTTCCACCTCCTCCATATCAAGACTTCACGGACGTGTTCAGTAAAGCCTCTGCTGATATCCTTCCTCCTCATAGAGAATGGGACTGCCCAATCGACCTCATTCCAGGGAAGGTTCCACCGCGAGGCCGAAATTATCCGTTGTCTCTGCCTGAGACACACTCCATGGAAGAGTACATCAAAGAGAACCTGGCGAAGGGTTTCATCCGACCATCTTCTTCTCCAGCCGGCGCAGGCTTCTTCTTCGTTAAGAAGAAAGACGGTGGTCTGCGTCCGTGTAACTAACTCTTCGATAGAGTTAGTGGTGCAACCATTTTTACAAAGCTGGACTTGAGGGGTGCCTACAATCTCATCCGGATCCGGTGACGAGTGGAAGACCGTCATGCCCTTCGGATTGAGCAACGCTCCAGCAGTCTTCCAGCACTTCGTGAATGAGATCTTCAGGGACATCTTATACCGCCATGTCGTGGTTTATCTAGATGACATCCTCATCTTTGCTAATAATCTAGAAGATCATCGTTTCTGGGTAAAGGAGGTTCTTTCCCGTCTCCGTGTCAACCACCTCTATTGTAAATTGGAGAAGTGTATGTTTGAAGTTAAAACCATTCCGTTTCTAGGTTACATTGTGTCCGGTTCCGGACTAGAGATGGATCCTGAGAAACTCCAAGCAATCCAGAATTAGCCTATACCCTTAACCCTCAAAGGGGTCCAGAGGTTCTTAGGGTTCGCCAATTATTATAGAAAGTTTATAAGAGACTTTTCCACCATTGTGGCGCCTATCACTGCATTAACCAAGAAAGGTGCTAATCCGTCCAAGTGGTCCGAAGAAGCTACGCAGGCCTTTCACCTTCTGAAGCAACGGTTCATCTCTGCACCAGTTCTGAAACAGCCCGACACCGACTCTCCTTTTATCTTAGAGGTAGATGCCTCCTCCGTTGGAGTAGGAGCGGTGTTATCCCAGAGGGCCAAAGATGGACATCTACATCCTTGCAGTTTCTTCTCCCGGAAGTTCTCCCCAGCTGAGCGCAACTATGCCATTGGCGATCAGGAGTTGCTAGCCATCAAGCTCGCTCTGGAGGAGTGGAGATACCTGTTGGAGGGAGCTTCTCATTCAATCACCATACTTACCGACCACAAAAATCTTTTATATCTCAAAGGCGCACAATGTCTGAACCCTCGTCAGGCCAGATGGGCACTTTTCTTCTCTAGGTTTGACTTTAAACTCCAGTTCTGTTTGGGTTCTCAGAATTGTAAGGCCGATGCCCTTTCCCGCTCATGGGAGCAAGAAAATGAGTCCGAGTCTGCAGACAAGCATCCTATTATTAATCCGTTGGCATTCTCCACGGTAGGGATGGACTCTACGCCCCCGCCAGGGAAAAGTTTTGTTAAGCCAGTTCTAAGGAAGAAGCTCATGCATTGGGCCCACGCTTCCCGCTTTGCTGGACATACAGGCATTCAGAAAACCCTGGAGTTTATCTCTAGGTCCTACTGGTGGCCAACTCTGAAGAAGGACGTTATGGAATTTATTGCCTCCTGCCCAAAGTGTGCCCAACACAAAGTCTCCCGCCAGTCGCCTGCGGGGCAACTGGTTCCATTATCTGTTCCCCGTCGACCATGGACCCATTTGTCGATGGACTTTGTTACCGATCTACCTATCTGCAACAAGTTTAATACCATCTGGGTGGTAGTTGACCGGTTCACCAAGATGGCACATTTCATCCCTCTCACCGGTCTTTTGTCAGCCTCCAAGTTGGCTCAAGTGTTTATACAAGAGATCTTCCGACTTCACGGTCTTCCTGAAGAGATCATCTCGGATCGTGGAGTACAATTTGTAGCCAAATTTTGGCGAAGTTTGTGTCAAGCCCTCCAAGTCAAGTTAAAGTTTTCCACAGCTTACCATCCTCAGACCAATGGTCAAACCGAGAGGGTGAATCAGGACTTGGAGGCCTTCCTCCGTATATATGTGTCTTCCTCTCAAGATGACTGGGTTCAACTCCTTCCTTGGGCCGAGTTCAGCCACAACAATCAATACCATTCCTCATCTTCTTCGACACCATTCTTCATTAATTATGGATTCCACCCTAAAGTCCCAGAATTTCAACCGCTTCCCGCAACTTCTGTTCCAGCAGTGGATGTCACCTTGCGTCAGTTTTCAAATAACTGGAAGAACGTCCGCGCAGCCCTGCTTAAAGCCTCATCCAGGTATAAGAAGTTTGCCGATAGGAAGCGTAGAGCGGTTCCTGCTCTCAAGGTGGGTGATCGTGTGTGGTTGTCCATGAAGAATTTGAGGTTGAGAGTTCCCAGCATGAAATTTGCACCTCGCTACATCGGTCCCTTCAAGATTGAACAAGTCATCAATCCTGTTGCCTACAGATTACAGTTACCACCCTTCTTGAAAATACCCAGGACATTTCATGTTTCCTTGTTGAAACCGCTGATCCTGAATCGGTTTCATTCCGCACTTCCTCCAGCTCCCAAAGTTCAGACTCAACGGGGAGTCGAGTACGAGGTGGCCAAGATTTTGGACTCACGTTTCCGTTACGGTCAGTTACAGTATCTCATTGACTGGAAGGGCTATGGTCCTGAAGAACGCTCTTGGACCAATGCCTCAGACGTCCATGCTCCTGCCTTGGTCCGAAATGTCCACTCAAAGTTTCCTTTAAAGCCTAAGAAGTGTCCTGGGGCCACTCCTAAAGGGGGGGGTGCTGTCACGATCCGGGTATCTGGACGCCATTACCTGCCGTTTAGGTGTCTTCTGAGACTGGCCCAGCGTTCCAAATCCGGATCTCATCTGTGTCAACACTCTGCACATCCCTCCTGTCATTCTGAGACACTACCACAGCGGCGCCATGTTTGAATCCAACATGGCGTCTCCCGTCCTCCGCGGCCTCTGCTGCCCTCCAAGTGTCTCAGCATTTAACAGTCATCTGGCGTCTCCTGTCCTCCGCGGCCGGCGCCGCCATTATCATTATGTTTGCACATTTCATTTCAAACCAGTTTTCCCTCCAGGTTCCAGCATGGGCGCAGCCATGTTGGATTTGATCACATGCTCCAATTCCTCCAATCCACCGTCTCTGGAATCTGCATAATTGCCCAGCCAATGCCTGCATAGCAGCAGGTATAAGTATCCTGTGTCTGGGCCAGATAGATGTCAGTGCTTTGAATGTCATACCTTGTTCCAGTCTCTCTCTCCTGTGGCTTGTTTCTCCAGGTTCCAGTTCCTGTCTCCAGCATCCACAAAGAGACCCGCACCTGCTTTCCATCTTGCAGTGCACCCTGACTCCACAGCCTTCCGTGGCTGTCCAGTTTCCAGCTATCTACTATCTGCTTCCAAGCAGCCAGCTTTCAACTGATTCCAGCTTCTACCAAACACCGGTGCTGATCCAGCGGATCCTATCTTACCAGCAGTATCCACTACCACCGGTAATCAACTATCAGCTATTCTGTTTCTACGCTCACTAGCATCTCACATCATCCATTCTATATTTTATCACCTGGCTGGTTCCATCCAGCACCCCCTCCGTGACTTTAGTACCTGGCTGATTCCATTCAGCACCCACTCTGTGTTTCATTACCTGGCTGATTCCATTCAGCATCCACTCCGTGTTTTACCACCTGGCTGGTTCCATCCAGCTGATACAGCAGCTTACTCAAATTACCAGATTCACCTGTTACAACTACTGGCATGTTCCTCGGCTATCTCCACTACTACAACCAGGCCTGGTAAGGATTTCTATCAAAGGATTTTAACATCTGTTCTAACCTACCAGTGCTCTGCAATACCTTCTACGGTTACGTGTTCCAGGAACTGTGTTATTTGCCACTGTCTTTGATTTACTTTGAATGCTGCTTGTCATTTCACGGAGTCTGTTAAATAAACTTTTATTTTGAATTTTAAACTGGTTGTCATGGTCACACCTTCGGGTAATCAATCTGCACTTACATGTCCAGGGGTCTGATTAAACCTCCCAGGTTTAACTTCATCTCAGCCCCTACAACTGAGGCTTCCTCCCGTCAGCCTAAACCCTCAGTTGTGACAGTGGGTTGTATATGGGGGTGACAGGTCTGGAACAAGACATGACATACAATAGGTTTGTTCCATATTATAAACTCTACAAAATATCTCAAAGCTGAATGGTCTATTGATAGAAATGTATGAAAATTCATGGTATTGACTTCAGAAGCTGGAAGCTTTCTGAGTGGTATACTTCATACACCGAGCCCTCCAGATCTTGATAATGATTATTGTCACTTTCTAGATATGGTTTACAACCAACTTTGAACAAGACAAGGTGCCCTTGGTCTTCTCAGTGGTTAGTGATACTTTAGCTGTGGTCATTAAGTCTTCACATGATATACATGGAGTGTAGGGCCGCAATATTAATTCTAGAATCTCAATATTCTCTCTATCCTGCTACTAGAATCTCCATCCCTAGCCTCTGCAATCAGGGGCAAATGCAGGATTTCTGGAGGGGGTGGATGCCAAAAGTTTGATCTTAGAGCTATTGTCGTCGATGCATGAAGGATGCATAATTACTATGTAACAAGGTATAGTCTCCACCAAACAAAGTGCAGTTTATGTACTAACATACTTCAAACATATACATGCACAATGATCCCGGTAAGCCATTTGCCATATCCTTACTCCGGTGCGATGATTGAGCACTCAGATCCACAGACACACACAGCAACTTGGTAGACCACTCTGCTGCCACTGGGCATGTGCAGCAGCTACATTCTGCCCTTTTTACTGTATGTAGTGGCTGCAGGCCAGGCTGTGGGAAAAGGTGTTCTGGGAAACTGGAACCCCCCCTCCCCCCCTCCTGCATTTGCCTATGGCAAAGGCCGTGAGATTGCTGGATATATAATTACGGGGTCTATTTCACATGAGTGTTTATCCTTCAAATGCAACCTGAAGTGTCCATTCCGGGGCCGACACCATGTTCCCCCCCATACACACACACTTTTTAACACTAATGCTAAACTAGGCTAATATATCTTTTGTGTTGTACACTGTGTAATGATGTACCTTGAAACAAAACTTGGTCGCATGACATTTATTGTGTACTTTTACTTTACTAATGGTTTTGTTGGCCATTACAGTAAACAATATTAGAATGTGCCTTATGTATAAGAGTAAAAGCTGAGACCATTTGAAAAACAGACTTTAAAAAAGTGTCTGGAAGAAAGAGAATGTGAATTGAAGGATTCTAAAGGGAAAGAGTCAGCTGTCTGTTTGTAGTGAGACAAACACCAACTG
Organism: Pseudophryne corroboree; assembly: GCF_028390025.1. Lineage (NCBI taxonomy): Eukaryota > Metazoa > Chordata > Amphibia > Anura > Myobatrachidae > Pseudophryne > Pseudophryne corroboree. The sequence goes on along the minus strand of NC_086448.1, from coordinate 272,474,288 downwards.
GCAGTCATGGCAAAGCATCGGGCAGAATGTAAAGTATAATAAGACAATGTAAGGAGGGCACAAAAGTAGGCTGGGTGTTATTTTGAGCCAAAAAGTTCAGTAACAGATGGCGACATTATGAGAATGCAAAATAGAGATCACAGTGAAGAGAGGTAATTGGAGAAAGTGACCCAACAAATTCTGATGATGATAAAGACAGTCTTTAGCTGAATCGTTACAAGCAAAATTTGGGAAAGGGTGAGATGAGCACTTGGTTAGCTGTAAGGATGGAGAATTGCAAATCATTGAAGGCTAAATTCAGGGGCTTTAACAGAAATATGCATAAGTGATTGGTAACCTCTCTTTGCAGCTAAACAAGAGGGAAAGAGGATTCATAATAAGTAAATCAGGCTCTGGGCAGTGAATATAATGAGCTAAAGAATTAAGTAAAAGCTCTTTTAGGGGGGAGTTATTGGGACTAAGGGGTTCCGGAGAAACTGCCAGAGAAATGTGTCTGACAAAACATTCAGCATTTGCAGATGATTCTGATTATGAGTTGCCAATTGGAGAGTCCCCAAAAAGATTTACTGTATAAGTGTAATGAAATAGATCACATCCAAAAACACTGGAAGATGTGTTACATTGTGTCTGATGACAAGCCGAAGAAGAAGCTCGTTAAGAAGACTGACCTAGATTGCTACTTGGTTACACAAAAGTGTCTCATTTGTCTGTGAAAGAGGTTGATAATCTGTTTGCGTGTAGTCAAGGATATTGTTGACAGGTTGCAATTACCAAAGAGAAGAAGTTGCCAAGAAGAAGGCAAGTAAGCACATGAGAATGAAACAAGTAGGTTCCACAAACTGATGGGGAAATCAGGAAGAGAAATGCAGTCATTTAAAAGGTTAAAAGTATTAAGTATAAAGTTCTTGTACAAATGTATCACAAAATAAAAGTCGATTATTGAAATGCCAAAAATCCAAACACAGTAATTGTAGATCACAGGCTGAATTGAAGTTAAAATAAAATATACACTGTATATACAATGATTGATTAAATGCATTATTTTTTTTTAATTATTTTATTTTAAACATTAAATTTTTATTGAAAGGTGAGAGGGAAGAAAAAAGGAATCCTCCTCTCTCTTTTTTGTTGCATTATTTGTTTTAACTTTTTGGCAGTACTAATTTACCTGCATCTGTTTAGTACATGCCTCGTCAATACTGAACATGCACCAGTTGATGATACTTTGTGGTGGCACACATGATTTTGTAGCACTTAGCTATGTGCAGGACACAGACAGTCCCTTTCTTTGGTTTTGTACATATTTTATATGTAAATATAAAGATTCAAAATTGAGTTTGTTATATTGCACTATTTTATCTTTATATTGCCCCAATTTCAATGCCGCTAAGAGACTGGAAGTCAGTCTACAATCTGAAGGGCTTATTATATCCTGGAACCGGAAAGCTCATTCTAGCTAATACATTTTGGGCCTGATTCAAAAGTAGACGCTACTGCAGTAGTGACTGCGTCTTTTGTTGCAGCCACTACTGAATCTTTATGCTAATGCTGTGGGCAATGGACGCCCCACTGAGACAATAATCTACCCCACTGTGCGGGCGCGCCATTGGTCAGACCATTGGATATTGCACCAGCCCTATGGAGGGACAGAATGTCTGTCTAGACACAAACCTGTCTGGTTAACCCCCCCCCCTCCACGCCTCCCCCCCTCCTGCCCCCTCACCCCCCGTCCCAAGTATCCACCAAGAAACAGCCATCGAACTTGAAGGGATCTGTGTACAATTTCATTCTGCCTCTCAGAGCCATAATTATCAGGGTGCATGTGCAGTGTGACTCGGAAACATGCTCATGTGTCCAATGCCATCTCTACATTCCCCTCTGAATCATGCCCTCTATGTGCATTATATCTGTGTATAGGACTATTCACCATTTCACTACCAAACTACTAAGGTGCCTCTATTTTTTCATAAGAATGTGAAAATCCCGGGAATAAGTCTGCCTCCCTGTAGGTGAGGTTGCAGAGTGACTAAAGCAGTGACGCAATCTAGCCACATCATTGTGAGGTAGAGTGCATGCTTGGTGGGCAAGTAAGAGTCTAGTCTGCATTTAGTATGGGTTAGGTGGGAATCTAAATATCTTATCCAACTTCAGGGGGTTGGGTGGCTGGGAGCCACAAAGTGTAAATGTTTTGAAAGAAAGGGGAAGCCCAAATATAAGTTAGGGTCCCCTGGAAAGGAGAAGGTGGTTTGGTTGCTCCCGTGCAATGTGCCCAAATAATGGGAGCAGAGGATGGAGTCCTCATATTTGATGATCAGCATGCCTGCAGTTACATAAGCTGTAGAAATGATAAGTAGAAGACTCCATACTGTATGTTGTGCTCCAGAAGGAAGAATAGGGTGAGTGCTTCTTTGGGGGTAATTCAGACCTGATTGCTGCTGTGTGTTTTCGCACAGTGGGCGATCAGGCCCAAACTGCGCATGCGTATGCACTACAATGCGCAGGTGCATCGCACGGGTCCAAAGCGGATCGCCGCTCAGCAGTGTGTTTGTGCGACGGATCCATTCGCACGGGCGATCACAAGGAGATTGACAGGAAGGCGTTTGTGGGTGTCAGGGAGTGTCTGGAAAAATGCAGGCGTGTCCATGCATTTGCAGGGAGGGTTCCTGACGTCAGTTCCGGTACCAGACAGGATGATGTGATTGCAGCGGCTGAGTAAGTCCTGGGCTGCGCAGAGACTGCACAATATCTGTTTGTACAGCTCTGCTACACATGCGTTCGCACACTTGCACAGCTAAAATACACTACCCCTGTAGGCGGTGACTATCTGATCGCAGCAGTGCAAAAATCGCTTGTTAGCGATCAGGTCTGAATTAGGCCCTATGTCCATGTGTAATGCAGCAAAGAGCCCTGTTGGAATGCCCTCATAAAGTAATTTAAGCAAGGGGGAGGAGAGCTAAAGTCTGTCAGTGTGGCTTATGTTGAAGTGTTTGATGGAGGGATAGAGGTCCCACCCATATGAGAGCCCCCTTGTATAGAGCCCCCATACTGCAAGGTGGGGCGGCTAAGTGGGCATGTGCCCCAGGTGCAGGATTTGAGGGGGTGCTGAGGAGTTACAGAGGAGCAGGGTTTTTATTTTTTTACCGGCAGTGCTGTGCTGCTCCAGTGAGACAGCAGACTGCTCCCGGGCAGTGTCTCTGACCCATCTATCTGCCCGGAGCTGGCTCCGACGCTGTGCAGGTGAGCTCCAGTACCTGGGATCTCTCCTATGCAGGCTACTGTCTTAAACTCTCTTCTGTGCCATGCAGTGCTGCGACTAGCGTGCGGTGCACCATACAAGCTATAGAAGCGAGCTGTTGGTGCTGTGTTTTTCAGCAGGCTATGATCCCGGCTGCCTGTCTAGCACCAGCCTATGTTATGATATAGTGCAGTGATATAGTGCAATGTATGAGGACACACAGAGGAGCATGTATGTGAACACGCATGGTGCCCGGAGCAAGGGTATGGTCCCTGTAAGGAAATTGGGGGCCTAGCCAACATGTGGTTACATTTGGAAAGAATCAATATTTAAACATCCTAAATTGGTGACAGGGTCGGTTCTAGACCTTGTGGAGCTCAGGGCGAAGGTTTCTTTTGTGTGCCCCCCATGTTTAAAATAGGATCAGTGCGTGCCGAAAGCTTGCAACAACAATATAGGGGCATGGCTTCATTGGGAAGGTGCTTGGAAACAGAATAGTACCAATTCACATTACACCACACATTAATACCATTTATACATGTTATGCCACACAGTAGAGCCCGTTATACACGTTACACTATGGTTGAGCCCCTTATTCACCATGGTAGAGCCACTATGGAAATAGCTGTATTTAACTATTTACTTGTTTAATTCCAAAAAATTTAAAACACTATGTATGCCACAACTGACCTGACCTCACAACCCCTGAATTCCTCATTGAAAAGAAAGCCCCAAATGTGAACCCTCAACAGACCTGATAACCCCTCCCCTCTGAATGGAAATAATGCCCCAAAACTTCCCCCCTCAGATATGATAATCTCCCAAGCCTCAATGAAAATAATGCCCCAAATGTAACCCCCACCCACAGACCTGACACCTGACCTCCCCAAATGCTCAATGAAAATAATGCACCAAAATTGCCCCCCTGACTTCATATTCCCCCAATGCCTCAATGGAAATAATACCCTAAAACTGTCATCCCAGACCTGATACTCCCACTATGCTTCAATGAACATAATGTCTCAGAATTGCCTGAGGGGCAGAGAGAGCTGTGACCCAGCAGTCTGACGGGAAGAGAGAGCTGCGCTGCAGCAGTCTGAGGGGAAGAGAGAGCTGCGCTGCAGCAGCCTGAGGGGCAGAGAGAGCTGCGCTGTAGCAGCCTGAGGGGCAGAGAGAGGTGCTGCTGCAGCCTGAGGGGCAGATTAAGGTGCTGCAGCTTCTAATGCAGAGAGAGGTGTTGCAGCAGTTGCTGGGGCAGAGAGAGGTGCTGCAGCATCAATGTAGAGCGAAGTGCTGCTGCAGCCGGGGCAAAGAAAGGTGCTGTATCAGTCAGGGCAGAAAGAGGTGCTGCAGTAGCAGCTGGGGCAGAGAGAGAGAGAGGTGCTGTAGCACCAATGTAAATAGAAATGCTGCAGCAGCCGGGGCAGAGAGAGGTGCTACAGCAGCCGGGGCAGAGAGAGGTTCTGCAGAAGCGACATGTGCTGCAGGTTCCAGGAAAGAAAGAGATGCTGCAGGACAGAAGTAACCCTGCTGCACAGCTACAAGCAGACAGTGAGACATATAAAGGGGACGGGCAGAGTTCCAGCATGTGCCGGCTGTCAGCGTCTTCTGCTGTCACCTATGGCCTGCCCTGTACCCTACGCAGTCACCGAGTATGATTCAACGTGCGCTCCGTATGCTTCTCCTCCGTCTGCTCCTTGGCTGCCAGTAGGGGGTTGGCGAGCAGCAGCGCGCCCTCTAACTTTTTTGGTGCCCGGAGCTCGCGCTCCACTGGAGCCACCCTCGCTACACCCCTGATAAAGAGGCCACATGCATATGTGAATATGCAGATTTGGGTGCATCTAACACTTGCACACACTTGTCATAGAAGAGTCAGAGCAGGGAAGGGGAGGTGCAAACTAATTATTGGGGAACTACCAATGGGAATAATGAGATCCCTTTAACCACTTTGTGAGGCCTTCTCCAACAGCGGGTTGGCTTTCTCATCTGCCCGCAGGTCTTAAGCATTTGTGCTGTTCCCTGAAGCAGAAAAGTAGCCATTGCTTAGCAACACACACGAAAATTGGAATCAAGGGCATAGCTACCATAGGTGCAGGCAGTGCAGCTGCTATGGGGCCCAGAGCTGAGAGGGGCCCACCTTCCTTGTCAAAGTTACATGTGTTATATACATTTATCACCATTGGGTGGTACGTAGGGGTCCTTTCAAATTTTTTCCTTGGGGTCTGCAATATATTTAAGTATGCCCCTGGACCTGCTCATTGTAGTGTGGTATAAAATTAACTGGAGGGCATTTTCATGTTATATAATATGAACCGGGCACTGTAATGAGGCACAATATGAACGGGGAGCACTATATATCATAATGTGAATCGGGGGGTACTGTGCGGCATAATGTGTACTGACAGCTCTGAAATGTGACATAGGGTGAACTTATGCACTACTGAGATTCATAAAAGAAACTAGGGCACTACTATGGGGCATAACATTAAATTAGGCTCTACTATGGTTCAGAAAATGAACTAGGGCACTATTATAGGGCATAAAATTAGAGTCTCTCTAAAAGCATTGGGACAGGGGTCCCTTCAAAATGTTGCTATGGGTCCCACAAAGTTCTGGCTACACCCCTGGTTAGGATAGCAGCAGCAGTGATGTAGCAATGAACCTGAGTAATGTGTTGGCCACGAACCATAAAACTAAAGGTGTGTACATACGGTGAGATCCTTGCTATGTCCGATTTTGACTATGCGATTTCCCTTGAACTCCCCCAGAGCCCAGTTAGTACAGATTTTGACAGCACAGTCTATCTAGCCTTGTGATACCGACCCCACGGGAGCGAGCATCTGGATCGAATCTGTATCGCAAGCTGCCTAACACCCTGAGATATGCACTAACTTTTCATAAGATTTTAACTATATAATCAAAATCTTACAGATTTATTTCACCATGTGTACACATAAGATAGATTGAGTAAATCAAGGGTGTGCTCGTGTACTAGAAACAGATGCAGACCTGCACAGAGATGCATATATGTCTGTCCATGGCATCTGTAGGTGGCCTGGTGCAGGTGCAAATGCTTGCTTAGCCAGCACTATCTAACCTAATTAGCTGATTGCGAATTCATTGCAGAAGCTGACATGTGCTTTCTTTGTTCCTTGTGCATATACAGAGCCGGATTAAGGGGGTGTCCCGGGGATACGTACCCAGGCCCCCCCTTTCTAAAAGGGACCGCCTTCCACATAATGGATTGCTTTTACCGATCCACTCTGCGGTGCTGCTGCGCTCCCGGCTCCCCGCAGCGCCAGCCGCGGCGCTGCATAGCAGAGTAGAGGACAGTCCCTTTACATATTTGAAGATATTAATAATGACGCCTCTTTTGTAGTGTATACATATTCAACCTAGTAAGCCTTTCCTCGTACTCCAATGCCTCTAGCCCCTTAACTAATTTAGTAGCTCGCCTTAGAACTCTTTCGAGTTCCCAGATATCTTTTTTATAACACGGTGCCCAGAATTGAACACAATATTCCAGGTGCGAACGTACCAATGATTTCTATAGCGGCAGGATCACACTGTCATCCCTTGTCTCAATTCCCCGTTTTATGCACGTTAACACCTTATTTGCCTTCTTTGCTGCACTTTGACATGGTGTACTGTTATTAAGCCTATTATCTATGAACACCCCCAAATCTTTTTCAACTACTGTTTCCCCTATTTCCCCTATTTAATGTGTAGGTTGCATGTTTATTTTTTGTCCCAAAATGCATAACTTTACATGTTTCTATATTGAACCTCATTCCCCATTTAGATGCCCAGATTTCCAGTTTAAGTCATTTTGTAGAGACTCAACGTCGATTTCCGAGTTAATTACCCTGTTTAGTATCATCTGCAAAAATTGACACTGTGCTCTGTGTCGAGAACTTTGAAAGCATTCTCCTTAATTGTGACACGATTGAGGATTCTAAAATGTTAGCATATATAGTATGCCGAGTGCATACCTCCCGACATACTGTAGCCCTCTCCAGGAGGGACAGAATGCTCTGCTCCTTGACTTCCCTCTTAATTTATGATTGCCATCACCTGTGGTGAAACACCATTCTTATCCATTACCTGTTCAACACAGGTGCCAGCAAACATTCATTAAGAGAAAAGTTCAGGTACAGAGTATTCTGTCCCTCCTGGAGAGGGTCATGTTGAGAGGTATGCGAGTGTCAATCCCTAAAGGGGTGCTGAGGTCAGGTTCCCAGGTCACTTCATGTATGGGAAGATGTGGGAAATCCGGAGTAAGAATGGTATGGTGCATTTATTGTTAGCGTGGTACATATAGTATCGTTCGAAGGATGTGGGTGGTCAGGGCTCATTTGATTTAACGGATGACTGGGGGAAAAAATTGTGAATTTGGAGGTACTAAAACATATAAAAAGAGTGTATTATTTTGTCTCATTACAAGTGTAGCTCCACTGCACCTGTTTTGGTTTGCTCACATATCTTGTTTCACGGCAACATAATAGACTATTTTTTGCATTTGTTAGGAAACCTGCCGACCACACAGGTAGCACCAGGATATGATATTGGATAAATAACTAATTCATTTATATGAATAAATGGAATAAGTTAAATTCCTTGCTACTAAAGAAGCTAGGAACGAAGATGTGGTAACATAATTATTTACTAATCTTGCAAGGCAGTGAATGTAAGCTAAATGAAAAGTAAATATAATCTTGGTTTATCGGAGAAGTGAGATCACCAGCAGCATTTTCCAGGTATGTAAATATTACCAAATTTCAAGAACAATAGAAACAGTTAATTATTTTTATGCATTTGCAAATGCATACAGAACATCCCATGTATTTCAATGGGGTTTCCAGCATGTGAGATGTATGTTGAAACATCATTGAAATGAATGAGCTGTTTAAATTAATGGGGGAAAGTCTGTATATTATAATCAATAAAAAAAAGAAAAAAGAAAAATCAAGCAATGTACCTCTATATTCTCTAACTGACCCCAGTGTTGGATAGTCTGGGCTGGTTGACACTATTAACAGGAAATTCTGCAGCATGTGGCCCTCTGTCATACTTGAACAGGTTGGCACTCTTTCATACACATCTGGACTCCTTTCTCTATTGCATGGTGAATGGACAGTACTGATTTCATGCGGGAATGTCTTGCATGAATAAATTGATCACGTTGCCTCAGATAAAGATCTGTTAGAAGCCCTTTCTACAGAAAAATCTTGAAATAAAAACCTGTGCCACTCTGTGTTGCAGGAACAGGAGAAATTGCATCAAACTGTTCAGTAATGTTTCACTACAATGTTCACTCTGGGTATAGCGTGGAATTATATATTGTACCACTGATTGATGATGATGTGAACACATTGATCTTGAGTGGTGCACATCCATGTTTGTGCATACTGTATGTTTAAATCCTCCACCCACAGGATTTTAAGGAGGTTGATCTAAACAATAGTCATTGTAGGGGCTTTGGTCCTGGCCTACCTTACCTATTCCTGAAGGGTCTCTTTAAATGTGGTCCCACCACACTGCTGATAAAACTGCTCTCCTGGCTGATAGCTTTGTGCTTCTCTAATAATGTCAAAACCCAATTGTCCACACTTATTAATTTCAATCCTCAATGTCTACACTTATCAAGTGTTGTCTCTTCTCTTTCATGGCATACTGTGAGAATAGATGACACCACTCAGGAACAGATAAGCCATGGGCTACAACAGGATTTTTTCTGGTTGGCCACTGGCTCAATGAGGTTCTCAGTGTACAGTATGTGGTTTAAATATGATTTATTTGCTTTAAATAAATATTTGTATTTGATCTGTGTTGCGTCTCTGGGATTTCACTGGCATGTGTTCTAGCCAAGAATAATACTAGCACTGCTGCAGTATAGATGAACAATGATGTTTATTTATTGTACTAGCATCTGGGAGAGCTGTACACAGGTGACACAGGTAGACCAGGTGCCCAAAGAACAGAATCAAGAAGAATGAAAAGGTATCTGGCCTGAATGGAGCAGGTATATATAGAATAGTAGCTGGCGCAGTCCATAATTGCTGGTTCAGATAATTAACACAAGCTTACAGAAATACACAACAGAATATAGAACAAGACTGGCTGGAACATAGCAGAGTAGTACCAATGGAAACAATGGTAGGACAGTGGTACAGCAGCGGATCATGACAATCTGTACATTTATCTGGATTGTGCATTTAGCTTTGTCACCGATGGCTGCCCTGAGCTTCTGACATAAGGTTACTGAGCCATGGATCAGCCAGTGGCATCCCTTCTACTTGCTCCGTCTCTTCCACCCCAACAGCCCAGGGCAGAGACCTGCTCTGCAGTTTTCCTCCTCTGAGTCTGTTCTGGCTACTGCAGGGCAGAAAATATTGCTGATCACAGCTCTGCCTCTCCCCCAACAGTGACCATGCAAACATACTACAGTCATGGTGGCAGAAGGTTGGGGTTCTGATGACAAACAGATGGAGCAGGTAAAAGAAAATGAATGAATATGAATTAACATCACAGTAGACACTAATCAAGACAAAGCAAGAATGGTGTGACACTTCAAACTTTCAGTGACATGAATGCTTATTCCCCTGTATATAAATGCACTCATATATACAGAACATTTCAGTTAACTGTTCGGACTCTGCAGGGGCATCAGTTCATCCCAGTCACCTGCAGTCAAGTTCGAGTTTGCTGCCCCCCCTTCCCCCCTCCCCTTTAAAAAACAAAAAGGAAAAACAGATATGGTGTGTGTATATGTTTTAGTGTGTATTAGCACACACAACTTACATAATCAGAATCAGCTTCATTGGCCAGGTGTACTCACGTGCACTAGGAATTTTTTGCAGTTATATAGATAGCGCTCTCACAATATTCTAATTTTCTGAGATTTTGGATTTGGGGTTATCTTAAAGTGTAAGCCACAATCATCACAACTATAACAAATAAAGGCTTGAAATATCTCACTTTGCATGTAATGAGTCTATTAGTTTCACCTTTTAAGTTGAATTACTGAAATAAAGGAACTTTTTCTGAGTTTCACCTGTACCAATGTTTTGACTGTATATATCGTGTATGAAAAATACAGAGAATACATTAGAAATATCTTCTCTGAATTACTGTAATCATTTTTATAGCCAAAACTCTGGAGTAAAAAGTCTATGGCAGGTGAGGCAGTGCGAAAAACTCACCAAATTTCCAGCCGTGTATACTGCTGCACCTGTGTATAATGCCCTCATGAACCCTTTGTGGGGCAAAATAGAAAAGCTCTGCTCTCCTAATCAGAAGACAAAGACGGTTTGGGTTAAATGAAAAAATATTTTAAAGCAATCATATTTATTTATAAAATGATGCTGGTCTATTTAAACAATACACAATAGGTAAATATATCTTATCAATGTATTATCCTACAAATATATCCTACAAGTAACAATTTTTTTATTTCATCTTTATAAGAGAGGGAACTGCAATCTAGATTACTCTTCCAATTTGTCTATGCTGAAAACTAAAATATCTTCATACAAGAAGAAAAAGAGCCTCCTAGTGGCCACATTTTACTGGTATTAGGCTTGCTTCTGGACCTTTATTTTTGGCCATGAAGTTATATATATAAGATGCTAGTGTAGTAGTAACTAGAACTGTCACATGACATAATATATTTCTTCATTTTCTTCTTCATATTTCGTGCTATAGCTCACTTTCACAACCCATTGTACTGTGCTGCTCACCATGGTACTCCCTATACTGTATATCGAACGCTTGGTAGTTCTATGTATTGTATGGTGGTTATTAAGCTGTTTTCTGTATTGTAAGGTGTTGACTGGGATGCTCCTTGTATTTACTATCTGTCACTGGAGGCCATGTGATTCTGCCTTTCATGTTGCATTGGCCTTGCTTACTATCATTGAGGCTAAGGCCCCGACTGCACTTTATTTATCCCAGCCTACATGGGATCAATTTCTGATTTTTTCTGCACCTGACAACTCAGGTAAGAGGGTATTAAATGCTGCACAAATATAAAGAGCATGCTCTGCACGAGTACTGAGAAGAGACCTATTGTTAACTCACCAAATTATGCAAAAATATTTTTTTCTAACAAAAACACCCCCAAAAAGTAGCCTCACCGAACAAGAATGGTGTTCTTTGACTTTTGGGGGTTGGGTTCATTGGTGTACAAATTGCCCTTGGATTCATGTCTCAGCACAGAGATGCAAAACTACAAAAACTACCATTCACTGCATAAGTTTCGTTATAATCATATGACAGTGTGCATAATTGACAGGAAGAAGGCGTTTGGCGTTGGTAACTGGCCGTTTTCTGGGAGTGCCTGAAAAAACGCAGGCGTGCCCAAGCGTTTTCAGGGAGAGAGTGTGACGTCAGCTCCAGCCTGATCATCCTGTTTGTTTTGCGCTGTAGGAGTAAGTCCTGGGCTACGCACAGACTGCAAAAATTATTTGCTGGTGAGTTGGCGCCGGGCAGGAAGGGAGGTGCGGCGGCCATGAGCGGCGGCCGTGAGCGTCGCCCGGAAGCAGACCGAGCGGCGCCGCGGACCGCGGCACCTAACACCCGGGGTCTCCAGTAGCTGCTGTGCATACTAGTTTCCAAACTCCGGCACCTTCCCAGGCTGATTGCACAGGTGCGCAGACTTCAGATTGTAGCAGTGTTCTCAGACCATTTGGTAACTATTTGTGTGCCTGAGGTTTATTCAAGCTCCTGTGTGCAGTACTATGATTTCCTCTGAAATTGCTGCATTCCATGATTTCCAGCTGATCTCCAATTCACCAACCTAAGCCTCGGTCCAGCCAGCCAGTTTCCCTGCAGCCAATCACTGCCTGGCAGGGGTTTAAAAAAAGTCCAGTTGCATGCATTCAGAGCCTGTGCAACTAGTTACATTACTAGTATAACAACTAAGTGAACCCTTATTGTCTCTCCATGCAGCACTAAGAGGCCCAGCACCTCTTCAGCTGGTATCCAGTCCAGTCCAGCTTATCCTCAGCCGGTAGCAAGTCTGGACCAGCTTATCCTCAGCCAGTAGCCAGTCCAGTCCATCTTATCCTCAGCCGGTAGCCAGTCCGGTCCAGTTTATCATCTGGTAGCTAGTCCGGTTCAGCTTATCTTCAGCCGGTAGCCAGTCCGATCCAGCAGCATATCTTCAGCCAGTAATTAGTCCGGTCCAGCTTTTCTTCAGCTGGTAACCACTCCGGTCCAGTTGGATAACTTCAGTCGGTATTAGTCCGGTCCAGTATTTTGTCAGCCAGTGACCAGTCCGGTCTAGCATTTCTTCAATCAGGAACTAGTCTGGCCCAGCTTACTTCACCCGAAGATATGTCTGGTACAGAGCCACTGTGTGATACATCTCCTGAATTCATACCAAAGGCAGTTGGTGGTAGACCTATTGAGTGTAGATCTTTTTATTGTAGATCCAATAATCCAAACCCAAAAAATGTATGCACAAGATAACACAGAAAACAGGTGTAAACAATGTATAAAACAATTTACATACAATTGTAAATGTGATAAAGTGATCTAATGTTAGATCAGCTTATTGCATTGAATGCAGTACTTTGGATATCAATATCACCAGCAATGTGCAGCAATATAAAGCAATATCAAATCCGCGAAACCACTATATTGCATTCAGGGGATACTTTTTGCATTTTGCATGTTTCCCCTGAAAATGTCTATTTTGGGGGGAATAATTTGTGGGATTTCCTGCAAAATATGGTTAACAACTATGGCCCTAATCTGGCTGGGGTCATTTATTCAGAAGGAGTTGGCAGTCTTTTGATGTGGTAGGTGATGCATAACATGTGATGCATGGGCTGTGGGTTGCGGTCTGCAGCACTACTGTGATTGTATCAGACTGTCAGTGAAGGGTTGTGAGCTGCATCACTATTGTATCTGTGTCAGTGAAAGACTGTGGTGTGCAGCACTGCTGTGACTGTGTCCGAATGTCAGTGAAGGGCTGTGAGCTGCAGCACTGCTGTGACTGTGTCAGAGAAGGACTGTAAGCTGCATCACTGCTGTAACTGTGTCAGTGAAGGGCTGTGAGCTGCAGCACTGCTACGACTGTGTCAGAGAAGGACTGTAAGCTGCATCACTGCTGTAACTGTGTCAGTGAAGGGCTGTGAGCTGCAGCACTGCTGTGACTGTGTCAGAGAAGGACTGTAAGCTGCATCACTGCTGTAACTGTCAGTGAAGGGCTGTGAGCTGCAGCACTGCTACGACTGTGTCAGAGAAGGACTGTAAGCTGCATCACTGCTGTAACTGTGTCAGTGAAGGGCTGTGAGCTGCAGCACTGCTGTGACTGTGTCAGAGGAGGACTGTAATCTACATCACTGCTGTAACTGTGTCAGTGAAGGGCAGTGGGGTTCAGCACTGCTGTGACAGTGTTGTGTGTTCAGTGCAGGCACAGTATTAAATTTTTTTCAATAAAACTGTCAAAAAAATTAATTGACAGTGTGCCACCATTACAATAAGCGCAGTGAGTCGCAGTGTGCAAATAAAATTAAAAAAGTGTGCAGTATGTTCCAGGTTCAGGCATTGTGTTGTAAAATAATAACGTTCAGTAGGTGCCAGTGTGTGACCATTACTAGAAGCGATGTGAGTCGCATTGTGTAAAGAAATAAGACATGTACAGTTCAGATTCAGGCATTGTGATGTAAAATAATAATGTTCATTAGGTGCCAGGGTGCCACCATTAGTAGAAGCGCTGTGTGTAAAAAAACATAAAAAATAAAACTTGTGTGTGGTGTTCCAGTTCAGGCATTAGAATGGTGGAGGATTATTTTAAAGACAATGTACAAATTAGCATGTCAGACAGGGTAGGGGGAAAAGGCAATTTGGAGCCCCTTGTACAAAGTAGCTTTGTTTAACTTAATCTGCAACCCTACAGTGTGAAGCTGGAAAGAGTGTTTCGCACAGACAGGAACCTTGTAAACAATCGGCGTAGGAGGCTACATCGTAAAAATGTGGAAAAGCTGATGTTCATAAAAATTGTGCTACAAATTCCACAAGAAAGATCTTTCCCACCAATTACATCAAAGTACAGAGACTTCTGTAATGGTGGATTTCTGTGGGGATGAGCTAATATTCTGTGATGATTATGTAATGATGATGATATTAACACTGATGTGAGTGAGGAATTGGATAAGGGGAAAGACATCTTCCAACTATAGAGAAGATTAACAGCAGTGTTAGTTGCTTTAAGCCCATTGGTAGCTTTTTGTGGGGCCCAAATAAACCAAGCACTCCAGCCACAAAAGTGGCAGTCTCAGTTACTGAAGTACTTGGTTTGTTAAACTGTGCATGTCCATTTTAATATACAACATAAGGGTGGGTGGGAGGGACAAAGGACAATTCAATCTGGCTTCACTTTTCTTTTCATTATGGGCTGTATTTTGGGGGGCATTGGTGGCAGCCTTTTTTGTATAAACAAACATTTTTATTGGCTATTGTTTGAATACATTACTAATTTGCAACACATTTTTAAATAAAATTAACTGCCGTGCGTTTTTGCTGCTGCTCTGTCCCTATGTTTAGCGAGCCTTTGGCCGAACTTATTAACTTAATAAATAAAACTATTTTTTATTTCAATAAACACTCCCCCAATCTTTCATTTTATACTTTCTTATATTGCTAAATTCTGATTGTTGCTTTTTGTATTTCTTTTCCATCTCAATTCTTCTTAGGTAATCCAAAAGGTAAAAGATTTTGTGTCAGACCTACACCAGACAATAATGTCTCTGAACAATTCTTTAAAATTGTTGTTCAGTTATCACTTTATACCAACATACACTGTTAATAACGGTATGATACCTTTTTCAATTTTTCTGTGTTGGTGGTGCTCCCCGTGGTTTAAAAATTACTGAATCAACAGAAGGTTTTTCCCTTTCGCAATAAGAAGCAATCAGGAAAAAAAGAAGTAAACATCTTTTTGGGGGCACTCTTATCGAATAAATACAGCTAAAATATAACTTTTGTTAAATACCTGATAAAATTTGTATAACTAGACCCAGTTAATATCTCAAAAGATAAACAAAATAAGAAAAGAAAAATATGTATAAATAACAATTAACTGATTGTCATTAATATAAATTTTATATCTCACTCAAGGTGAAAATATTGTTATGCATCAGTTTGATAATTCTTCATGTGATGCTTTGTATCTAGAAAGCTTCCAGGCACCTTTAATTACCTACCCAATAGAAAATCAATAACATGTGCATAATTTCCCTCGTGCTTTTTCAGAGTATATATGGTAATCAATAATTTTCTGGAAAAAAGCTGAGGCAATTATGCTTTGTCTGTGTCACAAAAAAAGTCTCTAATAGATCACACACCATGTGGATTAGAGGTTCTCAATTTAAGCATTCCTATTTTGACAAAGCAATGATCAAATATCCTCATACACAGTGGTGTCCCCATTCACCACTGATCATGTCTATCATACCCCTTTTTCACTAGCTAAATTTACCTGTATTTTTGCACCGGGGCGCGCATCGACACAGGTTTTTTGTAAGTGGAAATGGCTCAACACAGGTTGAGTGACCCGGGTATCCTACCCGGATAGCTACATGGGTAGAACACGGTAATGACCCAAGTAAGTGTGCAGTGGAAATGGTCATTACCCGTGTTTTCAGACCCGAGTAATGCTCTGAGATGCTGATTGGTGCTTCTGGGGCACAGGAAGATGATGTCATCCCTGGGAGACACGCTGGGCACATGCAGGCACCGCAGCAGCTTGCAAAAAAACACGGATGCAAGTCGCTGTGCACATCTATTGCAGCAGTTGCAAACAACACTATGCTGGGCACATGCAGGCATTGAGGCAGCTTGCAAACAAAACACTCTGAAGTCACGCTGGGCGCATACAGATATTTTTATTGCAGCAGCTTCCAAACAGACACTATACAGCAGCAGAAGCTCCAGCACAGCAAAATGGCTACTCATCCCTGGTCAGACACAGAGATCAAAGAGCTGCTTGATATTCGGGGAGAGGAAGAAATTAGAAGGCAGGTGACTGGAACAGTTAAGAATGCTGTCGTGTATAAGAACATATCCCTTATGCTGGCAGAAAGGGGCATCCAAAAAACCCAGCAACAAGTTGTTAAGAAATTGAAGGCACTACGCAGACAATTTACTAAAGTACACGACCATAACCGCAAGAAAAGTCGCGATGGGCGTATGGAATGGGCATATTATGACCTATGCTATAGTGTCTTCAGCAAAACTGCGATAACAAATCCCATAGCACTATCATCATCCAGCTGTGCTAGTCACCAGATGTCAGTAGACGAGGACCCTGAGCATATGCGTGCGCAGCACATTTTATTAGGGGGTGCACTTTTGGAAGGGTGTGTTTAGCACCATCTATTGACGGTCAACGCAATATAAAATATCCACCCTTGTACCAATCCTAATAATGCAGATGCATTGTCAGATGTTGTGGTGTGCACCAAACGAACACCCCTGATGGCACTCACTGCAATTACACTGCTCCTCCTCAGCCTGGTCTGGCTCCCCCTCTCTTTCCCCTGCAAGCTGCAGTCACTCACTGACAGTCGCAGACTAGTTACTGCTGATGCTGGAAAAACGCGTTATGTGTCAATGCTGCTGCCGACTGCCTGCCAGTATTGAATTTGTCTTCCTAAAAGGAACGCTGGCTGCATGCTGCTCCTCATCAGTGGCTGGTGTTGGCATAGAATAAAAGGAGAGAGGTGGGCTTATGACGGATGTGACAGGTGGGCGTGCGAGCAGCATGATGTCATCACGTCACATCACGCTGTTTTTGTACATTGAGGTGGAGTCGGGAGTTTGAAAGCCGGTGGCAGTGGCACCCTTGATTAACCCAGGCGTCCAGTCAGTAATGCAGTCCTGACAGAGTGCAACGCAGAGGGGACAGTAATCAGCCTGCTCTGCGCTCGCTTCATCAGGCATGTGAGATCGGGGTGCCAGACATTAGGGGGTGCCTGTGCGCACCAGCCACCCCCCCCCTGCGCACGCCTATGACCGTGAGGAAACACAGCACAGCCTTCCCAGCTCACAATGCAGCCCACCATCCCCGCTGCTTATATCGGACAGCAGTTTCAAAGAATCAACCGCCAACGATGATTCCATCAGCGCAACTATTGAGGACATACCAGAGTGCGCTCAAATAGTAAGTATTACCATTTACAAACATTTACATACATACATACATACATACAAACCACTGTGCAGCAGGGGTGTAAAAACTCCAGGCCCTCCAGCTTATGTAGAACTACACATCCTAGCATGCCCTGCCACAGTAGCAGCAGTCCCTATACAAAATCTATGTAAAGGCATGCTGAGATGTGTAGTTCCACAACAGCTGGAGGGCTGCAAGTTTTAGCTATTTCAGTAGCAGTGAGGGTGCTCCGGTCAACACTGGTTTTGCCTTGTCAATGATTGGCGTGTGGTAATGTTGCAGAGTATAGCTAGTGTGCAGGTGGGAGAAGGCCACAAACACGTATATGCTACCACTATTTTTATATAGAATCATTGTTGATTACATTTTTTTTCATCCCCTTCACAGTCTACAATGTTCCACAGCGGAAAAAGAAACTGAACAAAACAGAACAAACGGTCAGAGCAATGACGTCCATTATCGTGGAGCACCTGCGTGAGGCAGATAGTGAGCTGAATTCCCAGGAAGATGCACGAATTGAGAGATATCTTGGGTCCGAAAAGGAAATGTATCAATCATTTATGATGCAGTTAATTGCCGTGCATGATATGCAGATGTCATTTTTTGAGCGCTCGTTTGCACCTACCATAGGGAATATCACACAAGCACAACAGCAAGACACAGCCTACCCACAGCACCCATATGGTCCATACAACTATGAGCCTCCCTCAAATCCCACAACACAAATCCCGCAATCCTCAGAATATCGGTATGTAGACAACTGCCTTAAATAAGGGCAGCGGTTGATAAAACTATGGCCCTCATTCCGAGTTGTTCGCTCGCTAGCCGCTTTTCGCAGCAGTACACACGCTAAGCCGCCGCCCTCTGGGAGTGTATCTTAGCTTAGCAGAATTGTGAACGAAGTATTCGCAATATTGCGAAAAGTTTTTTCTGTGCAGTTTCTGAGTAGCTCGAGACTTACTCTTCCAGTGCGATCAGTTCAGTGCTTGTCGTTCCTGGTTTCACGTCACAAACACACCCAGCGTTCGCTCAGACACTCCCCCGTTTCTTCAGCCACTCCCACGTTTTTCCCAGAAATGGCAGCGTTTTTTCACACACTCCCATAAAACGGCCAGTTTCCGCCCAGAAACACCCACTTCCTGTCAATCACACTCCGATCACCAGAGCGAAGAAAAAAACCTTGTAATGCCGTGAGTAAAATACCAAACTTCTTAGCAAATTTACTTGGCACAGTCGCAGTGCGAACATTGCGCATGCGCAATTAGCGGAAAATCGCTGCAATGCGAAGAAAATTACAGAGCGAACAACTCGGAATGAGGGCCAAAGTTTGTGTGTTAAGGTTCTGTTTGCATTTTTCCACGTTATATTGTTACCTCAAAGATGTGTGGCAGTGGGATCCAAATATAGGGATTTTTATTTACTTACTGTAAAATCTCTTTCTCTGATTCCATCTGGGGGACGCTGCGCCAGTACATGTGGGTTAGAGGTGTGTGGTTGTGGAGTTCGCACAGAACTATTAAAACCTGACTCCTCCCCCCTCTAACTCCTCCCATCTCCTTCCTGCCTAGCCAGTACCTCAGTTAACGTTTAGCCAAGCCAAAGGAGATAGACCAAAAAAAATTAACTGGTTAAACCAGACAAACATCTGGGAGGGATCGCAGCGTCCCCCAGATGGAATCAGAGAAAGAGATTTTACGGTAAGTAAACAAAAATCCCTATTTCTCTTTCATCCATCTGGGGGACGCTGCGCCATTACTTGTGGGATTTCCCAAAGCAAGCAAATAAGAGGAGGGAGACGGAGACGGCATAGCCGTCCACAAAATGTGACGCCCAACAAAGGCAGTCTACAAACCGAAAGTATGAAAACGGTAAAACTTATTAAACGAATGCACAGACGACCATGTCGCTGTCTGTCTGACAGCTGCTCAATAGGTGCACCCCTGCGAGCAGCCCAAGAAACTCCAACAGCTCGAGGCGAAGGAGCTCGGATTGATTTAGGAACTGAAACATCAGAAGACTGATATGCTGGTCGAAGTTACCCAACGAGCGACTGTGTACTTGGAAGTCGGCCAATCTTGTTTGGATGCATCAATTAAAAACCAACAAAGCATCCGTATGACGGATAGAATCCGCACAAGATAAAGAAAACCGTAAGGCCCTAAGCACATCTAAAAGTCAACTGGGAATCCTCCCTGGAAGGAGAAAGAGTAACGCTGGAAGGACAATGTCCTGATTTAGATGAAACGCTGACACAACCTTCTGAAGGAATGTTTTGTTCGCAGAACCACCCGATTATCATGAAACACCAACAAGGGTGGTCTGCAAGAAAATAGCTGCCAAAACAGATACTCATCTAGCGGAGGTAATTTTTAATAGGAAGACAACAGAGTAACGTTAGATACCGCAATTCTACAGATTCCAAAGGCTCAATGGTGATTTTTGAAGAGCCATAAGGACCAAGGTAAAGTCCCAGGGAAGAACCGGAGGAACAAAAGGTGGCTAAATCCGCAGAAACCCCTGAAGGAACGTCCAGTCTCTTTTGAAAAAAGAACCGACAAGGCAGAAACCTGACCCATTTATGAAAAAAAAAAATCTCAGACCCTTATTGAGACTCTCCTGAAGGAAGAATAACAGACGAGGAACTCTAAACAAATCCGGTGTTAAACCCCGCTGTTTACACCAAGCAATGTAAATACGTCACACTCTGTGGTCAAATTCAGAAGCCAGCGGCTTGCTAGTCTGAATCATAATTTACACAACAGTACGAGAATAAAACTTTTTTTTTTTTTTTAAATGAAAACCAGCCAATCCAACTTGGGTAGTGAGATGGTCCGTGAATCATAAGATGTGGAAGCAGAGGGAGTCGGAATGGTTCCTTGATGACCATAGTGCGCAGAAGAGCGCACCACTGTCAGCCTGGCCAATCTGGAGCCACCAGAATGATTGGAAGACCTTCAATCTGAATGCGTTGAAGCAGACCTGGAGCCAGTGGAAATGTTGGCACATATCCCAGTTGAGAGTGCCACAGCGCCGTCAGTGCATCTATTAGAATTGCTTGAGGGTCCTGAGTACGTGACCCGTAGAGAGGAAGTTTATTGTTGAGACGAGACGCCATCAGATCTACATCGGGTATCGCCGACCGGCTACTAGAGTCAGAAACACCACCCGGTGAAGTTCCTACTCTCCCGGATGCACCGTGTGACGGTTTAAGAAATCCGCTTTCCAGGTCTCGATTCCTGGCATGTGAATCGCGGATCTGGCCGGAACCCAGTGTTCCGACCATATGAGATCTGAACGTGTCAAGGCGGATCAGCTTCGAGTGTCTCCTTGCTTGTTTATGTAAGCAACCGCCGTGACGGTGTCGGACTGAATCCGCACTGGATGACCCTGTACTCTGGTTTGAATCCGGAGTAGTGCCTACCGGATCGTCCTCAACTCAAAGGTGTTGATCTGCAACTTTGACTCTTTGACTGGCCCCGAGCCCCTGAAAGTGATGAGTCTGAAAAACCGTACTCCGACCTATGAGGTTGACGTCTGTGGTGACCCTCACCCAAAGCCAAATTGTGAACTGTAAATGCAGCAGTGTTCAAATTCTGGACTGTATGTCCTGAATGAGAAAGAAACACTTTCTGTTGTTGGTATCGAATAAGAGTCCCATAAACATTATCTTCTGGGAAGGAAGCCAAGATGACTTTGGACAATCTATTATTGATCCGAATGACTGTAGAGTCTCTATTGTGAGACGCAAGTTCTGGTGAAGAATCAACTCTGACAGTGCCCTGATCAACAGATCATCCAAATACAGAGTAATGTTGACTCCCTGACACTGCAAAACTGCCACCGCATGGTCTATGATCTTTGTGAATACCCGAGGAGCCGTGGCTAGGTCAAAGGGAAGAGCCTGAAACTGAAAATGTCAAGGCCGACTGCGAATCTAAGAGATTGATGACCCGTACACATAGGAACAAGCAGATAGGCGTCTTAAGTCTAATGAAGCCAAATATCCCCCTGGTTCCATGGCGACGATAATAGAGCGTCCATTTTGAGCTTTTTTGTTGAAACTAACCGTCCAGTTTGTCCACG
The DNA here is from genome assembly GCF_028390025.1 of Pseudophryne corroboree. Classification (NCBI taxonomy): domain Eukaryota; kingdom Metazoa; phylum Chordata; class Amphibia; order Anura; family Myobatrachidae; genus Pseudophryne; species Pseudophryne corroboree. Next base: position 272,452,791 of record NC_086448.1, on the reverse strand, counting down.
AGTAAAATCCCCGACCTCTCTGCTGAGCGGGAACTAGAAAATTTTTACTTCATTTCGTAGAAGAGTGGCTGTTGCATGACGAAGAACTCGACGGCTGGAGGGACCGTTTGGAAGAGAAGTGAAGAACACACGATATGGGACTGGTTCCTCGAGATCTAATGTATATCCTCTGGATATGACCTCCGTCACCCACCTATCTGGTTTTGACAGGAGCCACACTTCTTTGAACTGTAGTAACCGAGTCCCAACCGTCACTGCTCCCTCCAGCATCATGCAGTAGGTTTGTCGGTAGGTTTATTTCTACCTCTGAAACTGTCTTCGTGGATACGTGGAGACAGCACGAAAGGAATGGAACTACCTCTGTCCTGTACATGAAAGGAACGAATCCCTTGTAGTATTCGGTTTCGGAGGAACAGCCGGAAGAAAGGGGCTCCTGCCCTCCTGTAGTAGCTGAATAATCTTCTTTGATTCCGACCCAAAGAGAACTCACCTTCAAAGGGTACCGCCGACATGGTCTGTTTAGAGTCAAAAATAAGAATTTACTTACCGATAATTCTATTTCTCGGAGTCCGTAGTGGATGCTGGGGTTCCTGAAAGGACCATGGGGAATAGCGGCTCCGCAGGAGACAGGGCACAAAAAGTAAAGCTTTAGGATCAGGTGGTGTGCACTGGCTCCTCCCCCTATGACCCTCCTCCAAGCCTCAGTTAGGTACTGTGCCCGGACGAGCGTACACAATAAGGAAGGATTTATGAATCCCGGGTAAGACTCATACCAGCCACACCAATCACACTGTACAACCTGTGATCTGAACCCAGTTAACAGTATGATAACAGCGGAGCCTCTGAAAAGATGGCTCACAACAATAATAACCCGATTTTTGTAACTATGTACAAGTAATGCAGATAATCCGCACTTGGGATGGGCGCCCAGCATCCACTACGGACTCCGAGAAATAGAATTATCGGTAAGTAAATTCTTATTTTCTCTATCGTCCTAGTGGATGCTGGGGTTCCTGAAAGGACCATGGGGATTATACCAAAGCTCCCAAACGGGCGGGAGAGTGCGGATGACTCTGCAGCACCGAATGAGAGAACTCCAGGTCCTCCTTAGCCAGGGTATCAAATTTGTAGGATTTTACAAACGTGTTTGCCCCTGACTAAATAGCCGCTCGGCAAAGTTGTAAAGCCGAGACCCCTCGGGCAGCCGCCCAAGATGAGCCCACCTTCCTTGTGGAATGGGCATTTACATATTTTGGCTGTGGCAGGCCTGCCACAGAATGTGCAAGCTGAATTGTATTACACATCCAACTAGCAAAAGTCTGCTTAAAAGCAAGAGCACCCAGTTTGTTGGGTGCATACAGGATAACAGCAAGTCAGTTTTCCTGACTCCAGCCGTCCTGGAACCTATATTTTCAGGGCCCTGACCACATCTAGCAACTTGGAGTCCTCCAAGTCCCTAGTAGGCGCAAGACACCACAATAAGCTGGTTCAGGTGAAACACTGACACCACCTTAGGGAGAGAACTGGGGACGAGTCCGCAGCTCTGCCCTGTCCGAATGGACAAACAGATATGGGCTTTTTTGAGAAAAAAACCACCAATTTGACACTCGCCTGGTCCAGGCCAGGTCCAAGAGCATGTTCACTTTTCATGTGAGATGCTTCAAATCCACAGATTTGACTGGTTTTAAACCAATGTGTTTTGAGGAATCCCAGAACTACGTTGAGATCCCACAGTGCCACTGGAGGCACAAAAGGGGGTTGTATATGCAATACTCCCTTGACAAACATCTGGACTTCAGGAACTGAAGCCAATTCTTTCTGGAAGAAAAATCGACAGGGCCGAAATTTGAACCTTAATGGACCCCAATTTGAGGCCCATAGACACTCCTGTTTGCAAGAAATGCAGGAATCGACCGAGTTGAAATTTCTTCGTGGGGCCTTCCTGGCCTCACACCACGCAACATATTTTCGCCACATGTGGTGATAATGTTGTGCGGTCACCTCCTTTCTGGCTTTGACCAGGGTAGGAATGACCTCTTCCTGAATGCCTTTTCCCTTAGGATCCGGCGTTCCACCGCCATGCCGTCAAACGCAGCTGCGGTAAGTTTTGGAACAGACATGGTACTTGCTGAAACAAGTCCCTTCGTAGCGGCAGAGGCCATAAGTCCTCTGTGAGCATCTCTTGAAGTTCCGGGTACCAAGTCCTTCTTGGCCAATCCGGAGCCATGAGTATAGTTCTTACTCCTCTACGTCTTATAATTCTCAGTACCTTAGGTATGAAAAGCAGAGGATGGAACACATACACCGACTGGTACACCCACGGTGTTACCAGAACGTCCACAGCTATTGCCTGAGGGTCTCTTAACCTGGCGCAATACCTGTCCCGTTTTTTGTTCAGACGGGACGCCATCATGTCCACCTTTGGTAATTCCCAACGGTTTACAATTATGTGGAAAACTTCCCCATGAAGTTCCCACTCTGCCGGGTGGAGGTCGTGCCTACTGAGGAAGTCTGCTTCCCAGTTTCCATTCCCGGAATGAAACACTGCTGACAGTGCTATCACATGATTTTCCGCCCAGCGAAAAGTCCTTGCAGTTTTTGCCACTGCCCTCCTGCTTCTTGTGCCGCCCTGTCTATTTACGTGGGCGACTGCCGTGATGTTTTATCCCACTGGATCAATACCGGCTGACCTTGAAGCAGAGGTCTTGCTAAGCTTAGAGCATTATAAATTTACCCTTAGCTATATTTATGTGGAGAAAAATCTCCAGACTTGATCACACTCCCTGGAAATTTTTTCCTTGTGTGACTGCTCCCCAGCCTCTCGGGCTGGCCTCCGTGGTCACCAACATCCAAAACTGAATGCCGAATCTGCGGCCCTCTAGAAGATGAGCACTCTGTAACCACCACAGGAGAGACACCCTTGTCCTTGGATATAGGGTTATCCGCTGATGCATCTGAAGATGCGATCCGGACCATTTGTCCAGCAGATCCCACGGAAAAGTTCTTGCATGAAATCTGCCGACTGGAATTGCTTCGAAGGAAGTCACCATTTTTTTTACCATGGCCCTTGTGCAATGATGCACTGATTTTAGGAGGTTCCTGACTAGCTCGGATAACTCCCTGGCTTTCTCTTCCGGGAGAAACACCTTTTTCTGGACTGTGTCCAGAATCATCCCTAAGCACAGGAGACTTGTTGTCGGGATCAGCTGCGATTTTGGAATATTTAGAATCCACCCCTGCTGTTGTAACAGTATCCGAGATAGTGCTACTCCGACCTCCAACTGTTCCCTGGACTTTGCCCTTATCAGGAGATCGTCCAAGTAAGGGATAATTAAGACGCCTTTTCTTCGAAGAAGAACCATCATTTCGGCCATTACCTTGGTAAAGACCCGGGGTGCCGTAGACAATCCAAACGGCAGCGTCTGAAACTGATAGTGACAGTTCTGTACCACGAACCTGAGGTACCCTTAGTGATAAGGGCAAATTTGGGACATGGAGGTAAGCATCCCTGATGTCTCGGGACACCAGATAGTCCCCTTCTTCCCGGTTCGTTATCACTGCTCTGAGTGACTCCATCTTGATTTGAACCTTTGTAAGTGTTCAAATTTTTTTAGATTTAGAATATGTCTCACCTAGCCTTCTGGCTTCAGTACCACAATATAGTGTGGAATAATACCCCCTTTTCTTGTTGTAGGAGGGGTAATTTAATTATCACCTGCTGGGAATACAGCTCGTGAATTTTTTCCCATACTGCCTCCTTGTCGGAGGGAGACCTTGGTAAAGCAGACTTCAGGAGCCTGCGCAGGGGAAACGTCTCGACATTCCAAACTGTACCCCTGGGATACTACTTGTAGGATCCAGGGGTCCTGTACGGTCTCAGCGTCATGCTGAGAGCTTGTCAGAAGCGGTGGAACGCTTCTGTTCCTGGGAATGGGCTGCCTGCTGCAGTCTTCTTCCCTTTCCTCTATCCCTGGGCAGATATGACTCTTATAGGGACGAAAGGACTGAAGCTGAAAAGACGGTGTCTTTTTCTGCAGAGATGTGACTTAGGGTAAAAACTGTGGATTTTCCAGCAGTTGCCGTGGCCACCAGGTCCGATGGACCGACCCCAAATAACTCCTCTTCCTTTATACGGCAATACACCTTTGTGCCGTTTGGAATCTGCATCACCTGACCACTGTCGTGTCCATAAACATCCTCTGGCAGATATGGACATCGCACTTACTCTTGATGCCAGAGTGCAAATATCCCTCTGTGCATCTCGCATATATAGAAATACATCCTTTAAATGCTCTATAGTCAATAAAATACTGTCCCTGTCAAGGGTATCAATATTTTTAGTCAGGGAATCCGACCAAGCCACCCCAGCTCTGCACATCCAGGCTGAGGCGATCGCTGGTCGCAGTATAACACCAGTATGTGTGTATATACTTTTTATGATATTTTTCCAGCCTCCTGTCAGCTGGCTCCTTGAGGACGGCCCTATCTATAGACGGTACCGCCACTTGTTCTGATAAGCGTGTGAGCGCCTTATCCACCCTAAGGGGTGTTTCCCAACGCGCCCTAACTTCTGGCGGGAAAGGGTATACCGCCCATATTTTCTATCGGGGGGAACCCACGCATCATCACACACTTCATTTAATTTATCTGATTCAGGAAAAACTACGGTAGTTTTTTCACATCCCACATAATACCCTCTTTTGTGGTACTTGTAGTATCAGAAATATGTAACACCTCCTTCATTGCCCTTAACGTGTGGCCCTAATAAGGAATACGTTTGTTTATTCACCGTCGACACTGGATTCAGTGTCCCTGTCTGTGTCTGTGTCGACCGACTAAAGTAAACGGGCGTTTTAAAACCCCTGACGGTGTTTTTGAGACGTCTGGACTGGTACTAATTGTTTGTCGGCCGTCTCATGTCGTCAACCGACCTTGGCGCGTGTTGACATTATCACGTAATTCCCTAAATAAGCCATCCATTCCGGTGTCGACTCCCTAGAGAGTGACATCACCATTACAGGCAATTGCTCCGCCTCCTCACCAACATCGTCCTCATACATGTCGACACACACGTACCGACACACAGCACACACACAGGGAATGCTCTGATAGAGGACAGGACCTACTAGCCCTTTGGAGAGACAGAGGGAGAGTTTGCCAGCACACACCAAAAACGCTATAATTATATAGGGACAACCTTATATAAGTGTTTTCCCTTATAGCATCTTTTTTATATATTTCTAACGCCAAATTAGTGCCCCCCCCTCTCTATTTTAACCCTGTTTCTGTAGTGCAGTGCAGGGGAGAGCCTGGGAGCCTTCCCTCCAGCCTTTCTGTGAGGGAAAATGGCGCTGTGTGCTGAGGAGATAGGCCCCGCCCCTTTTTCGGCGGCCTCGTCTCCCGCTCTTAACGGATTCTGGCAGGGGTTAAATATCTCCATATAGCCCCCGGAGGCTATATGTGAGGTATTTTTAGCCAAAAAAGGTTTTCATTTGCCTCCCAGGGCGCCCCCCTCCCAGCGCCCTGCACCCTCAGTGACTGCCGTGTGAAGTGTGCTGAGAGGAAAATGGCGCACAGCTGCAGTGCTGTGCGCTACCTTAAGAAGACTGAGGAGTCTTCTGCCGCCGATTCTGGACCTCTTCTCGTTTCAGCATCTGCAAGGGGGCCGGCGGCGAGGCTCCGGTGACCATCCAGGCTGTACCTGTGATCGTCCCTCTGGAGCTAATGTCCAGTAGCCAAGAAGCCAATCCATCCTGCACGCAGGTGAGTTCACTTCTTCTCCCCTAAGTCCCTCGTTGCAGTGATCCTGTTGCCAGCAGGACTCACTGTAAAATAAAAAACCTAAGCTAAACTTTTCTAAGCAGCTGTTTAGGAGAGCCACCTAGATTGCACCCTTCTCGGCCGGGCACAAAAATCTAACTGAGGCTTGGAGGAGGGTCATAGGGGGAGGAGCCAGTGCACACCACCTGATCCTAAAGCTTTACTTTTTGTGCCCTGTCTCCTGCGGAGCCGCTATTCCCCATGGTCCTTTCAGGAACCCCAGCATCCACTAGGACGATAGAGAAATCGGCATTCCAAACCCGAAGCCAAAGAGACCGTCTTGCTGTCACGGTCAAGGCAGAAATACGGGAGTGTAGCGTAGCAGAACCAATTAAGGCCTCAGTCACATAAGTAAGAGCCTCCAAAATTTGTTCTGCTAATTGAATGGCTTCCAATGGATCGTCAGACTGCATTCCAGATATGACCTGTGCTAGTCAGTCATCCGCGGCCCTGAGGACCCAAGCACCAGCTAGAATCGTGGTAAAGAAAACAGATTTAGGCATTGCTTCAATCGTCCTATCTGTAGGATCTTTCAATGTCACCGACTGTACCGAAGGAATAGCCGTAGCTCTTGCTAAAAGTGAAATCGGAGCGTCTACCTTTGGGCTGTTTTCTGTAAAAGGATATAGAAATTTTAATTTCTTAGGGACTTGGAACGAGAATCCGGCTTAAGTCAGGGCTCCTTTAAAATATCCCTGTTATTAAGAGTCTGACGAATGGTGTCTAACAGCAATCTAACACCCGAGCTAGTAAAACAATAATGTTTTCAGACCGAAACTTCGTCCCACTCTGGGTCTTCGTCCCCATTCTCCAATGGGAATGACTCTAACTCCTCCTCCATAAAGTTATAGCGGGCAACGGTTGTGACCTTGTTGTAGCAGAAAAACTGCCGGCAGAGTTTACAAACTTGTTTAGGGATTGTTAAATTAGCAAGACATCTGCCCATATTTTGAGCCCACGGAGGCAGAGACAGGTCCGCAGAACCTCCCTGTTGGTCCACCACAGATGCACCAGAGCATAAAGCACAGAGGGTACCCGCGGCCGTTCTACCCTTAGCGAGCTTTGACTCACATTGCAAGCAGGCAATTTAAAACCCCCGAGGGTGTCTTCCCCCGTGTAGATCTGTCTGGAAAATTCTGGTCTCGCCAGGATTTGAACACGGGATGCACGCATTACAGGAGGAGACTGTAACCACTATGCCATCACTGACCACCTTATGTTCATAATGAAATTTTTTAAAACAAATGCACTACCAATGAACTATAAACTCAGTAGAGTAGTGGTCAGTACTGTGAAGCATACTGTGTAATTTATATTGAAAACAATGGCCCTCATTCCGAGTTGATCGCTCGGTATTTTTCATCGCATCGCAATGAAAATCCGCTTAGTACGCATGCGCAATGTTCGCACTGCGACTGCGCCAAGTAACTTTGCTATGTAGAAAGTAATTTTACTCACGGCTTTTTCATCGCTCCGGCGATCGTAATGTGATTGACAGGAAATGGGTGTTACTGGGCGGAAACACAGCGTTTCAGGGGCGTGTGGCTGAAAACGCTACCGTTTCCGGAAAAAACGCAGGAGTGGCCGGAGAAACGGTGGGAGTGCCTGGGCGAACGCTGGGTGTGTTTGTGACGTCAACCAGGAACGACAAGCACTGAACTGATCGCACAGGCAGAGTAAGTCTGAAGCTACTCTGAAACTGCTAAGTAGTTAGTAATCGCAATATTGCGAATACATCGGTCGCAATTTTAAGAAGCTAAGATTCACTCCCAGTAGTCGGCGGCTTAGCGTGTGTAACTCTGCTAAATTCGCCTTGCGACCGATCAACTCGGAATGAGGGCCAAAGTCTGATAACTCTCATTAAAGTATAGAATAACACAATGCCCCCAAAGTATACTTGCTGTTAGGTGACCTCCACTGAATAAACACGGTGAGTAGTACTGAAAAAGTGTCCAAGCTGTGTACTGTGTGTTGCACTGCGTCCCCCGTACTGCCTCTGGAGAAGATGGCGCCCGGAGTTTTGTAGACGCTGGACGGGAGTGCGCCAGGTAGTGCAGGGCGGGAATCCGTCCCTTCTCTGAAGCAAGTAAGCGCCGGGTAGCTCAGCGTAGGCGCGCTATAACCGGAAGTCTACAGTTCCCGTGTTCGGGTAGCGGCTCCCGCACACCGCTACATACAGCGGCTCTGTTCGCGCAGCGGCTCCCGGGTGTCGCTACTTACAGCGGCTCTGTTCGAGCAGTGGCTCCCGCGCGCCGCTATGTACAGCGGCTCTGATTGGTAGTGGCTCCCGCTACTTACAGCGGCTCTGTTCGAGCAGTGGCTCCCGCGCGCCGCTATGTACAGCGGCTCTGATTGGCAGTGGCTCCTGCGCGCCGCTACTTACAGCGGCACTGTTCGGCAGCATCTATCGATCCCTCGGGGAGTGACTCACCACTCTCCCGGGCTACTCAGCTAACAACAGTAGCAGGAATAAATAAATCCTTGGTACTGCGCTCCACGGTTCACCTCCGGAGAGAGAGCAGAGTGTGTTTTTTTTTTGGGGGGGGGGGGAATTGTATATATATTATTATATGAATGAAATATATATAGAAAGATATAGGAAGATATAGGAAAGATAGACCAATACTGTCAGAGACAGATTGTGTCTATCCTGTACCTTCTCACTGCCGACTTCTTAGAAATAGGAATCCAGCCCCAGTGACCGAAGTGTGGTGACCTTCCAGCGGCAGATTATAGAGTGGGAATTCTTATCTAACCCCACTCTAGTAGTACCTGTCACCTGTATACAGGGACTAGGCACTTAAATAAGAAAATAAGAAAATACCTAACTAAGATCTTCAGAGAGAAAAAAAAAATCTGTGTCTGTACTCCACAGGCACAAAACAATAACTGAGGTACTGGCTAGGCAGGAAGGAGATGGGAGGGGTTAGAGGGGGGAGGAGTCAGGTTTTAATAGTTCTGTGCCAAACTCCACAACCACACACCTCTAACCCACAAGTAATGGCGCAGCGTCCCCCAGATGGATGAAAGAGAAATTGGGGTTACACTGATACCTACTAAAGCCAAATGTTAGGGGATTTTTACAGAGAGTTCTGTTTGCACTTTACTCTTTTATATTGTTACCTCAGAAATTGTGCGGCAGTGGGATTCAAATATTGGGGTTACCCTGATACCTGTCAAACATTAGGGCAGGTGTCTTCAACATGTGGCCCTCTAGCTGTTGTGGAAATACATAGCAAGGCATGCTGGGACATGTAGTTCCACAACAGCTGGAGGGCTACATGTTGAAGACCCCTTGCGTTATGGGGATTTTTACAGAGTGTTCTGTTCAATATTTAATATTGTTATCTCAGATAATATGTGCCAACTGTTTAATAGAAAACATATATATAATAACTTATAACTTTTGAAAAATTTTATAACTGAAAAACAAAATAAACACAAAACTGCACACAAAAACTTGTCTGTCTTCTCTGGGCCTGGGACTCCAGATCGACACCAAAAAGGTCAACACACCTTAGGTCGACACCAATTGGTCGACACGCCTTAGGTCGACATGGGCAAAAGGTCGACATGGACAAAAGGTCGACATGAGCAAGGTCGACATGGAAAAAGGTCGACATGAGTTTTTTATGTTTTTTTGGTGTTGTTTTCTTCGTAGAGTGACCGGGAACCCCAATTAGTGCACCGCGTCCCCTCACATGGCTCGCTTCACTCGCCATGCTTCGGGCACGGTGCCTCGCTGCACTCGGCAAAGGTTACCATTCCCAATCGTAGTCCACGTGGATTGTAAACGTATGAAAAAAATAAAAATAACTGCCGTGTGTTTGTGCTGCTGCTCTGTCCCTATGTTTAGCGAGCCTTTGGCCGAACTTATTAACTTAATAAATAAAACTATTTTTTATTTCAATAAACACTCCCCCAATCTTTCATTTTATACTTTCTTATATTGCTAAATTCTGATTGTTGCTTTTTGTATTTCTTTTCCATCTCAATTCTTCTTAGGTAATCCAAAAGGTAAAAGATTGTGTGTCAGACCTACACCAGACAATAATGTCTCTGAATAATTCTTTAAAATTGTTGTTCAGTTATCACTTTATACCAACATACACTGTTAATAACGGTATGATACCTTCTTCAATTTTTCTGTGTTGGTGGTGCTCCCCGTGGTTTAAAAATTACTGAATCAACAGAAGGTTTTTCCCTTTCGCAATAAGAAGCAATCAGGAAAAAAAGAAGTGAACATCTTTTTGGGGGCACTCTTATCGAATAAATACAGCTAAAATATAACTTTTGTTAAATACCTGATAAAATTTGTGTAACTAGACCCAGTTAATATCTCAAAAGATAAACAAAATAAGAAAAGAAAAATATGTATAAATAACAATTAACTGATTGTCATTAATATAAATTTTATATCTCACTCAAGGTGAAAATATTGTTATGCATCAGTTTGATAATTCTTCATGTGATGCTTTGTATCTAGAAAGCTTCCAGGCACCTTTAATTACCTACCCAATAGAAAATCAATAACATGTGCACAATTTCCCTCGTGCTTTTTCAGAGTATATATGGTAATCAATAATTTTCTGGAAAAAAGCTGAGGCAATTATGCTTTGTCTGTGTCACAAAAAAAGTCTCTAATAGATCACACACCATGTGGATTAGAGGTTCTCAATTTAAGCATTCCTATTTTGATAAAGCAATGATCAAATATCCTCATACACAGTGGTGTCCCCATTCACCACTGATGTCTATCATACCCCTTTTCCACTAGCTAAATTTACCTGTATTTTTGCACCGGGGCGCGCATCGACACAGGTTTTTTGTAAGTGGAAACGGCTCAACACAGGTTGAGTGACCCGGGAATCCTACCCGGATAGCTACATGGGTAGAACACGGTAATGACCCAAGTAAGTGTGCAGTGGAAATGGTCATTACCCGTGTTTTCAGACCAGACTAACGCTCTGAGATGCTGATTGGTGCTTCTGGGGCACATGAAGATGATGTCATCCCTGGGAGACATGCTGGGCACATGCAGGCACCGCAGCAGCTTGCAAACAAACACGGATGCAAGTCACTGTGCACATCTATTGCAGCAGCAGCTTGCAAACAACACTATGCTGGGCACATGCAGGCATTGAGGCAGCTTGCAAACAAAACACTCTGAAGTCACGCTGGGTACATACAGATATTTTTATTGCAGCAGCTTCCAAACAGACACTATACAGCAGCAGAAGCTCCAGCACAGCAAAATGGCTACTCATCCCTGGTCAGACACAGAGATCAAAGAGCTGCTTGATATTCGGGGAGAGGAAGAAATTAGAAGGCAGGTGACTGGAACAGTTAAGGATGCTGTCGTGTATAAGAACATATCCCTTATGCTGGCAGAGGCATCCAAAAAACCCAGCAACAAGTTGTTAAGAAATTGAAGGCACTACTCAGACAATTTACTAAAGTACACGACCATAACCGCAAGAAAAGTCGCGCTGGGTGTATGGAATGGGCATATTATGACCTATGCTTTAGTGTCTTCGGCAAAACTGCGATAACAAATCCCATAGCACTATCATCATCCAGCTGTGCCAGTCGCCAGATGTCAGTAGACGAGGACCGTGAGGAAACACAGCACAGCCTTCCCAGCTCACAATGCAGCCCACCATCCCCGCTGCTTATATCGGACAGCAGTTTCAAAGAATCAACCGCCAACGATGATTCCATCAGCGCAACTATTGAGGACATACCAGAGTCTCAGGCGAAGACGACGCAACCCCCCAAGACCACGACTTTGCGCTCAAATAGTAAGTATTACCATTTACAAACATTTACATACATGCATACATACAAACCGCTGTGCAGCAGCGGTGTAAAAACTCCAGGCCCTCCAGCTTATGTAGAACTACACATCCTAGCATGCCCTGCCACAGTAGCAGCAGTCCCTATACAAAATCTATGTAAAGGCATGCTGAGATGTGTAGTTCCACAACAGCTGGAGGGCTGCAAGTTTTAGCTATTTCAGTAGCAGTGAGGGTGCGCCAGTCAACACTGGATTTGCCTTGTCAATGATTGGCGTGTGGTAATGTTGCAGAGTATAGCTAGTGTGCAGGTGGGAGAAGGCCACAAACACGTATATGCTACCACTATTTTTATATAGAATCATTGTTGATTAAAAAAAATTTCATCCCCTTCACAGTCTACAATGTTCCACAGCAGAAAAAGAAACTGAACAAAACAGAACAAACGGTCAGAGCAATGACGTCCATTATCGTGGAGCACCTGCGTGAGGCAGATAGTGAGCTGAATTCTCAGGAAGATGCACGAATTGAGAGATATCTTGCGTCCGAAAAGGAAATGTATCAATCATTTATGATGCAGTTAATAGCCGTGCATGATAGGCAGATGTCATTTTTTGAGCGCACGTTTGCATGTACCATAGGGAATACCACACAAGCACAACAGCAAGACACAGCCTACCCACAGCACCCATATGGTCGATAAAACTATGAGCCTCCCTCAAATCCCACAACACAAATCCCGCAATCCTCAGAATATCGGGTATGTAGACAACTGCCTTAAATAAGGGCAGCGGTTGATAAAACAATGTTTGTGTGTTAAGGTTCTGTTTGCATTTTTCCACGTTATATTGTTACCTCAAAGATGTGTGGCAGTGGGATCCAAATATTGGGGTTACACTGATACCTACCAAAGCCAAATGTTAGGGGATTTTTACAGAGAGTTCTGTTTGCACTTTACTCTTTTATATTGTTACCTCAGAAAATGTGCGGCAGTGGGATTCAAATATTGGGGTTACCCTGATACCTGTCAAACATTAGGGCAGGTGTCTTCAACATGTGGCCCTCTAGCTGTTGTGGAAATACATAGCAAGGCATGCTGGGACATGTAGTTCCACAACAGCTGGAGGGCTACATGTTGAAGACCCCTTGCGTTATGGGGATTTTTACATGTGTTCTGTTCAATATTTAATATTGTTATCTCAGATAATATGTGCCAACTGTTTAATAGAAAACATATAATAACATACAACTTTTGAAAAATTTTATAACTGAAAAACAAAATAAACACAAAACTGTTTGCACACAAAAACTTTTGTCTTGCCTGGGACTCCAGATCGACACCAAAAAGGTCAACACACCTTAGGTCAACACCAATTGGTCGACATACCTTAGGTCGACATGGGCAAAAGGTCAACATGGACAAAAGGTCGACATGAACAAGGTCGACATGGAAAAAGGTCGACATGAGTTTTTTTATGTTTTTTTGGTGTTGTTTTCTTCGTAGAGTGACCTCACATGGCTCACTTTGCTCGCCATGCTTCGGGCACGGTGCCTCGCTGCGCTCGGCAAAGGTTACCATTCCATTCCCAATCGTAGTCCACGTGGATTGTAAAGTATGAAAAAGTTCAAAAAAATGAAAGAATTTTTTTTTTAAAAACTCATGTTGACCTTGTTCATGTCGACCCTTTGTCCATGTCGACCTAAGGTGTGTCAACCAATTGGTGTTGACCTAAGGGGTGTAGACATTTTTGGTGTCGACCTGGAGTCTGGATACCGGCTTCTATATCAACTGCAACATTGAGGGAAGATTGGCTGCAATGGTGGCCCTTATGCACTCACTGGCTGTGTCATGCCCCCCCACCAAGCCTGATGCATCATGTACAGTGACCCCCACCCCATGATCATGCACATTCCACTCGGGGAGAAAGTTTTCCTTTTGTATCTCACATATATTATGGAGAATGCAGCAGGCTGCTACTATATCTGGCATGATTTTCAAGTCCACATCATTCCTCTTCATGAGGCAGCACCAGCATCCTTTTAAATGCCCAAACGCATTCTCTACTGCCATACGGGCCGAACTTAGGGCATGGGTATATGATGTCTGTTCGGGAGATAAGTGAACATGCTGGGTGTAGCCCTTTATCAGCCAGCGCTGTAATGGGTATGCTGCATCACCAGTGAGGTGGACCGGGATGTCCACACCATCTATGATCACCAATTTCTGTTAATAAAATATTAATATTATTCCAGGGGTAAAACATGAATATTGGTTTATGGGCGAACATTAGTTTAAGGAGTAAACAATCTTACCTCTCTAGGGAAAATCCATCCACCAAGCTGGTCCTCAGCAATACTGTAAAGATCGGAGTTGGTGAGAACCCTCGCATCATATGACCGTCTGGGCCACCCCATGAAGACATCTGTGAAACTAAAAATAAAGGTTTATTACAGTTTATGCATCATAAAAAAAGCCCAAGCTTATTTCAAACACATTAGTAAAACAGTCCTTACCAGTTTTTGTGGTCCACTATGGCTTGCAGGACAATGGAATGCCAACCCTTGCGATTGTAGTAGTCTGCTGGGTTGTCAAGGGGGGCGATGATGGGGATGTGGGTCCCATCTATGGCACCAGCACACTGTGGGTAGCCACGCTTCTTAAATCCTTTTATAGTCTCATCTAGCAGATGTCCGTGGCAAGGAAATGAAGCGATGTTAAGTGGTATCCAGCAATGCCCGCGTGACCTGGTAGACAATCTTGCAGACCGTGCCAATCCCTACTCTAAATAAACAGGAAATTGTGCAATACTCTCCAGGGGTAGCATACCACCAGACAGCAATCGCTAATCTGGTCGGCTCAATGAGCTTCCGGAATTTGGTGGTCTGCTTGGTTATTGAGGGGGACAGTAGTTCCAAAACATAGTCAAATGTAGTACAAGACATTCTGGAATGTTCCATCCATTGCTCCTCCTGATATGCTAAAATGGTCTGCATGAATGCTTCTCCATGTCTGCGATCTCTCACCCACATTCTTCGACTTGATGTAGAGCTCATTGTTATGAGAGAAGTAACTGTGGATATCAACGCTCTCCTCCTTTTCAAATAGTTGCGTCGATAACTAGCCCTCTCGGCAAAGAATTGAGCCCTCCTTCTCCAGCTCAGCAGTAGGTAGCACAAGGACAGAAGCTGCATCAACCTGTCTGTAGCAGAAATAAGCAGCAAAAAACTGCAAACAGTCTGCGACTCCATGCTAGACACAGCTACTGCAGCGGTCTCCATTGCTGCAATGCTTGCTGTGAGCAGGCCCCACTCCTCCCTTTTGTTCTTTTTCGTGACATCATCTTGATAAGACAGTAAAAAGTCAATTTTTAATGACATCAATAGGCTTTTACAGAGCTTACCCGAGTTAAGTGGAAACAGATTCGACCCGGGAATAACCCATGTCGAAGTGCAGTGGAAACGGCGGGGCCGACACGGGTTGTACCCAGGTTAAACATCCCAGATCGGACCCGGTACTCAGGTGGGAAAGGTGTATCAGAGAGACCTTAAATTTCACTTGTTTAGTTCACATAGACATAATAGATTATATACTCATATCCTCAGGTCAATACATCACACTACCTACATCGCACATTTGGCATTTCAAACATGTATTTTCACATAATCATATTCATTTTTGCATAAATTCACACCTTATTCTCTAAGGTTATAAATACAGAGGGGGGTGCTGAGTCTCTTCAGAACGACTTAACTAAACTGGAAGCATGGGCAGCAAAATGGAGAATTAGATTCAACACAGACAAGTGTAAGGTAATGCACTGTGGGGGCAAGACCAAAAATAATATCTACATACTAAATGGGGTAATATTAGGGGATTCGGTACTGGAAAAAGACTTAGGGGTTCACATAGATAACAAATTAAGCAGCAGTACCCAAAGTAGGAGTGCAGCAAAGAAGGCTAATAAGATATTAGCATGCATAAAATGGGATATTGATGCAAGGGACGAGAGTATTATACTCCCATTATATAAATCACTAGTGAGGCCACATCTTGATTACTGTGTGCAATTTTGGGCACTATATTACAAAAAGGATATCCTGGAGCTAGAAAAGGTTCAGAGGCGGGCGACCAAACTAATCAAGGGCATGGAGACGCTGGAATACGAGGAAAGGCTTGCAAGGCTAGGTATGTTTACATTGGAAAAGAGGAGACTAAGAGGGGACATGATCAACATCTACAAATATATAAGGAGTCAATACACAGAGCTTGGGAGGGACCTGTTTTCTATAAGATCAGCACAGAGGACATGTGGTCACTCATTTAGGTTAGAGGAGAGGAGTTTCCGCACATTGAGGCAAAAGTTTTTTTTCACAGTAAGGACAATACGTGTTTGGAATTCCCTGCCTGAGAGAGTAGTAATGGCGGACTCAGTCAACACCTTTAAGAATGGGTTAGATAAGTTCCTATTGGATAAAGATATTAAGGGTTATGGTGCGTAGGCACGCATTATAGTTAATATAACTAGTCCTAACATAAAAATAACT
Source organism: Pseudophryne corroboree (assembly GCF_028390025.1). Classification (NCBI taxonomy): domain Eukaryota; kingdom Metazoa; phylum Chordata; class Amphibia; order Anura; family Myobatrachidae; genus Pseudophryne; species Pseudophryne corroboree. The sequence goes on along the minus strand of NC_086448.1, from coordinate 272,436,631 downwards.
AGTCCTATAATAAGACTGCATAGGAGACCACAAATAGGTTGAACTTGATGGTCAATTGTCTTTTTTCAACCTTAGTTACTATGTTACTATGTTACTCAGTTCTGTGCTATACATTTGTGATACTGTGTAATAAATTTATCTTCTATTCACTGGAATGCAACAATGTATATATCATGTGTCAATGTACTGTATCACACATTCTGTGTATAATAGAGCTACATTTAAAATTAGTGCACAGATTATGATGAAAGTTAAAGACCGTACTTAATCCTCCCATCAACCTCTACTGTCCTCCATGTGCAGCAAATTGCAGTGAATGGATGATGAGAGGGTTAAAGGGTAAGTACGGGGTGAGAGAGATTAGAGCTGTTTCTGCTGTCATCTACTGGTGCGGTTATTGTGCCCTCTTATCCGTTGACATTGCAGGGTCACATCGCCGACTACGTAATCCAAAGGTTTAAACATGCTGGTATTCATTAGTTAACAATCTAGAATCGTCATAGGTATAAAAGAGAGTTAAGTGTAAAACTGCTCTTATGTATTACCTGAATAAGCAATGCTGTACCTTTTAGCTTAATTAATATTCTCACAAGAAAAGTGGTGAATAATTATAGTAAATCTGTTATACCTTTCAATGTATGTTGATTCGCGTTATCTAGCTGTATACATACTGTAAAATCAGAAAGGTAATGGTAAATATCTAGCTTCCCTAATAATTGCAACCAAGCAAAAAAGAAAATGTGGTCTGAGCATTGAGAATCAAGGTAGAGAGTAACGGTATGTAGACATATTGTCAACACCACAATGTGAGTTATAATAATGCCATCATTCTGCACGGACAAGTAGCAGAGGGATAGAGCTAGGCTGCGAGAGGAGCTTAAGGTTAGGCTACAATGCTTTGCCATACTCACCGACTGAAGCTACGTAGGTTCTGAGACATAAGGATGATACCACAGACCTTGAAGACACTCTCATACCAGGTAAGTCACCACTAGATCACCAGGATGTTTTGTCAACATTATATGCATGTTGATATATTTCTTCAGTGTCAACATGACGAATGTCGACAAAACATACCACACCCAGGGTAACATACGTGAAAATAAAAATGAAATTAAATATATATACAGTATATACATATATATATATATATATATACTGTAACAGGAGACTTGCTAGAATGTGCTCTGCTACAAAAATCCACCAACGACCAACTCCAGGCTTGTGCAAAAACAACAAATACCTTTTATTCAGGTTGCTCAAATACAGAGAAACACATAAAACAAAGATCACTGTCTTTAGTATAAACTACCAGGGAGGTTAGGCCCTGCCTCACTCCCTCTTACTTAATAAGGAACCATTCAGGTCCCGGCATCCTGACACTAGTGGCCCAGCCTTCCAGATCCCACTAGCAGGCCTATCACCTGGACACTAACTGCCTTCAGGAGCCCTGACTCATGGGAGAGACTCTGCTTTAAACCCAGCATCCAGGTGCTGGCTGATGAAGCAGCTTCTTCAGCTAAAAAGCCTATAAGACCTGGTGTAGGCCAAATGGATGGGAACCCGGTCCATCCACACTTCCTATCCACCAACAGGACCCTGTGTGTAGCTTACAGGTGGTAAAGTACCTCTCCTGCCACAATATATATATATATATATATATATATATATATATATATATACAGTGTGTGTATATCTATCTATCTATCTATATATATATATATATATATATATATATATAAATTTCCACAAAAAGAGCCGAAGCACACTTCCAAGTCAATATATAGGTGCCAGGTAAGATAAATGATATAATACTGTCCATAAACTAGGGAATCCAACAGGAACCAAGCTCAGGATAGACCAGCACACTATTCAGCCATGAAAAAATCTTTTTATCTTTTTATCTCAATAAAGTGCAATATTCAATGCAAACATGCAGCACAAGTAATTTTTTAGCAGCAAAATACAATTAGCAGTGGTATACTCAACATCCCAACAACCGTTTCGTATGCCTTCATCAGGGGAATAATAAGTCCAGCATATTGCAAAAGCACTGCTCGTCAGTCACTGCAGTGCAACAAAGTAAAGTGCCATGTGCCCAAAATCTGCATTACACCATCAGCCTATTTAAACCCAGTGCATAATTACTTGATTGCCAGCTGTCCCCGCCGGCCACACGTGGGTAACAGACAGACGCCATTCAGACGCGCCGCTGTGTGCCACGCTCCGGTCGTGACGTCAGAGGACTGTCGTGCCCGCACCTCCCTGCACCACAAGTGCCGGGCAGCATCACAACACCACTCCCCCTGGAGAGACTAAGTCCACCAGGTCCTCCCATGAATGACGCCGTCCCCCATGCGCGTCACATGACGCACAGGAGACGGCGCCCATCAAAGACAGGCCAGCTATCCCGGAAATCCCGGGACCCGAAAGCTCGTCTCACAGTGGCCGGAGGGAACAGTAAAAGGCGCACAGGCACAACAATTCAACACATATCAATAAACAAACAAATATACAAATACATATAAAACTAATACAGTATCCATATCAGTGACTCTTACGACTATATAAGGCCATATAAATATATATATAATTCTCCTGAGACCCTTGCTTGATTTCGCTTTGGATAAAATAAAGGCGGCACTCCTCTGACTTCTTCAAAAGTGTATTAGAGCAAATCAGCGCAGCAAAACAATACGCAACGTTTCAAGGCTCTTCGGCCTTCTCATTAGGTGGTGCGTGCATGGCAAACACAGAAAAGTGAACCTAAATAGAACCAAACCAGTTAAAGTGTGTTTTGCTTGTTAAATAAGGTGTAGAGTGTGGAATATCAGCATGTGGTGTTCTCCCGGCTTCTGGAGAAACGTAGTGTAATGGTTTGCTTTGCTGATTTGCTCTAATACACTTTTGAAGGCCAAGGAGTGCCGCCTTTATTTTTCCATAGTGGATCAAGCAAGGGTCCCAGGAGAATTGTTGTTTGTATAAACACCAGGATGGTGCCCAGACATAGATAAATTATCCAGAGTGCCAGACAAACAAGAAGTGTATGTATGTGTGTGTATATGTGTATATATATATTATATATATATATATATATATATATATATAGAAACTCGGTGGCGCGGCACTCAGCAGTGTCAAAAAGAAAAACACGGAAAGCTTCTTGCTTATCAACGTTTCAATGTATTTTTCACATTTTCGTCAGGATAAATAAACACCTTAAAAACACATACCTTTATACCCGTACATCACCATGTGCAAACTGGCGTGGGGGCCGGGACTACACACCCGCCCACAAGTCGCCCAATGCTGACGTCATCCACAGAAGACTAATCAGCTGTGCTCAAACTTATCACCATAGAAACTAGAAACAAAGCACGAGACAAATCTGTGAATGTATTTGCATAAACCCTGCACTAGCTTACTTAATCATTGTTATTATCCATCTAGCACAGCAACTACTATACGGAGACAGTTACACGAGCAAATTCCCACTCATATTCGCACAAAATATGTAAAAAGACGTATCTATTTATGCCTTAAAACCACACTACCTTAAAGAGGCGTACGCTATATTTTCATTAAGGCCTCTGGGACTTACTACATCCAACCGATGGATCCACTGCGCCTCACGGCGCAGCAATTGCAGACCCCTATTGCCACCTCGAATATCCTCTAGGACCGTATCTATCATCCTATAACGTAAGGTATTTAATTGATGTCTCCTCTCTAAAAAATGCCTAGCGACCGGCTGGTCGCTTTTACCGGTAGACAGGGCTGCCCTTATAGCTGCCCTATGCTGTCCCATGCGCACCTTAAATTTACAAGTAGTCTTGCCAATGTAGCAAAGGCCGCAGGGGCATAAAATCTGATAGATCACATAGGTCGAGTTGCAATTAAAGTAATGCCTGATTTTATAGACCTTTCCCGAATGTGGGTGGAGAAATGAATCACCTGTCAGCATAAATTGACAGGTGACACATGTGCATCGAAAACATCCAACCCTATTGTTATCTAAGAAAGAGGCTACAGTATCATTCTTTTTAGAATTACTGTTAGTTTTGACTAATATGTCCTTTAAATTGCGTCCACGTTTGTAACAAGGCATAAGGGCACGTTGGTTAATATTGAGGGAATCATCGCTTTGCACCAATGGCCAATGTTTTTTGGCTGTTTTGGTAATAATAGATGAAGATGAATGATACTGATTTACCCATGGGAATCTGGTGGAGGGGGAATTTATTTTTACCAAAGAGTTCGACAATAATTGGTTACGGTCCAAGGACATAACAGTCTTTTTGGACTCCATTAAGTTTTCTTTCTTATATCCTCTTGCCAAAAATTTTTCAATAAGTATGTCTATTTCCCTTTCAGCTGTAATTCTATCACTATTGATCCGGTAGATCCGGATCATCTGTGAATAGGGTAGCCCATTAATTAATGGTTTCGGATGACAACTCTGGGCTTGTAACAAGTTATTTCTATCGGTAGCCTTAGTGAATAGATTAGTGACTATTCTGCCATTAACGATGGACAGATTCACATCCAAAAAACGTATAGTCTGCTGGCTATATGTATGAGTAAATTTGATAGGACCTTCATGAGCATTATGTATACTTAATACATCATTTAGAAGTGAAATGTCATCCTGCCATAAAATAAAAATATCGTCTATAAACCTTGTAAATAACAACATTTTAGACGAAACTAATATATCTGTAAAGAAAATGGCATGTTCAATAGAAAACATAAAAATATTGGCGTACGCCGGGGCCATAGAACTGCCCATAGCGCACCCCTTCACCTGTAAATAATAATCATTGTTATACAAAAAGAAGTTATTATTTAATAATAATTCAAAGAGCATGACTATCACTTCAATGGTTTTTTGGTCAAATGTGCTCTTAGCCAACAGAAAAGTTTTAACAGCAGTAATACCCATATCATGTGGGATTGACGTATAGAGATTCACTACATCCACACATACCAACCAACTGCCCAATGGAATGATCGGTAGATTCCTTAATTTATTCAAAAAGGAGGTAGTATCCAAAAGGAAAGTACTCTCCTTTTGAATGAGTGGTTGTAACAAAGAATCTAAAAATACCGCCACTGGCTGAAATAACGAGCCACGGGCTGATACAATAGGTCTGCCCGGGGGGGGCGATAACCCCTTATGAATCTTTGGTATTGTATAAAATACCGGGGTCAGGGGGTATGGTGGAAGTAGTATCTCCTTTATCTCTTCATTAAGAAAACCTGAATCCATCGCTCGTAAGAGAATAGAACATAACTGTTCCCTACAAGACTTGGTAGGGTCACCAGATAATTTACAGTAAACCTGCGAGTCTGACAACTGTCTCATAATTTCTGTATGGTAGTCCGCAATGTCCTGAAGAACAATTGCACCTCCCTTGTCAGCGGGTCTTATTATTAATTGCTTATTACGTGACAGGGACCTAAGTGCTTGACGTTCTATTACAGATAAATTTAGATGATTATGATGAGAAGATTTCAACTGTTGATGTATATCTGCATCCAAGATTCGAATAAAAGTTTTGATGGACGGGTTATTTGACATAGGATCAAAAGTAGAAGGAGCCTGGAACTGTTTCAGCCGCTGAGGGATCATACTCATTTCTGGTGTTTTTACATCTTTAAAATGTTCACTAAGTCTAAGTTTCCTGGCTAGTTCATACTTTTCTACATTCCATTCAAGTGGACAAAAGTCAGTGGTGGGGATAAACGAAAGCCCTTTACTCAGAAGACTGTACTCACCCTCTGATAATTCGTATGACGAAAGATTAAATATTAGGTCTTTCTGTACAGAGGTGGTCGTCCTACCCTTCCTCTGCCTCTCGGCTTGTCGGCCCCGTCTCGTATATTTACGCCTGCGGCGGTAACGGCTTTCTTGGGCTTCGCGCCGCTGCGGGTACCTAAAGGGTCGGCATTCCTTGCAATTTGTTCTGAATCACTCGTAGAGCTTCCCATTTCTTGTGAGGAGTCAGTCTCAAATCTGGAAGGGTGGGCTTTAGTATATTGTCGCTCATTCCGACGAAAAAACGGACGCTTGTTGTCCTGCGTTGGATTACCACTTAACCACCGATAAACAGCATGTCTCTCATAGTCATTCTCAACTTTTACTAACTTTTCCCTTTTAAAAGTTAATAACTCTTTTTTTATAGATCGCCACTTGTTGCTGAAGACGTTCAATCCAATCGACACTCGTGTCAGTCGTCAAAATCGGCAGATGTGCCGTCTCAAAGGTGTTAATTTTTTCTTTAATAACTTGCAATTCTTTGTTAGATTGTTCAATCACTAAGATCATCAGATCAAAGGAGCAATGATTTAATATGGCTATCCACCGTTTACAAAAAGCTGGATCCTGTCTCCCTATTGTCGGGCAATTCCGCACCCGGAACCCCCGTGGGATCTTCTTGATTTTGTAATAGTCACTTAGTGACACACAGTGGAGATGGAAATCCACTTCCCTTCTTTTAAGGCGTAACAGGTCCCGGTATAAAACGGCTGGAGTAGTAGCCTCAGTTTCATCGTTAATGCCAGTAGTGGAAAGGATTTTTTCAATCTCTGAATCAGTATAGGTGAATCTATCACCAATAGGATACTGAAATTGATCACAGATGTCCTCCATGTTAGTAGCTGTCTGTGTCATATTTAGTGATGAGCGCCTGAAATTTTTCGGGTTTTGTGTTTTGGTTTTGGGTTCGGTTCCGCGGCCGTGTTTTGGGTTCGACCGCGTTTTGGCAAAACCTCACCGAATTTTTTTTGTCGGATTCGGGTGTGTTTTGGATTCGGGTGTTTTTTTCAAAAAACCCTAAAAAACAGCTTAAATCATAGAATTTGGGGGTCATTTTGATCCCATATTATTATTAACCTCAAAAACCATAATTTCCACTCATTTTCAGTCTATTCTGAATACCTCACAATATTATTTTTAGTCCTAAAATTTGCACCGAGGTCGCTGGATGACTAAGCTAAGCGACCCTAGTGGCCGACACAAACACCGGGCCCATCTAGGAGTGGCACTGCAGTGTCACGCAGGATGTCCCTTCCAAAAAACCCTCCCCAAACAGCACATGACGCAAAGAAAAAAAGAGGCGCAATGAGGTAGCTGTGTGAGTAAGATTAGCGACCCTAGTGGCCGACACAAACACCGGGCCCATTTAGGAGTGGCACTGCAGTGTCACGCAGGATGTCCCTTCCAAAAAACCCTCCCCAAACAGCACATGACGCAAAGAAAAATAAAAGAAAAAAGAGGTGCAAGATGGAATTGTCCTTGGGCCCTCCCACCCACCCTTATGTTGTATAAACAAAACAGAACATGCACACTTTAACCAACCCATCATTTCAGTGACAGGGTCTGCCACACGACTGTGACTGATATGACGGGTTGGTTTGGACCCCCCCCAAAAAAGAAGCAATTAATCTCTCCTTGCACAAACTGGCTCTACAGAGGCAAGATGTCCACCTCATCATCATCCTCCGATATATCACCGTGTACATCCCCCTCCTCACAGATTATCAATTCGTCCCCACTGGAATCCACCATCTCAGCTCCCTGTGTACTTTGTGGAGGCAATTGCTGCTGGTCAATGTCTCCGCGGAGGAATTGATTATAATTCATTTTAATGAACATCATCTTCTCCACATTTTCTGGATGTAACCTCGTACGCCGATTGCTGACAAGGTGAGCGGCGGCACTAAACACTCTTTCGGAGTACACACTTGTGGGAGGGCAACTTAGGTAGAATAAAGCCAGTTTGTGCAATGGCCTCCAAATTGCCTCTTTTTCCTGCCAGTATAAGTATGGACTGTGTGACGTGCCTACTTGGATGCGGTCACTCATATAATCCTCCACCATTCTTTCAATGGTGAGAGAATCATATGCAGTGACAGTAGACGACATGTCCGTAATCGTTGTCAGGTCCTTCAGTCCGGACCAGATGTCAGCATCAGCAGTCGCTCCAGACTGCCCTGCATCACCGCCAGCGGGTGGGCTCGGAATTCTGAGCCTTTTCCTCGCACCCCCAGTTGCGGGAGAATGTGAAGGAGGAGATGTTGACAGGTCGCGTTCCGCTTGACTTGACAATTTTCTCACCAGCAGGTCTTTCAACCCCAGCAGACTTGTGTCTGCCGGAAAGAGAGATCCAAGGTAGGCTTTAAATCTAGGATCGAGCATGGTGGCCAAAATGTAGTGCTCTGATTTCAACAGATTGACCACCCGTGAATCCTTGTTAAGCGAATTAAGGGCTCCATCCACAAGTCCCACATGCCTAGCGGAATCGCTCCGTGTTAGCTCCTCCTTCAATGTCTCCAGCTTCTTCTGCAAAAGCCTGATGAGGGGAATGACCTGACTCAGGCTGGCAGTGTCTGAACTGACTTCACGTGTGGCAAGTTCAAAGGGCAGCAGAACCTTGCACAACGTTGAAATCATTCTCCACTGCGCTTGAGACAGGTGCATTCCACCTCCTATATCGTGCTCAGTTGTATAGGCTTGAATGGCCTTTTGCTGCTCCTCCAACCTCTGAAGCATATAGAGGGTTGAATTCCACCTCGTTACCACTTCTTGCTTCAGATGATGGCAGGGCAGGTTCAGTAGTTTTTGGTGGTGCTCCAGTCTTCTGTACGTGGTGCCTGTACGCCGAAAGTGTCCCGCAATTCTTCTGGCCACCGACAGCATCTCTTGCACGCCCCTGTCGTTTTTTAAATAATTCTGCACCACCAAATTCAAGGTATGTGCAAAACATGGGACGTGCTGGAATTTGCCCATATTTAATGCACACACAATATTGCTGGCGTTGTCCGATGCCACAAATCCACAGGAGAGTCCAATTGGGGTAAGCCATTCCGCGATGATCTTCCTCAGTTGCCGTAAGAGGTTTTCAGCTGTGTGCGTATTCTGGAAGGCGGTGATACAAAGCGTAGCCTGCCTAGGAAAGAGTTGGCGTTTGCGAGATGCTGCTACTGGTGCCGCCGCTGCTGTTCTTGCGGCGGGAGTCCATACATCTACCCAGTGGGCTGTCACAGTCATATAGTCCTGACCCTGCCCTGCTCCACTTGTCCACATGTCCGTGGTTAAGTGGACATTGGGTACAGCTGCATTTTTTAGGACACTGGTGACTCTTTTTCTGAGGTCTGTGTAAATTTTCGGTATCGCCTGCCTAGAGAAATGGAACCTAGATGGTATTTGGTACCGGGGACACAGTACCTCCAACAAGTCTCTAGTTGGCTCTGCAGTAATGATGGATACCGGAACCACGTTTCTCACCACCCAGGATGCCAAGGCCTCAGTTATCCGCTTTGCAGTAGGATGACTGCTGTGATATTTCATCTTCCTCGCAAAGGACTGTTGGACAGTCAATTGCTTGGTGGAAGTAGTAAAAGTGGTCTTACGACTTCCCCTCTGGGATGACCATCGACTCCCAGCAGCAACAACAGCAGCGCCAGCAGCAGTAGGCGTTACACGCAAGGATGCATCGGAGGAATCCCAGGCAGGAGAGGACTCGTCAGAATTGCCAGTGACATGGCCTGCAGGACTATTGGCATTCCTGGGGAAGGAGGAAATTGACACTGAGGGAGTTGGTGGGGTGGTTTGCGTGAGCTTGGTTACAAGAGGAAGGGATTTACTGGTCAGTGGACTGCTTCCGCTGTCACCCAAAGTTTTTGAACTTGTCACTGACTTATTATGAATGCGCTGCAGGTGACGTATAAGGGAGGATGTTCCGAGGTGGTTAACGTCCTTACCCCTACTTATTACAGCTTGACAAAGGGAACACACGGCTTGACACCTGTTGTCCGCATTTCTGTTGAAATACCTCCACACCGAAGAGCTGATTTTTTTGGTATTTTCACCAGGCATGTCAACAGCCATATTCCTCCCACGGACAACAGGTGTCTCCCCGGGTGCCTGACTTAAACAAACCACCTCACCATCAGAATCCTCCTGGTCAATTTCCTCCCCAGCGCCAGCAACACCCATATCCTCCTCATCCTGGTGTACTTCAACACTGACATCTTCAATCTGACTATCAGGAACTGGACTGCGGGTGCTCCTTCCAGCACTTGCAGGGGGCGTGCAAATGGTGGAAGGCGCATGCTCTTCACGTCCAGTGTTGGGAAGGTCAGGCATCGCAACCGACACAATTGGACTCTCCTTGTGGATTTGGGATTTCGAAGAACGCACAGTTCTTTGCGGTGCTACTGCTTTTGCCAGCTTGAGTCTTTTCATTTTTCTAGCGAGAGGCTGAGTGCCTCCATCCTCATGTGAAGCTGAACCACTAGCCATGAACATAGGCCAGGGCCTCAGCCGTTCCTTGCCACTCCGTGTGGTAAATGGCATATTGGCAAGTTTACGCTTCTCCTCCGACAATTTTATTTTAGGTTTTGGAGTACTTTTTTTACTGATATTTGGTGTTTTGGATTTGACATGCTCTGTACTATGACATTGGGCATCGGCCTTGGCAGACGACGTTGCTGGCATTTCATCGTCTCGGCCATGACTAGTGGCAGCAGCTTCAGCACGAGGTGGAAGTGGATCTTGATCTTTCCCTAATTTTGGAACCTCAACATTTTTGTTCTCCATATTTTAATAGGCACAACTAAAAGGCACCTCAGGTAAACAATGGAGATGGATGGATACTAGTATACAATTATGGACGGACTGCCGAGTGCCGACACAGAGGTAGCTACAGCCGTGAACTACCGTACTGTACTGTGTCTGCTGCTAATATAGACTGGTTGATAAAGAGATGTAGTAGTATGTATAAGTATAAAGAAGAAAGAAAAAAAAACCACGGGTAGGTGGTATACAATTATGGACGGACTGCCGAGTGCCGACACAGAGGTAGCTACAGCCGTGGACTACCGTACTGTACTGTGTCTGCTGCTAATATAGACTGGTTGATAAAGAGATGTAGTAGTATGTATAAGTATAAAGAAGAAAGAAAAAAAAACCACGGGTAGGTGGTATACAATTATGGACGGACTGCCGAGTGCCGACACAGAGGTAGCTACAGCCGTGGACTACCGTACTGTACTGTGTCTGCTGCTAATATAGACTGGTTGATAAAGAGATGTAGTAGTATGTATAAGTATAAAGAAGAAAGAAAAAAAAACCACGGGTAGGTGGTATACAATTATGGACGGACTGCCGAGTGCCGACACAGAGGTAGCTACAGCCGTGGACTACCGTACTGTACTGTGTCTGCTGCTAATATAGACTGGTTGATAAAGAGATGTAGTAGTATGTATAAGTATAAAGAAGAAAGAAAAAAAAACCACGGGTAGGTGGTATACAATTATGGACGGACTGCCGAGTGCCGACACAGAGGTAGCTACAGCCGTGGACTACCGTACTGTACTGTGTCTGCTGCTAATATAGACTGGTTGATAAAGAGATGTAGTAGTATGTATAAGTATAAAGAAGAAAGAAAAAAAAACCACGGGTAGGTGGTATACAATTATGGACGGACTGCCGAGTGCCGACACAGAGGTAGCTACAGCCGTGAACTACCGTACTGTACTGTGTCTGCTGCTAATATAGACTGGTTGATAAAGAGATGTAGTAGTATGTATGTATAAAGAAGAAAGAAAAAAAAACCTCGGGTAGGTGGTATACAATTATGGACGGACTGCCGAGTGCCGACACAGAGGTAGCTACAGCCGTGAACTACCGTACTGTACTGTGTCTGCTGCTAATATAGACTGGTTGATAAAGAGATGTAGTAGTATGTATGTATAAAGAAGAAAGAAAAAAAAACCACGGGTAGGTGGTATACAATTATGGACGGACTGCCGAGTGCCGACACAGAGGTAGCTACAGCCGTGGACTACCGTACTGTACTGTGTCTGCTGCTAATATAGACTGGTTGATAAAGAGATGTAGTAGTATGTATGTATAAAGAAGAAAGAAAAAAAAACCACGGGTAGGTGGTATACAATTATGGATGGACTGCCGAGTGCCGACACAGAGGTAGCTACAGCCGTGAACTACCGTACTGTGTCTGCTGCGACTGGATGATAAATAATGATATAAAAAATATATATATATCACTACTGCAGCCGGACAGGTATATATTATATAATGACGGACCTGCTGGACACTGTCTGTCAGCAGAATGAGTTTTTTATAGAATAAAAAAAAAAACACCACACAAGTGAAGTCACACGACGAGTGTTTAACTTTTTCAGGCAATCACAATATAGTATACTACTAACTATACTGGTGGTCAGTGTGGTCAGGTCACTGGTCAGTCACACTGGCAGTGGCACTCCTGCAGCAAAAGTGTGCACTGTTTAATTTTAATATAATATGTACTCCTGGCTCCTGCTATAACCTATAACTGGCACTGCAGTGCTCCCCAGTCTCCCCCACAATTATAAGCTGTGTGAGCTGAGCACAGTCAGATATATATACATAGATGATGCAGCACACTGGGCTGAGCAGTGCACACAGATATGGTATGTGACTGAGTCACTGTGTGTATCGTTTTTTTCAGGCAGAGAACGGATATATTAAATAAAACTGCACTGTCTGGTGGTCACTGTGGTCAGTCACTAGTAAACTCTGCACTCTCTACACTTCTACAGTACTCCTAAGCTCCAGTAAATCAGGTCAATCTCTCTCTCTCTCTCTCTCTTCTAATCTAAATGGAGAGGACGCCAGCCACGTCCTCTCCCTATCAATCTCAATGCACGTGTGAAAATGGCGGCGACGCGCGGCTCCTTATATAGAATCCGAGTCTCGCGAGAATCCGACAGCGTCATGATGACGTTCGGGCGCGCTCGGTTTAACCGAGCAAGGCGGGAGGATCCGAGTCTGCTCGGACCCGTGAAAAAAACCATGAAGTTCGGGCGGGTTCGGATTCAGAGAAACCGAACCCGCTCATCTCTAGTCATATTGTCGTGCTATGAAAGACACACGTGCCTGCTCCTTACACACTCATCCGAGTAGCAATAAATAAAGTGTCCTGTGCCACAATCTCCTGTGCAAATTCAGCAATAGCATTCATCAATAAAGTGTCCAGTGCTTTGATTAAAAACAAACCGCTGCCAGTTGCTGCAGACAAAAAATCCTAAAGTGACATAGTGCTGTATCAATTAATAGTTTGGGGTGCCCAGACTTGAGTACTCACTTCCGTTGGTGTCTACTCAAATACAGTATGCTCCGGGGTCTGGCACTCCCTTTAGCTCAATGCAATTGTCGCTGGTGCCCTCGCAAAGGTAAATGCATGTAGAAACTCGGTGGCGCGGCACTCAGCAGTGTCAAAAAGAAAAACACGGAAAGCTTCTTGCTTATCAACGTTTCAATGTATTTTTCACATTTTCGTCAGGATAAATAAACACCTTAAAAACACATACCTTTATACCCGTACATCACCATGTGCAAACTGACATTGATGATTAAGTAAGCTAGTGCAGGGTTTATGCAAATACATTCACAGATTTGTCTCGTGCTTTGTTTCTAGTTTCTATGGTGATAAGTTTGAGCACAGCTGATTAGTCTTCTGTGGATGACGTCAGCATTGGGCGACTTGTGGGCGGGTGTGTAGTCCCGGCCCCCACGCCAGTTTGCACATGGTGATGTACGGGTATAAAGGTATGTGTTTTTAAGGTGTTTATTTATCCTGACGAAAATGTGAAAAATACATTGAAACGTTGATAAGCAAGAAGCTTTCCGTGTTTTTCTTTTTGACACTGCTGAGTGCCGCGCCACCGAGTTTCTACATGCATTTACCTTTGCGAGGGCACCAGCGACAATTGCATTGAGCTAAAGGGAGTGCCAGACCCCGGAGCATACTATATATTTTTTTTTTTTTTTTTTATTAAGGTTTTTTTTAATTGATCTTTACCTCCGCCATAGTGACCCTCAATCGGGGGCCATATTTGTCCTATTCCTGAGCCAAACCAATAATATCTAAGCACTTTATCATAAGGCAATGCCCCTCATCATTGAAACAAGAAACATGCGTATAATCTAGTGATGTGCACCGGAAATTTTTCGGGTTTTGTGTTTTGGTTTTGGATTCGGTTCCGCGGCCGTGTTTTGGATTCGGACGCGATTTGGCAAAACCTCCCTGAAATTTTTTTGTCGGATTCGGGTGTGTTTTGGTTTGGGTTTTTTTTACAAAAAACCCTCAAAAACAGCTTAAATCATAGAATTTGGGGGTCATTTTGATCCCATAGTATTATTAACCTCAATAACCATAATTTCCACTCATTTCCAGTCTATTCCGAACACCTCACACCTCACAATATTATTTTAGTCCTAAAATTTGCACCGAGGTCGCTGGATGACTAAGCTAAGCGACCCAAGTGGCCGACACAAACACCTGGCCCATCTAGGAGTGGCACTGCAGTGTCAGACAGGATGGCACTTCAAAAAAATAGTCCCCAAACAGCACATGATGCAAAGAAAAAAAGAGGCGCAATGAGGTAGCTGTGTGACTAAGCTAAGCGACCCGAGTGGCCGACACAAAGACCCAAGTGGCCGACACAAACACCTGGCCCATCTAGGAGTGGCACTGCAGTGTCAGACAGGATGGCACTTCAAAAAAATAGTCCCCAAACAGCACATGATGCAAAGAAAAAAAGAGGCGCAATGAGGTAGCTGTGTGACTAAGCTAAGCGACCCAAGTGGCCGACACAAACACATGGCCCATCTAGGAGTGGCACTGCAGTGTTAGGCAGGATGGCACTTCAAAAAAATAGTCCCCAAACAGCACATGATGCAAAGAAAAAAAGAGGCGCACCAAGGTCGCTGTGTGACTAAGCTAAGTGACACAAGTGGCTGACACAAACACCTGGCCCATCTAGGAGTGGCACTGCAGTTTTCTAGCGAGAGGATGAGTGCTTCCATCCTCATGTGAAGCTGAACCACTAGCCATGAACATAGGCCAGGGCCTCAGATGTTCCTTGCCACTCCGTGTCGTAAATGGCATATTGGCAAGTTTACGCTGCTCCTCAGACGCTTTTAATTTTTGATTTTTGGGTCATTTTACTGAACTTTTGTTTTTTGGATTTTACATGCTCTCTACTATGACATTAGGCATCGGCCTTGGCAGACGACGTTGATGGCATTTCATCGTCTCGGCCATGACTAGTGGCAGCAGCTTAGCACGAGGTGGAAGTGGATCTTGATCTTTCCCTATTTTACCCTCCACATTTTTGTTCTCAATTTTTTAATGTGTGGAATTATATGCCAGTATCAATAGCAATGGCCTACTACTATATATACTGCGCACAACTGAAATGCACCACAGGTATGGATGGATAGTATACTTGATGACACAGAGGTAGGTAGAGCAGTGGCTTTCCGTACCGTACTGCTATATATACTGGTGGTCACTGTCAGCAAACTGCAAAACTAAAATGCACCACAGGTATAGAATCTAGATGGATAGTATACTTGATGACACAGAGGTAGGTAAAGCAGTGGCCTTCCGTACCGTACTGCTATATATACTGGTGGTCACTGTCAGCAAACTGCAAAACTAAAATGCACCACAGGTATAGAATCTAGATGGATAGTATACTTGACGACACAGAGGTAGGTAGAGCAGTGGCCTTCCGTACCGTACTGCTATATATACTGGTGGTCACTGGTCAGCAAAACTCTGCACTGTACTCCTCCTATATAATATACTGGTGGTCCCCAGTCCCCACAATAAAGCAGTGTGAGCACAGATATATGCAGCACACTGAGCACAGATATGGAGTGTTTTTCAGGCAGACAACGTATACTGGTGGTCACTGGTCAGCAAAACTCTGCACTGTACTCCTCCTATATAATACAGCTGCTCCCCAGTCCCCACAATTAAGCAGTGTGAGCACAGATATATGCAGCACACTGAGCACAGATATGGAGTGGAGTGTTTTTCAGGCAGACAACGTATACTGGTGGTCACTGGTCAGCAAAACTCTGCACTGTACTCCTCCTATATAATACAGCTGCTCCCCAGTCCCCACAATTAAGCAGTGTGAGCACAGATATATGCAGCACACTGAGCACAGATATGGAGTGTTTTTCAGGCAGACAACGTATACTGGTGGTCACTGGTCAGCAAAACTCTGCACTGTACTCCTCCTATATAATACAGCTGCTCCCCAGTCCCCACAATTAAGCAGTGTGAGCACAGATATATGCAGCACACTGAGCACAGATATGGAGTGTTTTTCAGGCAGACAATGTATACTGGAGGTCACTGGTCAGCAAAACTCTGCACTGTACTCCTCCTATATAATACAGCTGCTCCCCAGTCCCCACAATTAAGCAGTGTGAGCACAGATATATGCAGCACACTGAGCACAGATATGGAGTGTTTTTCAGGCAGACAACGTATACTGGTGGTCACTGGTCAGCAAAACTCTGCACTGTATTCCTCCTATATAATACAGCTGCTCCCCAGTCCCCACAATTAAGCAGTGTGAGCACAGATATATGCAGCACACTGAGCACAGATATGGAGTGTTTTTCAGGCAGACAACGTATACTGGTGGTCACCGGTCAGCAAAACTCTGCACTTTACTCCTCCTATATAATACAGCTGTTCTCCAGTCCCCACAATTAAGCAGTGTGAGCACAGATATATGCAGTACACTGAGCACAGATATGGAGTGTTTTTCAGGCAGACAACGTATACTGGTGGTCACTGGTCAGCAAAACTCTGCACTGTACTCCTCCTATATAATACAGCTGCTCCTCAGTCCCCACAATTAAGCAGTGTGAGCACAGATATATGCAGCACACTGAGCACAGATATGGAGTGTTTTTCAGGCAGACAACGTATACTGGTGGTCACTGGTCAGCAAAACTCTGCACTGTACTCCTCCTATATAATACAGCTGCTCCCCAGTCCCCACAATTAAGCAGTGTGAGTACAGATATATATATATGCAGCACACTGAGCACAGATATGGAGTGTTTTTCAGGCAGACAACGTATACTGGTGGTCACTGGTCAGCAAAACTCTGCACTGTACTCCTCCTATATAATACAGCTGCTCCCCAGTCCCCACAATTAAGCAGTGTGAGCACAGATATATGCAGCACACTGAGCACAGATATGGAGTGTTTTTCAGGCAGACAACGTATACTGGTGGTCACTGGTCAGCAAAACTCTGCACTGTACTCCTCCTATATAATACAGCTGCTCCCCAGTCCCCACAATTAAGCAGTGTGAGCACAGATATATGCAGCACACTGAGCACAGATATGGAGTGTTTTTCAGGCAGACAACGTATACTGGTGGTCACTGGTCAGCAAAACTCTGCACTGTACTCCTCCTATATAATACAGCTGCTCCCCAGTCCCCACAATTAAGCAGTGTGAGCACAGATATATGCAGCACACTGAGCACAGATATGGAGTGTTTTTCAGGCAGACAACGTATACTGGTGGTCACTGGTCAGCAAAACTCTGCACTGTACTCCTCCTATATAATACAGCTGCTCCCCAGTCCCCACAATTAAGCAGTGTGAGTACAGATATATATATATGCAGCACACTGAGCACAGATATGGAGTGTTTTTCAGGCAGACAACGTATACTGGTGGTCACTGGTCAGCAAAACTCTGCACTGTACTCCTCCTATATAATACAGCTGCTCCCCAGTCCCCACAATTAAGCAGTGTGAGCACAGATATATGCAGCACACTGAGCACAGATATGGAGTGTTTTTCAGGCAGACAACGTATACTGGTGGTCACTGGTCAGCAAAACTCTGCACTGTACTCCTCCTATATAATACAGCTGCTCCCCAGTCCCCACAATTAAGCAGTGTGAGCACAGATATATGCAGCACACTGAGCACAGATATGGAGTGTTTTTCAGGCAGACAACGTATACTGGTGGTCACTGGTCAGCAAAACTCTGCACTGTATTCCTCCTATATAATACAGCTGCTCCCCAGTCCCCACAATTAAGCAGTGTGAGCACAGATATATGCAGCACACTGAGCACAGATATGGAGTGTTTTTCAGGCAGACAACGTATACTGGTGGTCACCGGTCAGCAAAACTCTGCACTTTACTCCTCCTATATAATACAGCTGTTCTCCAGTCCCCACAATTAAGCAGTGTGAGCACAGATATATGCAGCACACTGAGCACAGATATGGAGTGTTTTTCAGGCAGACAACGTATACTGGTGGTCACTGGTCAGCAAAACTCTGCACTGTACTCCTCCTATATAATACAGCTGCTCCTCAGTCCCCACAATTAAGCAGTGTGAGCACAGATATATGCAGCACACTGAGCACAGATATGGAGTGTTTTTCAGGCAGACAATGTATACTGGAGGTCACTGGTCAGCAAAACTCTGCACTGTACTCCTCCTATATAATACAGCTGCTCCCCAGTCCCCACAATTAAGCAGTGTGAGCACAGATATATGCAGCACACTGAGCACAGATATGGAGTGTTTTTCAGGCAGACAACGTATACTGGTGGTCACTGGTCAGCAAAACTCTGCACTGTATTCCTCCTATATAATACAGCTGCTCCCCAGTCCCCACAATTAAGCAGTGTGAGCACAGATATATGCAGCACACTGAGCACAGATATGGAGTGTTTTTCAGGCAGACAACGTATACTGGTGGTCACCGGTCAGCAAAACTCTGCACTTTACTCCTCCTATATAATACAGCTGTTCTCCAGTCCCCACAATTAAGCAGTGTGAGCACAGATATATGCAGCACACTGAGCACAGATATAGAGTGTTTTTCAGGCAGACAACGTATACTGGTGGTCACTGGTCAGCAAAACTCTGCACTGTACTCCTCCTATATAATACAGCTGCTCCTCAGTCCCCACAATTAAGCAGTGTGAGCACAGATATATGCAGCACACTGAGCACAGATATGGAGTGTTTTTCAGGCAGACAACGTATACTGGTGGTCACTGGTCAGCAAAACTCTGCACTGTACTCCTCCTATATAATACAGCTGCTCCCCAGTCCCCACAATTAAGCAGTGTGAGCACAGATATATGCAGCACACTGAGCACAGATATGGAGTGTTTTTCAGGCAGACAACGTATACTGGTGGTCACTGGTCAGCAAAACTCTGCACTGTACTCCTATATAATACAGCTGCTCCCCAGTCCCCACAATTAAGCAGTGTGAGCACAGATATATGCAGCACACTGAGCACAGATATGGAGTGTTTTTCAGGCAGACAACGTATACTGGTGGTCACTGGTCAGCAAAACTCTGCACTGTACTCCTCCTATATAATACAGCTGCTCCCCAGTCCCCACAATTAAGCAGTGTGAGCACAGATATATGCAGCACACTGAGCACAGATATGGAGTGTTTTTCAGGCAGACAACTTATACTCGTGGTCACTGGTCAGCAAAACTCTGCACTGTACTCCTCCTATATAATACAGCTGCTCCCCAGTCCCCACAATTAAGCAGTGTGAGCACAGATATATGCAGCACACTGAGCACAGATATGGAGTGTTTTTCAGGTAGAAAACGTATACTGGTGGTCACTGGTCAGAAAAACTCTGCACTGTACTCCTCCTATATAATACAGCTGCTCCCCAGTCCCCACAATTAAGCAATAAGCAGTAGCACAAATATTATTAATAAACGGAGAGGACGCCAGCCACGTCCTCTCCCTAACATTTCCAATGCACGAGTGAAAATGGCGGCGACGCACGGCTGCTTATATAGAATCCGAATCTCGCGAGAATCCGACAGCGGGATGATGACATTCGGGCGCGCTCGGATTAACCGAGCCAATTGGAAGAATCCGAGTATGCCTCGGACCCGTGTAAAATGGGTGAAGTTCGGGGGGTTTCGGTTTCCGAGGAACCGAACCCGCTCATCACTAGTATAATCCTTTCCTTTTTCTAGGAATTACTTGTGACACTCCCCTACCCCCTTCCAAATCACTCAGATAAGGTTCAATGTTCTACCAAAGTTGTTATATTTATTCCACTCTCTCTCTATTAGAGTTCCATCCAAGTCTCTTGTGCTCTACATAAGCCCAAGCCTGTATCCCCCAAACTCAAATAGCCTGGGTAATCCATTATTCTGCTAATACCTTTATTCCATTCAGGTGGTGCAGTGTGTTCAATGGCTTTTCTCTCTAGGCTCTAGAGTTTGGGTACACATAGAAGCATCAGCTGTGGGTGGTCCTCCAATATGCTAGTCTCTCTGGTTATACTCAGACTTGCTCTCGCCCACTCACAAATGAGTGTGTGGACGTTCCTAGTTACCTCATCATGTTACAATAGAGTGTCTCAGCTTTCCTTATCTAGATTGTTCTTTTCCACAAGGTCTTTCAACATGAATGTTCTCCAAATGGTCCAAGGTGAGTGTCCTCTTCATGAATAAGCCTGTGAGATCAGACATTTCAGGCAATACTCTAAAATAGCTGTTCTTCCAGGGTTTCCTAGGAGGCAGTTCAAAAATATTAGCAAGTATGAAATCTCTCCCACATAAAGGCCAGTTCTACAGCACGCCTCCTTTCACAATCCATCCTGCGGAGGCCTTAACTTGGTGCTATATAATGTTCTGCTCTCTATCTTACTTAACAAAAAACACCTACATCAGGCAAATTGGAAAACCGGTTTGGGTGAGTGTGACCGGAGATCCCCACCCTCATGGGGAAAATGGGCACGGCAGCACTGAAGGGGTTAATACTTGTGATGTGGCGCCATTTTCAAATGAATAATAGGCACTAAGTGCCCTGTATGTAAATATATTAATGGTCCTAAGCGCAGAGAGTGTCAAAATGTATTTAAAGTAGAGATGAGCGGGTTCGGTTTCTCTGAATCCGAACCCGCACGAACTTCATGTTTTTTTCACGGGTCCGAGCAGACTCGGATCCTCCCGCCTTGCTCGGTTAACCCGAGCGCGCCCGAACGTCATCATGACGCTGTCGGATTCTCGCGAGACTCGGATTCTATATAAGGAGCCGCGCGTCGCCGCCATTTTCACACGTGCATTGAGATTGATAGGGAGAGGACGTGGCTGGCGTCCTCTCCATTTAGATTAGGGTTGAGAGAGAGAGAGAGAGAGATTGACCTGAGGCTGTGATACTGTAGAAGAGAGTGCAGAGTTTAGTGACTGACGACCACAGTGACCACCAGACAGTGCAGTTGTTTGTTTTATTTAATATATCCGTTCTCTGCCTGAAAAAAACGATACACACAGTGACTCAGTCACATACCATATCTGTGTGCACTGCTCAGCCCAGTGTGCTGCATCAATGTATATATATATCTGACTGTGCTCAGCTCACACAGCTTATAATTGTGGGGGAGACTGGGGAGCACTGCAGTGCCAGTTATAGGTTATAGCAGGAGCCAGGAGTACATAATATTATATTAAAATTAAACAGTGCACACTTTTGCTGCAGGAGTGCCACTGCCAGTGTGACTAGTGACCAGTGACCTGACCACCAGTATATATAATATTAGTAGTATACTATCTCTTTATCAACCAGTCTATATTAGCAGCAGACACAGTACAGTGCGGTAGTTCACGGCTGTGGCTACCTCTGTGTCGGCACTCGGCAGCCCGTCCATAATTGTATATACCACCTAACCGTGGTTTTTTTTTCTTTCTTTATAGTCATACTAGTTACGAGTATACTATCTCTTTATCAACCAGTCTATATTAGCAGCAGACACAGTACAGTGCGGTAGTTCACGGCTGTGGCTACCTCTGTGTCGGCACTCGGCAGCCCGTCCATAATTGTATATACCACCTAACCGTGGTTTTTTTTTCTTTCTTTATACATACATACTAGTTACGAGTATACTATCTCTTTATCAACCAGTCTATATTAGCAGCAGACACAGTACAGTGCGGTAGTTCACGGCTGTGGCTACCTCTGTGTCGGCACTCGGCAGCCCGTCCATAATTGTATATACCACCTAACCGTGGTTTTTTTTTCTTTCTTTATACATACATACTAGTTACGAGTATACTATCTCTTTATCAACCAGTCTATATATTAGCAGCAGACACAGTACAGTGCGGTAGTTCACGGCTGTGGCTACCTCTGTGTCGGCACTCGGCAGCCCGTCCATAATTGTATATACCACCTAACCGTGGTTTTTTTTCTTTCTTTATACATACATACTAGTTACGAGTATACTACCTCTTTATCAACCAGTCTATATATTAGCAGCAGACACAGTACAGTGCGGTAGTTCACGGCTGTGGCTACCTCTGTGTCGGCACTCGGCAGCCCGTCCATAATTGTATATACCACCTAACCGTGGTTTTTTTTCTTTCTTTATACATACATACTAGTTACGAGTATACTATCTCTTTATCAACCAGTCTATATATTAGCAGCAGACACAGTACAGTGCGGTAGTTCACGGCTGTGGCTACCTCTGTGTCGGCACTCGGCAGCCCGTCCATAATTGTATACTAGTATCCAATTCATCCATCTCCATTGTTTACCTGAGGTGCCTTTTAGTTGTGCCTATTAAAATATGGAGAACAAAAATGTTGAGGTTCCAAAATTAGGGAAAGATCAAGATCCACTTCCACCTCGTGCTGAAGCTGCTGCCACTAGTCATGGCCGAGACGATGAAATGCCAGCAACGTCGTCTGCCAAGGCCGATGCCCAATGTCATAGTACAGAGCATGTCAAATCCAAAACACCAAATATCAGTAAAAAAAGGACTCCAAAACCTAAAATAAAATTGTCGGAGGAGAAGCGTAAACTTGCCAATATGCCATTTACCACACGGAGTGGCAAGGAACGGCTGAGGCCCTGGCCTATGTTCATGGCTAGTGGTTCAGCTTCACATGAGGATGGAAGCACTCAGCCTCTCGCTAGAAAAATGAAAAGACTAAAGCTGGCAAAAGCAGTAGCACCGCAAAGAACTGTGCGTTCTTCGAAATCCCAAATCCACAAGGAGAGTCCGACTCCAATTGTGTCGGTTGCGATGCCTGACCTTCCCAACACTGGACGTGAAGAGCATGCGCCTTCCACCATTTGCACGCCCCCTGCAAGTGATGGAAGGAGCACCCGCAGTCCAGTTCCTGATAGTCAGATTGAAGATGTCAGTGTTGAAGTACACCAGGATGAGGAGGATATGGGTGTTGCTGGCGCTGGGGAGGAAATTGACAAGGAGGATTCTGATGGTGAGGTGGTTTGTTTAAGTCAGGCACCCGGGGAGACACCTGTTGTCCGTGGTAGGAATATGGCCGTTGACATGCCTGGTGAAAATACCTAAAAAATCAGCTCTTCGGTGTGGAAGTATTTCACCAGAAATGCGGACAACAGGTGTCAAGCCGTGTGTTCCCTTTGTCAAGCTGTAATAAGTAGGGGTAAGGACGTTAACCACCTCGGAACATCCTCCCTTATAAGTCACCTGCAGCGCATTCATAATAAGTCAGTGACAAGTTCAAAAACTTTGGGTGACAGCGGAAGCAGTCCACTGACCAGTAAATCCCTTCCTCTTGTAACCAAGCTCACGCAAACCACCCCACCAACTCCCTCAGTGTCAATTTCCTCCTTCCCCAGGAATGCCAATAGTCCTGCAGGCAATGTCACTGGCAATTCTGACGAGTCCTCTCCTGCCTGGGATTCCTCCGATGCATCCTTGCGTGTAACGCCTACTGCTGCTGGCGCTGCTGTTGTTGCTGCTGGGAGTCGATGGTCATCCCAGAAGGGAAGTCGTAAGCACACTTTTACTACTTCCACCAAGCAATTGACTGTCCAACAGTCCTTTGCGAGGAAGATGAAATATCACAGCAGTCATCCTGTTGCAAAGCGGATAACTGAGGCCTTGACAACTATGTTGGTGTTAGACGTGCGTCCGGTATCCGCCGTTAGTTCACAGGGAACTAGATAATTTCTTGAGGTAGTGTGCCCCCGTTACCAAATACCATCTAGGTTCCACTTCTCTAGGCAGGCGATACCGAGAATGTACACGGACGTCAGAAAAAGACTCACCAGTGTCCTAAAAAATGCAGTTGTACCCAATGTCCACTTAACCACGGACATGTGGACAAGTGGAGCAGGGCAGGGTCAGGACTATATGACTGTGACAGCCCACTGGGTAGATGTATGGACTCCCGCCGCAAGAACAGCAGCGGCGGCACCAGTAGCAGCATCTCGCAAACGCCAACTCTTTCCTAGGCAGGCTACGCTTTGTATCACCGGTTTCCAGAATACGCACACAGCTGAAAACCTCTTACGGCAACTGAGGAAGATCATCGCGGAATGGCTTACCCCAATTGGACTCTCCTGTGGATTTGTGGCATCGGACAACGCCAGCAATATTGTGTGTGCATTAAATCTGGGCCAATTCCAGCACGTCCCATGTTTTGCACATACCTTGAATTTGGTGGTGCAGAATTTTTTAAAAAACGACAGGGGCGTGCAAGAGATGCTGTCGGTGGCCAGAAGAATTGCGGGACACTTTCGGCGTACAGGCACCACGTACAGAAAACTGGAGCACCACCAAAAACTACTGAACCTGCCCTGCCATCATCTGAAGCAAGAAGTGGTAACGAGGTGGAATTCAACCCTGTATATGCTTCAGAGGTTGGAGGAGCAGCAAAAGGCCATTCAAGCCTATACAATTGAGCACGATATAGGAGGTGGGATGCACCTGTCTCAAGCGCAGTGGAGAATGATTTCAACGTTGTGCAAGGTTCTGATGCCCTTTGAACTTGCCACACGTGAAGTCAGTTCAGACACTGCCAGCCTGAGTCAGGTCATTCCCCTCATCAGGCTTTTGCAGAAGAAGCTGGAGACATTGAAGGAGGAGCTAACACGGAGCGATTCCGCTAGGCATGTGGGACTTGTGGATGGAGCCCTTAATTCGCTTAGCAAGGATTCACGGGTGGTCAATCTGTTGAAATCAGAGCACTACATTTTGGCCACCGTGCTCGATCCTAGATTTAAAGCCTACCTTGGATCTCTCTTCCCGGCAGACACAAGTCTGCTGGGGTTCAAACACCTGCTGGTGAGTAAATTGTCAAGTCAAGCGGAACGCGACCTGTCAACAACATCTCCTCCTTCACATTCTCCCGCAACTGGGGGTGCGAGGAAAAGGCTCAGAATTCCGAGCCCACCCGCTGGCGGTGATGCAGGGCAGTCTGGAGCGACTGCTGATGCTGACATCTGGTCCGGACTGAAGGACCTGACAACGATTACGGACATGTCGTCTACTGTCACTGCATATGATTCTCTCCCCATTGAAAGAATGGTGGAGGATTATATGAGTGACCACATCCAAGTAGGCACGTCACACAGTCCGTACTTATACTGGCAGGAAAAAGAGGCAATTTGGAGGCCCTTGCACAAACTGGCTTTATTCTACCTAAGTTGCCCTCCCACAAGTGTGTACTCCGAAAGAGTGTTTAGTGCCGCCGCTCACCTTGTCAGCAATCGGCGTACGAGGTTACATCCAGAAAATGTGGAGAAGATGATGTTCATTAAAATGAATTATAATCATTTCCTCCGTGGAGACATTGACCAGCAGCAATTGCCTCCACAAAGTACACAGGGAGCTGAGATGGTGGATTCCAGTGGGGACGAATTGATAATCTGTGAGGAGGGGGATGTACACGGTGATATATCGGAGGATGATGATGAGGTGGACATCTTGCCTCTGTAGAGCCAGTTTGTGCAAGGAGAGATTAATTGCTTCTTTTTTGGTGGGGGTCCAAACCAACCCGTCATATCAGTCACAGTCGTGTGGCAGACCCTGTCACTGAAATGATGGGTTGGTTAAAGTGTGCATGTCCTGTTTATACAACATAAGGGTGGGTGGGAGGGACCAAGGACAATTCCATCTTGCACCTCTTTTTTCTTTTCTTTTTCTTTGCGTCATGTGCTGTTTGGGGAGGGTTTTTTGGAAGGGACATCCTGCGTGACACTGCAGTGCCACTCCTAGATGGGCCCGGTGTTTGTGTCGGCCACTAGGGTCGCTTATCTTACTCACACAGCTACCTCATTGCGCCTCTTTTTTTCTTTGCGTCATGTGCTGTTTGGGGAGGGTTTTTTGGAAGGGACATCCTGCGTGACACTGCAGTGACACTCCTAGATGGGCCCGGTGTTTGTGTCGGCCACTAGGGTCGCTTATCTTACTCACACAGCTACCTCATTGTGCCTCTTTTTTTCTTTGCGTCATGTGCTGTTTGGGGAGGGTTTTTTGGAAGGGACATCCTGCGTGACACTGCAGTGCCACTCCTAGATGGGCCCGGTGTTTGTGTCGGCCACTAGGGTCGCTAATCTTACTCACACAGCTACCTCATTGCGCCTCTTTTTTTCTTTGCGTCATGTGCTGTTTGGGGAGGGTTTTTTGGAAGGGCCATCCTGCGTGACACTGCAGTGCCACTCCTAGATGGGCCCGGTGTTTGTGTCGGCCACTAGGGTCGCTTATCTTACTCACACAGCGACCTCGGTGCAAATTTTAGGACTAAAAATAATATTGTGAGGTGTGAGGTATTCAGAATAGACTGAAAATGAGTGGAAATTATGGTTTTTGAGGTTAATAATACTTTGGGATCAAAATGACCGCCAAATTCTATGATTTAAGCTGTTTTTTAGGTTTTTTGGAAAAAAACACCCGAATCCAAAACACACCCGAATCCGACAAAAAAAATTCGGTGAGGTTTTGCCAAAACGCGGTCGAACCCAAAACACGGCCGCGGAACCGAACCCAAAACCAAAACACAAAACCCGAAAAATTTCCGGCGCTCATCTCTAATTTAAAGTATATGTGCAGGACAGAGCTGGGACTGCAGGTCCCTTGCTGCATGGGTTAAAGCCTAGTGCACATGCACAAAGTGTATTTATGTGTAAAATACACGTACTTAAAAATATATTGCTGTAAAGCACTGCAGCTGGTCTGCAGATAAAGGTGTATACAGCAGAGTATATTTAATAGTATATGCCATAGGATGTGATGTTAACTGTCTTAGCTCCAGCATGGGATAGGTGTCTATTAACAGCCCTTTTGGCGGACAAACATTTTCTTTGAAATGCAGAGTATGGTTTGGAGAAAAGAACGTTTGTGCATAATTCAATTATGGAATCATCACCTTTGCCTCTAAAAGCAAAGATGATGAATCACCTTAATTTTAATTAAAAAAAAAGATAAGGAAGTGGAGAATAAGGAAGTCGATAATTGTGTAAACTAACGTCCTATTAGTATTCTAAATATAGAGCTAAAAATTATATTAAGTTTGGTATAAATTTTACCAGATTTATTGCACAAAGACCAAGTAGGTTTTGTTAAGAATAGAAATTCTTCACACACACTGTTCTGTTATTATTCACACAACAAAGGTATCTAAACAACTTTTTTTTTTTGCTTTTCTCATTAGACATTTGTACGACCTTTGATACAGTGCGTTGGAATTTTCCTTTTGCTTCTCCACAGCTAGCAGAGATTTCAAGTGGCTTTTTATAATTATCGGAAATGGAACCAGGTAAAATGTGTCTTTGTTCTTACAGAAATTTGAAGTGGCCGATCACCTTTATGGAGCAATCCTACCATCACTCATAAGTTTACACAATCGGATATTACATTGTGGAGAACCCATGCTTGTGATATACACATTTACTATTAGTCATCAATAAAACAAAGCCTATAATGTCACAGAAACAAGTGTCTGTCTCGTGTACGGAAGAAAAATAGGTGCAATCACAAAAGCATACCATATGCCAGAGCAACAAAGAAATCAACTCTCAGTGTCACTGGTGCCTTCAAAATCAGCTAATAACAAGCAGTTCATCATCATGGGTATATCTGCACCTACCCCAGACCACCCACAATTAATACAGCTTTCTCAAGCATATATGTGCCTTTGTCCAAGTCTGTACAATTGTGCAAACATGTAGCATTCCCACTGCATCTGGACAATATTGGTAAAATATGGCAGCATGATTTCATCATGACATCTCCTAAGATCACAGCTTTGGATTTGTGACCGGTCCTATTTAATTAAATACAGTCACCGAAAAGTCCAATATCTAACAAAGCTCCGACATCATGCTTAGCCCATTGATATCCACTACTGCTGAACAGGCTGCATAGCAAGTAGAGATGTGCACCGGACATATTTCGGGTTGTGTTTTGGTTTTGGATTCGGTTCCGCGGCCGTGTTTTGGATTCGGACGCGTTTTGGCAAAACCTCCCTTCAAATTTTTTGTCGGATTCGGGTATGTTTTGGATTCGGGTGTTTTTTTTCAAAAACCCCTCAAAAACAGCTTAAATCATAGAATTTGGGTGTCATTTTGATCCCATGTATTATTAACCTCAATAAATATAATTTCCACTCATTTCCAGTCTATTCTGAACACCTCACACCTCACAATATTATTTTTAGTCCTAAAATTTGCACCGAGGTCGCTGGATGACTAAGCTAAGCGACCCAAGTGGCCAGCAAACACCTGGCCCATCTAGGAGTGCTACTGCAGTGTCAGACAGGATGGCACTTCAAAAAATTGGCCCCAAACATCACATGATGCAAAGTTAAATTAAAGAAAAAAGAGGTGCAAGATGAAATTGTCCTTGGGCCCTCCCACCCACCCTTATGTTGTATAAACAGGACATGAACACATTAACAAACCCATCATTTCAGCGACAGGGTCTGCCACACGACTGTGACTGAAATGACTCGTTGGTTTGGGCCCCCACCAAAAAAGAAGCAATCAATCTCTCCTTGCACAAACTGGCTCTACAGAGGCAAGATGTCCACCTCCTCCTCATCGTCCGATTCCCCACCCCTTTCACTATGTACATCCCTCTCCTCACAGATTATTAATTTGTCCCCACTGGAATCCACCATCTCAGGTCCCTGTG
Source organism: Pseudophryne corroboree (assembly GCF_028390025.1). Classification (NCBI taxonomy): domain Eukaryota; kingdom Metazoa; phylum Chordata; class Amphibia; order Anura; family Myobatrachidae; genus Pseudophryne; species Pseudophryne corroboree. Next base: position 272,407,815 of record NC_086448.1, on the reverse strand, counting down.
TACTTTCTGGAGGAAATTGCTGGTGAATGTCTCCACGGAGGAATTGATTCTAATTAATTTTGATGAACATCATCTTCTCCACATTTTCTGGAAGTAACCTCGTATGCCGATTGCTGACAAGGTGACCGGCTGCACTAAACACTCTTTCGGAGTACACACTGGAGGGGGGGCAACTTAGGTAAAATAAAGCCAGTTTGTGCAAGGGCCTCCAAATTGCCTCTTTTTCCTGCCAGTATACGTACGGACTGTCTGACGTACCTACTTGGATGCGGTCACTCATATAATCCTCCACCATTTTTTCAATGGTGACAGAATCATATGCAGTGACAGTAGACGACATGTCAGTAATCGTTGGCTTGTCCTTCAGTCCAGACCAGATGTCAGCACTCGCTCCAGACTGCCCTGCATCACCGCCAGCCGGTGGGCTCAGAATTCTTAGCCTTTTCCTCGCAGCCCCAGTTGCGGGAGAATGTGAAGGAGGAGCTGTTGACGGGTCACGTTCCGCTTGACTTGACAAGTGTCTCACCAGCAGGTCTTTGCACCTCTGCAGACTTGTGTCTGTCGGAAAGAGAGATACAACGTAGGTTTTAAATCTAGGATCGAGCACGGTGGCCAAAATGTAGTGCTCTGATTTCAACAGATTGACCACCCGTGAATCCTGGTTAAGCGAATTAAGGGCTCCATCCACAAGTCCCACATGGCTAGCGGAATCGCTCTGTTTTAGCTCCTCCTTCAATGTCTCCAGCTTCTTCTGCAAAAGCCGGATGAGGGGAATGACCTGACTCAGGCTGGCAGTGTCTGAACTGACTTCACGAGTGGCAAGTTCAAAGGGTTGCAGAACCTTGCACAACGTTGAAATCATTCTCCACTGCGCTTGAGTCAGGTGCATTCCCCTCTCCTTTGCCTATATTGTAGGTAGCTGTATAGGCTTGAATGGCCTTTTGCTGCTCCTCCATCTTCTGAAGCATATAGAGGGTTGAATTCCACCTCGTTACCACCTCTTGCTTCAGATGATGGCGGGGCAGGTTCAGGATTGTTTGCTGGTGCTCCAGTCCTCGGCACGCGGTGGCTGAATGCCGAAAGTGGCCCGCAATTCTTCGGGCCACAGACAGCATCTCTTGCACTCCCCTGTCATTTTAAAAAAAATTCTGCACCACCAAATTCAATGTATGTGCAAAACATGGGACGTGCTGGAATTTGCCCACATGTAATGCACGCACAATATTGGTGGCGTTGTCCGATGTCACAAATTCCCAGGAGAGTCCAATTGGGGTAAGCCATTCTGCGATGATGTTCCTCAGTTTCCGTAAGAGGTTGTCAGCTGTGTGCCTCTTATGAAAAGCGGTGATACAAAGCGTAGGCTGCCTAGGAACAAGTTGGCGTTTGCGAGATGCTGCTACTGGTGCCGCCACTGCTGTTCTTGCTGCGGGAGGCAATACATCTACCCAGTGGGCTGTCACAGTCATATAGTCCTGAGTCTGCCCTGCTCCACTTGTCCACATGTCCGTGGTTAAGTGGACATTGGGTACAACTGCATTTTTTAGGACACTGGTGACTCTTTTTCTGACGTCTGTGTACATTTTCGGTATTGCCTGCCTAGAGAAATGGAACCTAGATGGTATTTGGTACCGGGGTCACAGTACCTCAAACAATTCTCTAATTCCCTGTGAATTAACGGTGGATACCGGACACACGTTTAACACCACCGCAGCTGCCAAGACCCGAGTTATCCGCTTTGCAGCAGGATGACTGCTGTGATATTTCATCTTCCTCACAAAGGACTGTTGGACAGTCAATTGCTTACTGGAAGTAGTACAAGTGGTCTTCCGACTTCCCCTCTGGGATGACGATCGACTCCCAGCAGCAACAACAGCAGCGCCAGCAGCAGTAGGCGTTACCCTCAAGGATGCATTGGAGGAATCCCAGTCAGGAGAGGACTCGTCAGACTTGCCAGTGACATGGCCTGCAGGACTATTGTTTTTCATGTCTAATGAGGAAATTGACACTGAAGGAGTTGGTGGTGTGGTTTGCAGGAGCTTGGTTACAAGAGGAAGGGATTTAGTTGTCAGTGGACTGCTTCCGCTGTCACCCAAAGTTTTTGAACTTGTCAATGACTTCTGATGAATGCGCTCCAGGTGACGTATAAGGGAGGATGTTCCTAGGTGGTTAACGTCCTTACCACTACTTATTACAGCTTGACAAAGGCAACACACGGCTTGACACCTGTTGTCCGCATTTCTGTTAAAATAATTCCACACCGAAGAGGTGATTTTTTTTGTAATTTGACCAGGCATGTCAATGGCCATATTCGTCCCACGGACAACAGGTGTCTCCCCGGGTGCCTGACTTTAACAAACCACCTCACCATCAGAATCCTCCTTGTCAATTTCCTCCTCAGCGCCAGCAACACCCATATCCTCATCCTGATGTACTTCAACAGTGACATCTTCAATTTGACTATCAGGAACTGGACTGCGGGTGCTCCTTCCAGCACTTGCAGGGGGCGTGCAAATTGTGTAAGGCGCCACCTCTTCCCGTCCAGTGTTGGGAAGGTCAGGCATCGCAATAGACATAATTGGACTCTCCTTGGGGATTTGTGATTTAGAAGAACGGACAGTTCTTTGCTGTGCTTTTGCCAGCTTAAGTCTTTTCATTTTTTTAGCGGGAGGATGAGTGCTTCCATCCTCATGTGAAGCTGAACCACTAGCCATGAACATAGGACAGGGCCTCAGCCGTTCCTTGCCACTCCGTGTCGTAAATGGCATATTGGCAAGTTTACGCTTCTCATCAGACGCTTTTAATTTTGATTTTTGGGTCATCTTACTGAACTTTTGTTTTTTGGATTTTACATGCTCTCTACTATGACATTGGGCATCGGCCTTGGCAGATGACGTTGATGGCATTTCATCGTCTCAGCCATGACTAGTAGCAGCAGCAGCTTCAGCACGAGGTGGAAGTGGATCTTGATCTTTCCCTATTTTATCCTCCACATTTTTGTTTTCCATTTTTTAATGTGTGGAATTATATGCCAGTAATATATCAATAGCAATGACCTACCATACTGTACTATATATGTATACTGTTGGTCACCAAAATGCTGCACTGTAATACTAGAAGCTATAGAAAAGTATATATATTATTGTATATATCAGTACAGAGCGGTGTAACTGGGACACGTGTCCTGACAAGCAGTATAGAAGCTATAGAATAGTATATATATTACTGTATATATCAGTACAGAGCAGTGTAACTGTGACACATGTGTCCTGACAAGCAGTATAGAAGCTATAGAATAGTATATATATTACTGTATATATATATATATATATATATATATACAAAATAGAGAATTCAGCACTCACCATAGCAAGCTCACTTGTCCTCACAACATCAATAAATAAATAAATGATGGGGGTTTAGTTGGTGGATTGGCCAATGCACGGAAGCCTGCATACCGATTTTCAAGGTACCCCACCTTCATGCAGGTCCTACACTATCACAAAGCCTAAAGAATTAAAACCTGGCAACTGTATCACATATAATATAACTGCAAATATGCCCACTAGGTTTAATGTATGCCTGCCACATGTCTAGTGGCTTTTAAAGGCATACTAGTCACCTGACACAGCCGATAAATTACTAAGGAGCAGCTGACACAGGTTTAGAACAATTAAGATTACACAGGGGTGCATGAAAAGGCCTGTGACCATGGTTAATAAGAGTTAACCAAAGATTAACCCCAAAATATACAAACAAATATAGAAAACCACAGCACTCGCCACCCCAGAAGCGGGGTGCAGTGTCTGCACTCTCCACTCATAGGGTGGGGTGCATGCAGCCCATGGCCACCTACCCAAATACATACAAAATAGAGAATTCAGCACTCACCATAGCAAGCTCACTTGTCCTCACAACATCAATAAATAAATAAATGATGGGGGTTTAGTTGGTGGATTGGCCAATGCACGGAAGCCTGCATACCGATTTTCAAGGTACCCCACCTTCATGCAGGTCCTACACTATCACAAAGCCTAAAGAATTAAAACCTGGCAACTGTATCACATATAATATAACTGCAAATATGCCCACTAGGTTTAATGTATGCCTGCCACATGTCTAGTGGCTTTTAAAGGCATACTAGTCACCTGACACAGCCGATAAATTACTAAGGAGCAGCTGACACAGGTTTAGAACAATTAAGATTACACAGGGGTGCATGAAAAGGCCTGTGACCATGGTTAATAAGAGTTAACCAAAGATTAACCCCAAAATATACAAACAAATATAGAAAACCACAGCACTCGCCACCCCAGAAGCGGGGTGCAGTGTCTGCACTCTCCACTCATAGGGTGGGGTGCATGCAGCCCATGGCCACCTACCCAAATACATACAAAATAGAGAATTCAGCACTCACCATAGCAAGCTCACTTGTCCTCACAACATCAATAAATAAATAAATGATGGGGGTTTAGTTGGTGGATTGGCCAATGCACGGAAGCCTGCATACCGATTTTCAAGGTACCCCACCTTCATGCAGGTCCTACACTATCACAAAGCCTAAAGAATTAAAACCTGGCAACTGTATCACATATAATATAACTGCAAATATGCCCACTAGGTTTAATGTATGCCTGCCACATGTCTAGTGGCTTTTAAAGGCATACTAGTCACCTGACACAGCAGATAAATTACTAAGGAGCAGCTGACACAGGTTTAGAACAATTAAGATTACACAGGGGTGCATGAAAAGGCCTGTGACCATGGTTAATAAGAGTTAACCAAAGATTAACCCCAAAATATACAAACAAATATAGAAAACCACAGCACTCGCCACCCCAGAAGCGGGGTGCAGTGTCTGCACTCTCCACTCATAGGGTGGGGTGCATGCAGCCCATGGCCACCTACCCAAATACATACAAAATAGAGAATTCAGCACTCACCATAGCAAGCTCACTTGTCCTCACAACATCAATAAATAAATAAATGATGGGGGTTTAGTTGGTGGATTGGCCAATGCACGGAAGCCTGCATACCGATTTTCAAGGTACCCCACCTTCATGCAGGTCCTACACTATCACAAAGCCTAAAGAATTAAAACCTGGCAACTGTATCACATATAATATAACTGCAAATATGCCCACTAGGTTTAATGTATGCCTGCCACATGTCTAGTGGCTTTTAAAGGCATACTAGTCACCTGACACAGCCGATAAATTACTAAGGAGCAGCTGACACAGGTTTAGAACAATTAAGATTACACAGGGGTGCATGAAAAGGCCTGTGACCATGGTTAATAAGAGTTAACCAAAGATTAACCCCAAAATATACAAACAAATATAGAAAACCACAGCACTCGCCACCCCAGAAGCGGGGTGCAGTGTCTGCACTCTCCACTCATAGGGTGGGGTGCATGCAGCCCATGGCCACCTACCCAAATACATACAAAATAGAGAATTCAGCACTCACCATAGCAAGCTCACTTGTCCTCACAACATCAATAAATAAATAAATGATGGGGGTTTAGTTGGTGGATTGGCCAATGCACGGAAGCCTGCACTATGGTGAGTGCTGAATTCTCTATTTTGTATGTATTTGGGTAGGTGGCCATGGGCTGCATGCACCCCACCCTATGAGTGGAGAGTGCAGACACTGCACCCCGCTTCTGGGGTGGCGAGTGCTGTGGTTTTCTATATTTGTTTGTATATATATATATATATATATATATATATATATATCAGTACAGAGTGGTGTAACTGTGACACATGTGTCCTGACAAGCAGTATAGAAGCTATAGAATAGTATATATTATTATACTGGTGGTCCCCAGTCCCACAATGCAGCACACTGAGCACAGAGATTTGCAGCACACTGAGCACAGATATGGAGCGTTTTCAGGCAGAGAACGTAGATATTTTCAGCACACTGAGCACAGATTATTTGCAGCACACTGAGCACAGATATTTTCCGCACACTGAGCACAGATTATGGATCTTTTCAGGGGAGAGAACGCTGCCACGTCCTCTCCGTTCAATCTCCAATACACAAGTGAAAATGGCGGCGACGCGCGGCTCCTTATATAGAATACGAATCTCGCGAGAATCCGACAGCGGGATGATGACGTTTGGGTGCGTTCCGGTTAACCGAGCAAGGCGGGAAGATCCAAGGCTGCCTCGGAACCGTGTAAAATGGGTGAAGTTCGGGGGGGGGGTTCGGATCTCAACAAACCGAACCCGCTCATCTCTAATAGCAAGCTATTTGATCTAACTACTGTACCATGTTTAACTTCCTAGGTAGCATGCTAAGTACCTAAGTCATTGCCGTCCCCCTGTTCCACATCACCACTGACCACCAGCCTGAAGCATGATTAGAAGCATGCATGAGTAGTGGTTAACATTGAGGGACCGGAGGATACCTTTCTGAAAAAATGCCCAGACGTACAGTGGGGCAAAAAAGTATTTGGACAGCCACCTATTGGTGGTCATTCCGAGTTGTTCGCTCGCAAGCTGCTTTTAGCAGCTTTGCACACGCTAAGCCGCCTACTGGGAGTGAATCTTAGCATAGTAAAATTGCGAACGAAAGATTAGCAGAATTGCGAATAGACACTTCTTAGCAGTTTCTGAGTAGCTCCAGACATACTCGGCAACTGCGATCAGTTCAGTCAGTTTCGTTCCTGGTTTGACGTCACAAACACTCCCAGCGTTCGCCCAGACACTCCCGCATTTTTCCCAGAAACGGCAGCGTTTTTTCACACACACCCATAAAACGGCCAGTTTCCGCCCAGAAACACCCACTTCCTGTCAATCACATTACGATCACCAGAGCGAAGAAAAAACCTCGTAATGCCGTGAGTAAAATACCTAACTGCATAGCAAATTTACTTGGCGCAGTCGCAGTGCGAACATTGCGCATGCGCAATTAGTAGAAAATCGCTGCGATGCGAAGAAAAATACAGAGCGAACAACTCGGAATGACCACCATTGTGCAAGGTGACCCACCTAAAAAGATGAGAGAGGTCTGTAATTTCCATTATAGGTACACTTCAACTGTGAGAGACAGAATCTGAAAAAATAAAAACCCAGGAAATCACATTGTATGATTTTTAAACAATTTACTTGTATATTCTTCTGGAAAATATATATGTGTATTTACAAACTAACTAACCTGATCATTGTTTCGCACAGCGGGGGCTCAGCAGTAGACTGCACACGTGCTTTTGCAAATAACCAGCATCGCCGGTCAGCAACAGTATGGTGCGAAAATTTCATTTGCACAAGTGTTCGCAAGGTGATTGACAGGAAGAGGCCGTATGTGGGTGGTAACTGACCGTTTACTGGGAGTGTCCGGAAAAATGCAGGCGTGCCCAAGTGTTTTCGGGGAGGGTGTGTGACGTTAACTCCGGCCCCGATCAGCCTGTCCTGGAGTAAGTCCTGGGCTGCGCACTGACTGCACACACTGTATTTTTACAGCTCGGCGTACACATGCAATCGCACACTTGCACTGGCGAATTTACACTACCCCTTGGGCGGTGATTATCTGAAACGCAGGACAGCAGAGTTAGCAGCCCAGCGATCAGGTCTGAATTACCCCCTATTATTGTTGGGTAAAAAATGTTGTACCCAAAATGCTGGAAAGACTTCAATTTGATGAAGAAAACTTGCAGGCTATCATTTTTCAATCATTAATAAAAAGTGCAAAAATCATTATTTTGACACCTTTTAAAAACCTTCAGCACTGAGGTCATGGGTTCAATTCCCACCATGGCCCTAACTGTGTGGAGTTTGTATATTCTCCCCGTACTTGCATGGGTTTCCTCCGAGTGCTCTATTTTCCTCCCACAATCCAAAAATATACAGGTAGGTTAATTGGCTCCTAACAAAATTAACCCTAGTATGAATGTATGTGCGTATACAGTAAATGTGCTAGGAAATATAGAGTGTAAGCTCCACTGGGGCAGGGACTGATGTGAATGGCCAAATATTCTCTGTAAATCACTGGGGAATATATGTGCGCTATATAAATAACTGGTAATAAATAAATGATGTCCTATAACAGCCTCTTACATGGTCCTGCTATCTCAGTAGTCACTGTATTGGGGTCCAGGATGGTTTTCATGTACTTCTCCCAGGTCTCATTTTGTAGAAAATTACGCAACTTTGCAGCAGCTACTGCCAATTACCATTTCTATCTAGATATTGGAATTCTCGGGTGCTCACATTCATGCGATGTACAGTATGTGACTTTAGTTAAGCAAACTCGCTTTCGCGAACTCAATCCTATTTGTATTGGCCCCTATAATTGATTTTAGAATTTGCAGTGGTGTGACCCGAATAACTCATATTTCACCATATTAGGGATGGTGATAATTTAATCTAATACCAGATTATTAATGTATTGCAGATTGTTGGGCATAACATGCAACTATTATGTCTCTTAAAAAATGGCCCTATTCTCTTTATAAAGAGAAATATAAATGACTTCTAGAAAATTAGCCCTTTGGTTATAAACTAGGTCAACCTCAATGCACTTGCTTCCTCCGTGCACCATCCCTGGAAGGTAAAGCAGGCCTTGTAGTAGCAAAGCTGCAATTTCATTAATAATGTAACACTGAAAACACTGGCAACATGCTTTGTGGCAAGAAATGTGTGAAAGAACTGCTAACTTCTGTGGAATTATGGGGCAGATTTATTAAGCCTGGTGAAGAGATAAAGGGGTCTATTTACTAAGCTTTGGATGGAGATAAAGTGGAAGGTGATAAAGCACCAGCCAATCAGCTCCTAACTTCCATGTTACAGGCTGACTTACAGTTAGGAGCTGATTGGCTGGTACTTTATCTCCAGCAACTTTATCTATATCACAGGCTTAGTAAATAGACCACAAAGTGGAAGGTGATAAAGCACTAGCCAATCCGCTCCTAACTTCCATGTTACAGGCTGACTTTGAAAAATGACAGTTAGGAGCTGATTGGCTGGTACTTTATCTCCAGCAACTTTATCTTCCTCCAAGGCTAAGTAAATAGACCACAAAGTGGAAGGTGATAAAGCACCAGCCAATCAGCTCCTAACTTCTATGTTACAGGCTGACTTTGAAAAATGACAGTTAGGAGCTGATTGGCTGGTACTTTATCTCCAGCAACTTTATCTTCCTCCAAGGCTAAGTAAATAGACCACAAAGTGGAAGGTGATAAAGCACCAGCCAATCAGCTCCTAACTCCCATGTTACAGGCTGACTTTGAAAAATGACAGTTAGTAGCTGATTGGCTGGTACTTTATCTCCAGCAACTTTATCTTCCTCTAAGGCTAAGTAAATAGACCACAAAGTGGAAGGTGATAAAGCACTAGCCAATCCGCTCCTAACTTCCATGTTACAGGCTGAGTTTGAAAAACGACAGTTAGGAGCTGATTGGCTGGTGCGTTATCACCTTCCACTTTATCACTTCACCAGGCTTAATAAATCTGCCCCTGAGTTACTGATATTTCCTAAGCTTTACCAGTAGTATCGTAACATAAGGCTACTAAGTTCTAAAAAATTAAATCACTATAAATACCTCTAACATTATACCACAATACAAATACTATAGGATTGATGTAACCATGTTTAATTAATATAAGTCAAATACAAGGAGAAAGAACAATAGTACAAATTATTACAACCAACACTGTAAGCAAAAAAACAAAAAAAATAACTCTAATTACAAGTCTCCGAATAGAGTGTGTTGGATTAGATGGTAGAGAATTTGTATATGTGATGAATGTTGATAGGGAACAGACAGTTAGCTGATCCTCAAACCACAGGGTCTATGGGCCTTAACTCAGCGGTACACACAGATCATATGCAGCTGCAATTTCTCATGTCGCTTAAGGGACGTACTGACGGGGAGATTTCCCTAGAGATGTGGGCTGAACGGTCTAACACAGACCGCTCAGCACACCTCTCTCCCCCGGCACAGCACAGCGCAATGTGCTGAGCGAGGGGGGGGACACACATGGGGGACCGCTCATTTCACCCAGCGGTGAAATGAGCGACTTGCTTAATCTAGCACCGGCGATAGCGACGCGCGGGACCGCGCATCGCTGTCGCCAGCACCCCTACACATGGAGCGATGTTCAGCTAATCTCTAAGCAATCAAGTCAGATAGCTTAGAAATTAGCTGAACATCGCTCCGTGTGTACCCCCCTTTAATTTAGCCAGCCAAGCTCACTGCAGCCTTTGGCCAATGGGCCTAATTCAGAGTTGATCGCAGCAGCAAATTTGTTAGCAGTCGGGCAAAACCATGTGCACTGCAGGGGGGGGGGGGCCAGATATAACACGTGCAGCGAGAGTTAGATTTGGGTGGGGTGTGTTCGCTCGTTGTTCAACGGAGCGATTAGGTGGAAAATGCGCATGCGTTAAGTAATTTAACACAAAACTTTGGAGATTTACACAAGCTCGAGTGACGTTTTGTGATTGACAGGAAGTGGGTGTTTCTGGGCGGAAACTGCCCGTTTTCAGGGAGTGTGCTAAAAAACGCAGGCGTGCCAGGTAAAAACGCAGGAGTGGCTGGAGAAACGGGGGAGTGGCTGGCCGAACGCAGGGCGTGTTTGTGACATCAAACCAGGAACTAAACAGACCGAGGTGATCGCAATCTAGGAGTAGGTCTGGAGCTACTCAGAAACTGCAAGAAATTATTTAGTAGCAGTTCTGCTAACATTTCGTTTGCTATTCTGCTAAACTAAGATACACTCCCAGAGGGCGGTGGCCTAACGTTTTCAATGCTGCTAAAATCAGCTAGCGAGCAAACAACTCGGAATGATGGCCATTGTTTTGCCCAACTGCTATCAAATTTGCTGCTGCGATCAACTCCAAATTACCCCCAATATTGGTGAAAGCAATATGGTGAGCTGTGAGGTTGTTAAAATTACTGGAGATTAATGTTATTGAAATTAATAATACTGTAGGAACAAAAACAGATCCAAATTACATGATTACATCAATTTGAAAGAAATCCAAAGCCAAATACAAATGAGCTTATAGGACCTGTGTCGGATCAACTCAGTCTCCACTCTTTACTCTGTCCGGCCCTGCTCCTACTGCTGTTCTGACCCTCGCTCCACCACCACTAAAACCCCAAGCCACTCCCCTTGCTGATCCGTCCTGAGTCCCGCCCCCCCCCCCCCATCCCATACACACACACACACACGCTAACTTGGTACTGAGTAGTTCCCCAAAGCTGTCAATCAGCTTTCAACTGCCATTTAGATAAATTACAGAATCTGATTGGTTGCTTTGGGCTACTTCTCAAGTTCTGAACTTTATCTCTCTCCAAGACTTGATACATTACCCCCTGTGAGTGAGGGGTACTTCTATAGGTGAGTTATAGTGACAGGGAGAAGTGGTTAGTGGTGATGATGATTTATTTTATTTTTACTTCTTTCAGCACAATAGTACGAACAATAATTATGGCATGGGGGTAATTCTGAGTTGATCGCAGCAGGAACTTTGGAGGTAATTCCAAGTTGATCGCAGCAGGATTTTTGATAGCAATTGGGCAAAACCATGTGCACTGCAGGGGAGGCAGATATAACATGTGCAGAGAGAGTTAGATTTGGGTGTGGTGTGTTCAATCTGCAATCTAATTTGCAGTGTAAAAATAAAGCAACCAGTATTTAACCAGCACAGAAATAAAATAACCCACCCAAATCTAACTCTCTCTGCACATGTTATACCTGCCTCCCCTGCAGTGCACATGGTTTTGCCCAATTGCTATCAAAAATCCTGCTGCAATCAACTTGGAATTACCCCCTTTGTTAGCAGTTGGGCAAAACCATGTGCACTGCAGGGGGAGGCAGATATAACATGTGCAGAGAGAGTTAGATTTGGGTGTGGTGAGTTCAATCTACAATCTAAATTGCAGTGTAAAAATAAAGCAGCCAGTATTTACCCTGCACAGAAACAAAATAACCCACCCAAATCTAACTCTTTCTGCACATGTTATATCTGCCCCCCCCCTGCAGTGCACATGGTTTTGCCCAACTGCTAAAAAATTTCCTGCTGCGATCAACTCAGAATTACCCCCATAGGTTCCATTAAAGTGATAACACTGTTTAATAACATCGCCAGTATTTCATTTTGACAATTGTATTGGTATTGGCCTCCATAATTCAGTAGCCCTGGGTTCCCCACAAACATCAACCAAACCCTGCAGATGGGGGAAAGCTGAGGTATAGAGAAATGTCTCTTTTGAGCCGAAACCTGTTCTGCCCAGTGACATTGATTGTGTAGTGCTGGTGATTGTTCTGCTGAGGGAAGCTGACACAACATAAGTAAATTGTCCTTTTGCATGCAAATAAAATTCTTTAATCAGATTTTCTCTCAGTAAATACATACACTTAGGCAAAAACTGTAGAATAAATTAGTAAGAATTAAAAAGAAAAATACATTCTTTAGTACATAAATAATTTACATGTAAAATATAGAATTACTTAATAATTAAGTAGTCTGGTGGGTTATCAGCCGTGCATCTTCCCACACATAAAGAACTGCACTCACAGCAGCTGCACTGCACATCAGAATCTGACATGCACATCCCCAGTGTGCTGGCACTGACCTGCTCAGAGATCAGTGGGGCAGCACGCTTCTGAGGGAAGAATGTCACCAAATCTTTCAGAGTCAGGGAGCTGCCAGCCAGCACATACATCTGAGGAGAGGGGAGTGATACATCTGAGGAGAGTGGAGCAGGGGTGTATCTAGGGGTCCGAGCACCCCAGGCAAAGTAAGGGATTGGCGCCCCCCCCCCCCCCCCCTATATTTGAAATAGGGAAGGGGTGTGTGCCAACAAGGGGGCGTGGCCACGCAATAGTATTCCAAGTTCAAATGACACCACACAGTGGAATCCCTTATGCACATTACACTGCACAGTAATGTCAGTTATTCAAGTTATGTTACAGAGCTGTACCCCTTATATGCTTCACACCACACACTAAAACTCCTTATTAACATTATACTACACAGTAGTGCCCCTTACACACTGTGTGTGCCCTCCAGCTCCCGCCGAGATGTCGTCACCTCCGGTACATGCTGGAACATAGGAAGTGTCATTTTACCTCGGCACTCCGGTCTTGCCGCTTTATTGGCTCTGGTGCACTCCTGAAGGGTGCAAACCCCAAACAGATATATATTCCATGTGGCGGGCGGCACTCAGAGACTTGATATTAGCAGGTACAATGCAAAAAAAACCCTGCAGGGTGTGCTATATTTAGTGACGTTTCGGGGACTTCTCCCCTTCTTTAGACAAAGCAGTGTGTAAACAGTTACACATGGCCGCCCGCATATATATATATATATGGGCCCACGGTCAATAAATGACACTTGCTTAAATTCTTGACTCAAGTCTGCTAAGTGCTGCCTGAAATTTCCTTGCTATATAATATATACATATCTGTAAATTTATATATCTATGTGTGTGTGTGTGCGCGCATGTGTATATGTAGATTTATATAAAAATATATATGCATATACGTAGTGTATATAATAGGATTTTAATACCTACCGGTAAATCCTTTTCTCTTAGTCCGTAGAGTATGCTGGGGACTCCGTAAGGACCATGGGGTATAGACAGGATCCGCAGGAGACATGGGCACACTATAAGACTTTGAATGGGTGTGAACTGGCTCCTCCCTCTATGCCCCTCCTCCAGACCTCAGTTAGAAAACTGTGCCCAGGGAGACGGACATTTCAAGGAAAGAATTAATTGTTTAAATACGGTGAGTGTCATACCAGCTCACACCACGAACATACCGCAGAACGTGGCATTCAAAAGAATACCAGCCAACGGCATGAAAAATCCACAGCCACATGCTGAGAGAATATGTAACACAACCAGTGTGTCAAAACAACCAATAATAAGTAGAGATGAGCGGGTTCGGTTCCTCAGAATCCGAACCCCCCCAAACTTCACCCATTTTACACGGGTCCGAGGCAGACTCGGATCCTCCCGCCTTGCTCGGTTAACCTGAGCGCGCCCGAACGTCATCATCCCGCTGTCGGATTCTCGCGAGATTCGTATTCTATATAAGGAGCCGCGCGTTGCCGCCATTTTCACTCGTGCATTGGAGATGATAGGGAGAGGACGTGTGCAGCGTTCTCTCAGTTGTGTTCAGTGTGCTACAAATATCTGTGCTCAGTGTGCTGCAAATATCTGTGCTCAGTGTGCTGCAAATATCTGTGCTCAGTGTGCTTGCAAATATCTGTGCTCAGTGTGCTGAAAATATCTACGTTCTCTGCCTGAAAAACGCTCCATATCTGTGCTCAGTGTGCTGCAAATATCTGTGCTCAGTGTGCTTTATTGTGGGGACTGGGGACCACCAGTATTATATAGTACAGTGCAGAGTTTTGCTGACCAGTGACCACCAGTATTATACGTTCTCTGCCTGAAAAACGCTCCATATCTGTGCTGCATTGTAGTATATAATAGGAGGACAGTGCAGAATTTTGCTGACCAGTGACCACCAGTATTATATCAGTACGGTACAGTAGTCCACTGCTCTACCTACCTCTGTGTCGTCAAGTATACTATCCATCCATACTTGTGGTGCATTTTAGTTGTTGTGCGCAGTAGTAGGAGGACAGTGCATAATTTTGCTGACCACCAGTATATAATATATAGCAGTACGGTACAGTAGTCCACTGCTCTACCTACCTCTGTGTCATCAAGTATACTATCCATCCATACCTGTGGTGCATTTTAGTTGTTGTGCGCAGTAGTAGGAGGACAGTGCATAATTTTGCTGACCACCAGTATATAATATATAGCAGTACGGTACAGTAGTCCACTGCTCTACCTACCTCTGTGTCGTCAAGTATACTATCCATCCATACCTGTGGTGCATTTTAGTTGTTGTGCGCAGTAGTAGGAGGACAGTGCATAATTTTGCTGACCACCAGTATATAATATATAGCAGTACGGTACAGTAGTCCACTGCTCTACCTACCTCTGTGTCGTCAAGTATACTATCCATCCAGCGACCTTGTTGCACCTCTTTTTTTCTTTGCATCATGTGCTGTTTGGGGACTATTTTTTAAATCTGCCATCCTGTCTGACACTGCAGTGCCACTCCTAGATGGGCCAGGTGTTTGTGTCGGCCACTTGGGTCGCTTAGCTTAGCCACACAGCTACCTCATTGCACCTATTTTTTTCTTTGCATCATGTGCTGTTTGGGGACTATTTTTTAAATCTGCCATCCTGTCTGACACTGCAGTGACACTCCTAGATGGGCCAGGTGTTTGTTTCGGCCACTTGGGTCGCTTAGCTTAGTCACACAGCGACCTTGGTGCACCTCTTTTTTTCTTTGCATCATGTGCTGTTTGGAGATTATTTTTTGAAGTGCCATCCTGTCTGACACTGCAGTGCCACTCCTAGATGGGCCAGGTGTTTGTGTCGGCCACTTGGGTCGCTTAGCTTAGTCATTCAGTGACCTCGGTGCAAATTTTAGGACTAAAAATAATATTGTGAAGTGTGAGGTGTTCAGAATAGACTGGAAATGAGTGGAAATTATGGTTATTGAGGTTAATAATACTATGGGATCAAAATTACCCCCAAATTCTCTGATTTAAGCTGTTTTTGAGGGTTTTTTTGTAAAAGAACACCCGAATCCAAAACACACCCGAATCCGACAAAAAATTTTCAGGGAGGTTTTGCCAAAACGCGTCCGAATCCAAAACACGGCAGCGGAACCGAATACAAAACCAAAACACAAAACCCGAAAAATGTCCGGTGCACATCACTAATAATAAGACACCGCCTGCCATGGCCTGCACAACATCAGCAACAGCCTGACAGAAAAGAAACACCACAAGAGTGTAACCATAACCAATAACTGCAGACACAGTACACACTGGGACGGGCGCCCAGCATCCTCTACGGACTAAGAGAAAAGGATTTACCGGTAGGTATTAAAATCCTATTTTCTCCTACGTCCTAGAGGATGCTGGGGACTCTGTAAGGACCATGGGGTTTATACCAAAGCTCCAGACCAGGCGGGAGAGTGCGGACGACTCTGCAGCACCGATTGAGCAACATGAGGTCCCCATCAGCCAAGGTATCAAACTTGTAGAGCTTAGCAAAAGTGTTTGAACCCGACCAAGTATCCGCTCGGCAAAGTTGAATCGCCGAGACTCCTCGGGCATCTGCCCAAGAAAAGCCCACCTTCCTAGTAGAATGGGTCACCACCGAATTCGGTAACGGCAATCCAGCTGTAGAACGAGCACGCCGAATCAGATCACAGATCTAGCGTGTAACCGACTGCAGAGACGCAGGCGCCCCAATCATGCTGGGAGCATACCGGACAAACAGAGCCTCTGTTTCCACAATCTGAGCCAAATTGGCGACATAAATATTCAAAGCTCTGACTACAACGAGAGACCTTGAATCAGCTTAAGTAACCACAGGCATCAAATAGGCTGGTTTCGGCGAAACACCTAAACCACTGTTGGCAGAACTATTATCCGAGTTCTCAATTTCGCTCTATCCACCTGGAAGATCAAACAGGGCCTCTTGTGAGACCCAGCCGCTACTTCCGACACCCGCCTTGCGGACGCCAAAGCCAGAAGCATGACCGCTCTCCAAGAGAGAAATTTTAACACAACCTTTCAGAAAGGTTCCAATCGTTGTGACACAAGAAAACTCAACACCACATCAAGGTCCCACAGTGCCAATGGGGCACAAATGGAGGTTGGATGTGAAGTACTCCTTCCACGAAGGTCCGAACTTCCGGAAAGGTCGCCAATTCTTTCTTAAAAGAAAATTTATAAGGCCAAAACCGCACTTGAATGGAGCCTAACTTTAGGCTTGCACCCACACCTGCTTGCAAAGAATGGAGAAGAACGACCCAGCTGAAGCTTCCGTAGTAGCCTTTTTGGATTCACACCAAGACACATATTTTCTCCAAAGACGGTGGTAAGGCTTTGCCGTTACTTCTATTCTAGCATGAAGAAAAGTGGAAATGACTTCACTGGGAATACCCTTTCTGGCTAGGATATGGCGTTCAACCGCCACGCCGCCAAACGCAGCCGCGGTAATGTAGAGGAAGAGGCCAGGGATCTTCTATGAGTAAATCTTGAAGTACTGGATACCAAGCCCTCCATGTTCAGACCGGAACAATGAGGATCGCCTGAACCTTTGTTCGTCTCACGTTTATCACCTTCAGAAGAGTGAAAACGGAGGGGACACATAGACCGACTGAAAACACCCAAGGTGTCCCGAGGACGTCCACTGCTATAGCTTGAGTGTCCCTTGACCTGGAACAAGATCCCTGAGATCTCTCGTTGAGGCGAGACGCCAACATGTCCAAATGAGGCACTCCTCAAAGACTTGTCGCTTCACCAATAAGTGGTCACATGGGAAGCAGGAAGTTTTACCTCACTCCCTGTGACTCTGGGAATATATCGTTTTAAACCATAAATAATACAAACTATCTGTGAGGATATTATACTATAATACACTGGGTTAAGTCTGAAAACAATGTAATATATAAATACACAAAAAGAAAGTAATAGAAGTCATTTAAGTTCCGAAATTCGGCGGTGAACCGCATGGTGGAACGCAAGTGCGTCACTTCCGCCGGATGTGGAAACCAGGATTGGCGCTTGTGTCTCTTGGTGCGGTGGAACGCGGTGTGGAATGCACCGCGTCACTTCTGCTGTGACGAGCGGTGCGGAGGACGTCACTTCCGGCCCGGCTTACCCGATTCCATATCTAAGGTCATTTCCTAGGATATGAGACGCACGGCCATCTTGTTCAAATCGTCCATAGCTATTAGCTTCTTGCTGGAACGCACGGCCATTAAAGTGAATGTCCATTACAAACATAGTCCAAATTGGAGAGTAAATATGTGCATATTAAAGAAGTTGACACACTAGAATAGGAAGACATAGAAAGTACCTATTTACATATAATATTGGTGAATTCTGGTAAAATTTTAGCCTAAAAATGTTTTTAGTGTGTGGAAAAAAGATGTAGTTAAAAAATTTTTTTATACATTTATTTTTCTTTTATATAGGTATGTGACATGGGTAAAAAGGATGTGACATGGGTCAAAAGGATACGTGAGGAAGAATGCAGTGAAGGAGATCATAGTGAGGGGTGATATATTTAAATGTATGTATTCTTAGGAAAACGTTTTTTTTATAAAAAAGGAGCAATTTCAAATCCTTCATTAAATCCCAAAGGTGCAAGTGTTTTTAATTCAAAAATCCAAAACATTTCTCGTTTTGATATCTACACCTCTCTCTCCAAGGTTCACAATTTCGATGCCTTTAAATGTCATTTCTTCAGGGTTTGAGCTGTGAACCTCGTGAAAATGTCTATATATAGCGTGCGTGGTGATCTTGTTCTTGATGTTCCTTACATGCTCTTGGATGCGTAATTTAAGTACTCTTTTTGTCTTCCCGACATATTTTAGTCCGCATGAACATTCTAGAAGATAGATTACCATTGTAGAATTACAGTTGATAAAATGCTTGATGGTATACTCCCGAGAATTGTCATTGTTAAAGAACTTCTTATGGTCCCGGTGAACCAGTTTACAAATATTGCAACTTCCACACTTAAAGCAGCCTCGGCAAATTCTTGTTTGATTAGAGGAGGTAGACTTTAAAAGGCTTGGGGCCAGAATCTCTTTAAGATTACTTGTTTTCCTAAACACGATTTGAGGTTGGGGGCCGGCAAAATCTCTTTTAACACTGGGTCCATCAATAAAATATTCCAATGTTTGTGCAAAGATTGACGGATGTTCTTCTCTTGGCAGCTATAAGTGGTGACGAAAGGAGCTGTAAAATTTCTCTTGGTCTGTTCCGTGCCTTCCTTAACCTTAGAACTTGGATTAGTGCAAGTTTTTTCAAGTGCACTTTCAATGACAGTGTCGGGGTATTCCCTTTCCTTAAATCTTTCTGCATAAATTTTCAGTTGTGTGTCTTGATCTTCCTTTGAACTGCAATTCCTCTGTACTCTATGAAATTGTGAGTAAGGGATATTGGTCTTCCAGTTTTGTTGGTGGCAACTCTTAAAGTGCAGATAACTATTTGTATCTACTTTTTTGATGTGATTGCAGGTGGTGATTTTTGATTCTTGATAAACAGGGATGTTTGAGGTATGGCGTGTTTGGAATCTGCTCCAATTTTTCACTTTATTGGTAAAATAATCCTGCTTGTCCCGTTGGAACTTTTTCTCTTTCCCTCTAACTACTTCCTTCTCGATCCGTTCAATTTTTCTGGTCAATGTCAAGTCATTTGCTTTAAAGATCTCTTTATCTTGGTGGGGAGACTGTAAAGTTTCTTTAGTTTTGAGATCCTCATTAATTTTCTGAAGTGTTTTAGTTTTTTCAGTGATGATCAATTTCATCAGATTTACAGAACAATCATGTAAGATCTTGTCCCAGCTTGTAATAAAGTACTGGTCCTCTATCCCAAAAGTGGGGTTCTTAAGGATCCGTAAACCTCTGGGGATTCTGTTGCGGTGACTGTTCCAGTCCTTTAATTTCCCACCACGTTTTAATCTCCTTCGTTAGGAGTCTCTCTGTTTCCCAGAAAAGGGCATCTAGATCATCAGTCTGAGGGGTAGTCTGAGATGTTGACTGATTCTCCTCATTAAAGACCCTCTGGCATAGATCTTGCTCTTGTCCAGACCTTTATGTCTAAACATTTTTACGGTGTCCCATACATATAAACGGATTGTCCGGAACCATCGGGTCCCTAGTGACAATAATGTGTTCTGAATGTGTATGACCATGTACTGAATGCCCCAGTTGTGGATCTAACAGGAAACCTTATAGTCGACAGAAAACCTAGTATTCGTCGACAGCAGGGAGTAGTAACCAGGCAAAATTATACATTCTTGCGACCCCGAGGGGTCCGAGGGAAGTATACACATATAATTTTAATAACACTCCCCCACAAATACTACCATGTCTGTGCTCGAGCTACAGGCCCATGGAACAGTACCATACATATACATATAAAAATATATATACAGGTTAGTTACAGCATGTTAATTTTCACCCAGTAATAACAGTTGGTGCCGACAGGGTCACCCACATATTACTGTGTCTCCCCTACAATGTTTACTTTGAAAAGCATACAATTACTAACCTGTTGACACTTCATCTACTGAATCAAGTATCAACAGGAGTCGGCGATGCCGACAGAGAGAATCCCATAGCTGTTTGCGACATAGCACTCACACATGTCGACACATGTGTACTAAAAAGCTATAGTGGGTATATCTGACAGAGAAAACACAGACATATATGCACAACTTAATTGATCACATGCCCATTATCTAGGATAGTGCTATATTTCATACAATATTGCACTAATCACTGTGCCCCCCCTTCGTTTACACTGTACACTGTTTTGGCGGGGACATGTAGAAAATGGAGCTGAAACATGTTGTGAGAGCTAAGCCCCGCCCCTTCTCTGCGCGCTTCAGCCCCGCTAATATTTTAGCTTTTTATGCTGGCAGGGGTCCGTATATAGTGCCTATGCACTGTATATGTGTTTAACCAGGCTTAATGGAGAGTATATTGCTGCCCAGGGCGCCCCCCCTGCACCCTGCACCCTTGAAAAGCCGCTGGAGTGTGGGAGCAATGGCGCACAGCGCGACCGCTGCTTTATACTGGCGGGGGTATCGTACACGGTGCCCGGGCACCGAATATGCAGCTCTTGCCAGTGAAAGGACTTTCAGTAACTTGCTGCCCAGGGCGCCCCCCCCAGCGCCCTGCACCCTGTGAGTGCCGTTGGTGTGTGGGAGCATGGAGCGCATCGCGACCGCTGTGCTGTACCTCCATTACTGAAGTCTTCTGCCATCACTGAAGTCTTCTGTTCTTCTAATACTCACCCGGCTTCTGGCTTCTGTGAGGGGGGTGACGGCGCAGCTCCGGGAACAAGCAGCTAGGCGCACCAAGTGATCGAACCCTCTGGAGCTAATGGTGTCCAGTAGCCTAAGAAGCAGAGCCTTTGAACTAAGAAGAAGTAGGTCTGACTTCTCTCCCCTCAGTCCCACGAAGCAGGGAGCCTGTAGCCAGCAGGTCTCCCTGAAAATAAAAAAGCGTAACATAAAGTCTTTCCAGAGAAACTCAGTAGAGCTCCCCTAGTGTGTGTCCAGTCACTCCTGGGCACAGAATCTAACTGAGGTCTGGAGGAGGGGCATAGAGGGAGGAGCCAGTTCACACCCATTCAAAGTCTTATAGTGTGCCCATGTCTCCTGCGGATCCCGTCTATACCCCATGGTCCTTACAGAGTCCCCAGCATCCTCTAGGACGTAGGAGAAATATATATATATATATATATATATATATATATATATATATATATATATATGTAGCATACAGAGTCCTTATACAGCAAGGGTCACGTGGAACTCCATTGTCTTTACAAACAGTTAAAGGATTTTATTATATATCCTGATGAAAAGCCCAGCTTGGTCTTGAAATGTTGATATGCAGGAACAAACCCTTTCAGTGCTTGTAAGGATTATGGAGTGCCGCCTGATCCTTGCTGTATAAGGACTCTGTTTGCTGTGTATATGGGGAGAAAGGCACCCTGGCAATTTACTATTTCTTTAACAGAGTGCCCATCTACATTTGCATGTATATATATATATATATATATATATATATATATATATATATATATATATATATATATATATATATATAGATGGGTATCAATGCAGTATGCGTGGCACTCTATATTAATAATAAGCTGCAGGGTGTCCTCCCACACCAGGGCAATACTAATACATATAAAGGCGGCACTCACAGACTTGTATATAATATAGGGTAGATACCCCACTGCTTTTCAAACGTCTTCATCCTGACAACGATTGAATGAATCGAAATGTTGAAAAGCTGTGGGGTATCTACCCTTGATTGTATACAAGTTTGTGAGTGCCGCCTTTATAAGTGTTTGTATTGCCTTGGCATGGGAGGGCACCTGGCAGCTTTGAACACTTAATTTGTACCTGTGTGTCCCCGCACTGACGCCCGGCAATAAGCACAACAGGCAGTGGCAGCCACAGTTACTGGCGGCGGTGTCCAGCACCGTGCACTGCTTACACTATAGAAAATAAGAATTTACTTACCGATAATTCTATTTCTCGTAGTCCGTAGTGGATGCTGGGGACTCCGTAAGGACCATGGGGACAGCGGCTCTGCAGGAGACAGGGCACAAAAGTAAAAGCTTTAGGATCAGGTGGTGTGCACTGGCTCCTCCCCCTATGACCCTCCCTCCAAGCCCCAGTCAGGATACTGTGCCCGGACGAGCGTACACAATAAGGAAGGATTTTGAATCCCGGGTAAGACTCATACCAGCCACACCAATCACACCGTACAACCTGTGATCTGAACCCAGTTAACAGCATGATAACAGCGGAGCCTCTGAAAAGATGGCTCACAACAATAATAACCCGTTTTAGTTAACAATAACTATGTACAAGTATTGCAGACAATCCGCACTTGGGATGGGCGCCCAGCATCCACTACGGACTACGAGAAATAGAATTATCGGTAAGTAAATTCTTATTTTCTCTGACGTCCTAAGTGGATGCTGGGGACTCCGTAAGGACCATGGGGATTATACCAAAGCTCCCAAACGGGCGGGAGAGTGCGGATGACTCTGCAGCACCGAATGAGAGAACTCCAGGTCCTCCTCAGCCAGGGTATCAAATTTGTAGAATTTTGCAAACGTGTTTGCCCCTGACCAAGTAGCAGCTCGGCAAAGTTGTAAAGCCGAGACCCCTCGGGCAGCCGCCCAAGATGAGCCCACCTGCCTTGTGGAATGGGCATTTACATATTTTGGCTGTGGCAGGCCTGCCACAGAATGTGCAAGCTGAATTGTACTACACATCCAACTAACAATCGTCTGCTTAGAAGCAAGAGCACCCAGTTTGTTGGGTGCATACAGGATAACAGCAAGTCAGTTTTCCTGACTCCAGCCGTCCTGGAAACATATATTTTCAGGGCCCTGACAACATCTAGCAACTTGGAGTCCTCCAAGTCCCTAGTAGCCGCAGGTACCACAATAAGCTGGTTCAGGTGAAACGCTGACACCACCTTAGGGAGAAAATGGGGACGAGTCCGCAGCTCTGCCCTGTCCGAATGGACAATCAGATATGGGCTTTTGTGAGACAAAGCCGCCAATTCTGACACTCGCCTGGCCGAGGCCAGGGCCAACAGCATGGTCACTTTCCATGTGAGATATTTCAAATCCACAGATTTGAGCGGTTTAAACCAATGTGATTTGAGGAATCCCAGAACTACGTTGAGATCCCACAGTGCCACTGGAGGCACAAAAGGGGGTTGTATATGCAGTACTCCCCTGACAAACTTCTGGACTTCAGGAACTGAATCCAATTCTTTCTGGAAGAAAATCGACAGGGCCGAAATTTGAACCTTAATGGACCCCAATTTGAGGCCCATAGACACTCCTGTTTGCAGGAAATGCAGGAATCGACCGAGTTGAAATTCCTCCGTGGGGCCTTCCTGGCCTCACACCATGCAACATATTTTCGCCAAATGTGGTGATAATGTTGTGCGGTCACCTCCTTCCTGGCTCTGACCAGGGTAGGGATGACCTCTTCCGGAATGCCTTTTTCCCTTAGGATCCGGCGTTCAACCGCCATGCCGTCAAACGCAGCCGCGGTAAGACTTGGAACAGACATGATCCTTGCTGAAGCAAGTCCCTTCTTAGTATCTCTTGAAGTTCCGGGTACCAAGTCCTTCTTGGCCAATCCGGAGCCACGAGTATAGTTCTTACTCCTCTCCGTCTTATAATTCTCAGTACCTTGGGTATGAGAGGCAGAGGAGGGAACACATACACCGACTGGTACACCCACGGTGTTACCAGAGCGTCCCTGCTATTGCCTGAGGGTCTCTTGACCTGGCGCAATACCTGTCCAGTTTTTTGTTCAGACGGGACGCCATCATGTCCACCTTTGGTCTTTCCCAACGGTTCACAATCATGTGGAAGACTTCCAGATGAAGTCCCCACTCTCCCGGGTGGAGGTCGTGCCTGCTGAGGAAGTCTGCTTCCCAGTTGTCCACTCCCGGAATGAACACCGCTGACAGTGTTATCACATGATTTTTCGCCCAGCGAAGAATCCTTGCTGCCATTGCCCTCCTGCTTCTTGTGCCGCCCTGTCTGTTTACGTGGGCGACTGCCGTGATGTTGTCCGACTGGATCAGCACCGGTTGACTTTGAAACAGAGGTCTTCCTAGGCTCAGAGCATTGTAAATTGCCCTTAGCTCCAGTATATTTATGTGGAGAGAAGTCTCCAGACTTGACCACACTCCTTGGAAATTTCTTCCCTGTGTGACTGCTCCCCAGCCTCTCAGGCTGGCATCCGTGGTCACCAGGACCCAGTCCTGAATGCCGAATCTGCTGCCCTCTAGTAGATGAGCACTCTGCAGCCACCACAGAAGAGACACCCTTGTCCTTGGAGACAGGATTATCCGCTGATGCATCTGAAGATGCGATCCGGATCATTCGTCCAGCAGATCCCACTGAAAAATTCTTGCGTGAAATCTGCCGAATGGAATCGCATCGTAAGAAGCCACCATTTTTCCCAGGACTCTTGTGCATTGATGCACTGACACTTGGCCTGGTTCTAGGAGGTTCCTAACTAGCTCGGATAACTCCCTGGCTTTCTCCTCCGGGAGAAACACCTTTTTCTGGACTGTGTCCAGAATCATCCCTAGGAACAGCAGACGTGTCGTCGGAATCAGCTGCGATTTTGGAATATTTAGAATCCACCCGTGCTGTCGTAGAACTACTTGAGATAGTGCTACTCCGACCTCCAACTGTTCTCTGGACCTTGCCCTTATCAGGAGATCGTCCAAGTAAGGGATAATTAAGACGCCTTTTCTTTGAAGAAGAATCATCATTTCGGCCATTACCTTGGTAAAGACCCGGGGTGCCGTGGACAATCCAAACGGCAGCGTCTGAAACTGCTAGTGACAGTTCTGTACCACGAACCTGAGGTACCCTTGGTGAGAAAGGCAAATTGGGACGTGGAGGTAAGCATCCTTGATGTCCAGGGACACCATATAGTCCCCTTCTTCCTGGTTCGCTATCACTGCTCTGAGTGACTCCATCTTGATTTGAACCTTTGTATGTAAGTGTTCAAAGATTTCAGATTTAGAATAGGTCTCACCGAGCCGTCTGGCTTCAGTACCACAAATAGTGTGGAATAATACCCCTTTCCTTGTTGTAGGAGGGGTACTTTGATTATCACCTGCTGGGAATACAGCTTGTGAATTGTTTCCAATACTGCCTCCCTGTCGGAGGGAGACGTTGGTAAAGCAGACTTCAGGAACCTGCGAGGGGGAGACGTCTCGAACTTCCAATCTGTACCCCTGGGATACTACTTGTAGGATCCAGGGGTCCACTTGCGAGTGAGCCCACTGCGCGCTGAAACTCTTGAGACGACCCCCCACCGCACCTGAGTCCGCTTGTACGGCCCCAGCGTCATGCTGAGGACTTGGCAGAAGCGGTGGAGGGCTTCTGTTCCTGGGAAGGAGCTGCCTGCTGCAGTCTTCTTCCCTTTCCTCTACCCCTGGGCAGATATGACTGGCCTTTTGCCCGCTTGCCCTTATGGGGACGAAAGGACTGAGGCTGAAAAGACGGTGTCTTTTTCTGCTGAGATGTGACTTGGGGTAAAAAAGGTGGATTTTCCAGCTGTTGCCGTGGCCACCAGGTCCGATGGACCGACCCCTTTATACGGCAATACTTCCATGTGCCGTTTGGAATCTGCATCACCTGACCACTGTCGTGTCCATAAACATCTTCTGGCAGACATGGACATCGCACTTACTCTTGATGCCAGAGTGCAAATATCCCTCTGTGCATCTCGCATATATAGAAATGCATCTTTTAAATGCTCTATAACCAATAAAATACTGTCCCTGTCAAGGGTATCAATATTTTCAGTCAGGGAATCCGACCAAGCCACCCCAGCGCTGCACATCCAGGCTGAGGCGATCGCTGGTCGCAGTATAACACCAGTATGTGTGTATATACTTTTTAGGATATTTTCCAGCCTCCTATCAGCTGGCTCCTTGAGGGCGGCCGTATCTGGAGACGGTAACGCCACTTGTTTTGATAAGCGTGTGAGCGCCTTATCCACCCTAGGGGGTGTTTCCCAACGCGCCCTAACTTCTGGCGGGAAAGGGTATAACGCCAATAATTTTCTATCGGGGGAAACCCACGCATCATCACACACTTCATTTAATTTATCTGATTCAGGAAAAACTACAGGTAGTTTTTTCACACCCCACATAATACCCTTTTTTGTGGTACTTGTAGTATCAGAAATATGTAACACCTCCTTCATTGCCCTTAACATGTAACGTGTGGCCCTAATGGAAAATACGTTTGTTTCTTCACCGTCGACACTGGAGTCAGTGTCCGTGTCTGTGTCGACCGACTGAGGTAATGGGCGTTTTAAAGCCCCTGACGGTGTTTGAGACGCCTGGACAGGTACTAATTGGTTTGCCGGCCGTCTCATGTCGTCAACCGACCTTGCAGCGTGTTGACATTATCACGTAATTCCCTAAATAAGCCATCCATTCCGGTGTCGACTCCCTAGAGAGTGACATCACCATTACAGGCAATTTGCTCCGCCTCCTCACCAACATCGTCCTCATACATGTCGACACACACGTACCGACACACAGCACACACACAGGGAATGCTCTGATAGAGGACAGGACCCCACTAGCCCTTTGGGGAGACAGAGGGAGAGTTTGCCAGCACACACCAAAACGCTATAATTATACAGGGACAACCTTATATAAGTGTTTTCCCTTATAGCATCTTAATATATTATAATATCGCCACACAAAATGCCCCCCCTCTCTGTTTTAACCCTGTTTCTGTAGTGCAGTGCAGGGGAGAGCCTGGGAGCCTTCCTAGCAGCGGAGCTGTGTAGGAAAATGGCGCTGTGTGCTGAGGAGAATAGGCCCCGCCCCCTTTTCGGCGGGCTTCTTCTCCCGTTTTTCTGACAACCTGGCAGGGGTTAAATACATCCATATAGCCCCAGAGGCTATATGTGATGTATTTTTAGCCAGCATAGGTACTTTCATTGCTGCCCAGGGCGCCCCCCCCCAGCGCCCTGCACCCTCAGTGACCGTTGGTGTGAAGTGTGCTGAGAGCAATGGCGCACAGCTGCCGTGCTGTGCGCTACCTTAAGAAGACTGGGAAGTCTTCAGCCGCCGATTTCTGGACCTCTTCTCTCTTCAGCATCTGCAAGGGGGTCGGCGGCGCGTCTCCGGTGACCCATCCAGGCTGTACCTGTGATCGTCCCTCTGGAGCTAGTGTCCAGTAGCCTAAGAAGCCAATCCATCCTGCACGCAGGTGAGTTCACTTCTTCTCCCCTAAGTCCCTCGTTGCAGTGAGCCTGTTGCCAGCAGGACTCACTGAAAATAAAAAACCTAACAAAACTTTTACTCTAAGCAGCTCAGGAGAGCCACCTAGATTGCACCCTTCTCGGCCGGGCACAAAAACCTAACTGGGGCTTGGAGGAGGGTCATGGGGGGAGGAGCCAGTGCACACCACCTGATCCTAAAGCTTTTACTTTTGTGCCCTGTCTCCTGCGGAGCCGCTGTCCCCATGGTCCTTACGGAGTCCCCAGCATCCACTTAGGACGTCAGAGAAACTGTAATTAAACTACAGCTACCAGAAGCCCTTGCTGCCGGGAGCTCGCTGTTATTTACAGTTTCTGTAGTTTATGCGGTGAGCGGTGCCGGACACCACCACCAGTAATTGTGGCTGCCGCTGCCTGCTGTGCTTATTGCTGGGCATCACTCTACCTTCTGGCCATGTGTGGCACCGCCGGGTGGCGCCCCTCCTCGGCAGGCGCCCCTGGGAAGTGCCATCCTGGCCGATGGGTAGATACGCCCCTGATTAACAGTTTCTTATATAGTGCAGCAAATTCCATTGCACTTTACAAACAGAAGCATACACACGCAGCATACAAATACAAACACACACGTAGCATACATACACACAACACACATAAACACAAACACACACATAGCATACTTAAGTTACACACAGCATACACACAAACACATACAGTACGCAGCACACAGCATACATATACACAGCAAACACATACATTGCATACAGCACACAGGGCTGAGAGGAGGAAGCTGGTTGCTGCAGTTTGATAGCAGATGGCTTGTCAGAGGAGCTGTTGGGCATGCACTGGAACAGCTCCCTCGGTCCAGAGGCGGGCTGGCCCGGGGGGGGGGGGGGGGCAGGGCCAGCCCGCTACTGCCACGCTACTGCCAAGGGTCATGGGCCGGCCGCCACCTTCCACTACACCAGCGGTGGCCAACCCGTGGCTCTTTCTATCTCCGCATGCGGCTTGTAAGCTCCCGTGGCGTCTCCCGCTACCCTAGTCTGTAGTGCCCGGCGCTGGCCCATGAACCAATCAAAGCTCGCAGACCGGCAGCCAATCAGGAGTCGTAGCTGCCGGTCCGTGAACGCTGATTGGCTCACGGACCGGCGCCTAATTAGAGAGAATCAACGCCGCCGGAGAGTGGAGACTGAGGGGCAGGAGAGACGCACACTGCGCTCTCCTCCCCTCACAAGCAGCAGACTAAACAGAGCAGCAGAACAGCAGCGCGGTGGTGAGCAGCACTTTGGGGGGCGCAGTGTGGGGACGTGTATCTTACACTGGGGGCATGTCTGGCACTGGGGGGACGTGTATCTGGCACTGGGGGCATATCTGGCACTGGGGACATATCTGGCACTGGGGGGACATGTGTTTCTGGCACTGGGGGCATATCTGGCACTGGGGACATATCTGGCACTGGGGGGACATGTTTCTGGCACTGGGGGCATATCTGGCACTGGGGGGACGTGTACCTGGCACTGGGGGCATATCTGGCACTGGGGGGATGTGTATCTGGCACTGGGGGCATATCTGGCACTGGGGACATATCTGGCACTGGGGGGACATGTGTTTCTGGCACTGGGGGCATATCTGGCACTGGGGGGACGTGTACCTGGCACTGGGGGCATATCTGACACTGGGGGGACATGTTTTTATGGCACTGGGGGCATATTTGGCACTGTGGGGGATGTGTATCTGGCACTGGGGGCATATCTGGCACTGGGGAGACGTGTAGCTGGCAGTGGGGGCATATCTGGCACTGGGGGGACATGTGTATCTGGCACTGTGGGCATATCTGGTATTGCGGGGACATGTGTATCTTACACTGGGCGCATATCTGGCACTGGGGAGATGTGTATCTGACAGTGGGGGCATATCTGGCGCTGTGGGGACATATATGTATCTGGCACTGTGGGGACATATATGTATCTGGCACTGTGGAGGAATATATGTATCTGGCACGGTGGGGACATATATGTATCTGGCACTGTGGGGACATATATGTATTTGGCACTGTGGAGCAACCCATTTTTTGGTGTTTTTATATGTATGTGGCACTGTACAGGGGCTTTATTTGTATGTGGCACTGTGCAACATGACTAAAAATGGGGTTATGACACAAGGTCATACTCCTACAAACGTCAAACCGAAAGGTGTGCGCATAAAAATGGGGTGTGTCTTTGTGACAACTATGACACGCCTCCATTTTTGCTTGCGTACCTTCGGCGCACACATGATATGGTTCTTACCCTTGACTACAGATCTTTTCTGGCTCTTTGCTACTGACAGGTTGGCCAACTCTGCACTACACAGCTCTGCTGAAGCCACGGCCGCACTGACAAATTTATAATAAAGTATCTTTGGGATAACTTACACCAGGCCTCATTTTTTTTTTTATTAATAAATATTTTTTAAACAAAAAAACCTCCATTTAAGATGGCGCCATTACTTATGGGCCAGTGCTCTGGACTTGCCCCCCAGGCTAAAAGTTGCCAGCCAGCCCCTGCCTCAGTCATCTTAGTTCTGCTGATTAGAGCTCTCTGAGGAGCGAAGCAGCTCAGATCACACCAGCGGGTGGCTTATGGTCAGTACAGAGATGGAGACAAGGCTGTGTACTCAGAAACCCCCCTGCGTGTGCCACTGGGTGGCACCCCAGAGCAGGAGGTGGGCAGTATGTAACACTTAGCTTGTGGGTGAAATTCCCTTGCAAGAATTAAATTGCCACACTGTCAGGAAGACAAATAATCTGCATGAGGTAGAAAAATCTTACAAACAAAAGCTGTATTTATATTCACTATGGTGGTCATTCCGAGTTGTTCGCTCGCTAGCTGTCTTTAGCAGCCATACAAACGCTATGCCGCCTCCCACTGGGAGTGTATTGTAGCTTAGCAGAAGTGTGAACGAAAGGATCGCAGAGCGGCTACAAAGTTTTTTCGTGCAGTTTTAGAGTAGCTCAATACCTACTCAGCGCTTGCGATCACTTCAGACTATTCAGTTCCTGTATTGACGTCACGAACACGCCCTGCGTTCGCCCAGCCACGCCTGCGTTTTTCCTGGCATACCTGCGGTTTTTCGAACACTCCCTGAAAACGGTCAGTTGACACCCAGAAACGCCCACTTCCTGTCAATCACTCTGCGGTCAGCAGTGCGGCTGAAAAGCTTCGCTAGACCCTGTGTGAAACTACATCGGCCGTTGTAAAAGTACAACGCGCGTGCGCATTGCGCCGCATACGCATGCGCAGAAGTTACGTTTTTTTTTGCCTCATCGCTGCACAGCGACCGAATGCAGCTAGCGATCAACTCGGAATGACCCCCATGTTACTTTGGCAAGTTCTATAATTTTTGTCTGTACATGCGTTTTACATTTAGCAGTCATTTAAATGAAACTCTTTATTGGCTGAGTTGCATCATTTAATTTTTTAGAACAGTAAAGTAAGAAGAGATGTGGTGTGAGATAACAGTTCAACACACGTATCTGCTGCTGCATCTCCATTGCTGCCTTTTTTAATAAGCATGAGTTTTATCACCTCACATGATGCCACTTGCTTCAGTCCATGACAGCTCAAATTCTGCAATGCCACCTGTCGCATTGACTAAAACCATCCTCTTGCTTGTGCTACTCATGCCAACTATTTAATGGGCATCTCACGCAGTTAATTTTAATATTTAATATATAGGGGCAGCAATCAGGGGCAAATGCAGGATTTCAAGAGGAAGGTTTCCATATACTTAATTTTAGAATGAGTGTGGCCTGACCAGACGCAAATTATCAATGGGGCAGATGAAGCTACAGCTCCAGTCCTCCACATAAAAATAAGCCCATTATCATGGCACCAGCTGGCCACACAGTCAGCAATAAATCATAAATATTAAAATAGTATTTCTATTTTCCTCCGAAAATGATACAATTCTTATACTGTTACATATTTAGGGAAACATTTCAGCTGATAGGGACAGACAGTATATGCCTACATGTACAGTACCAGATAAAAAGAATGGATAATGCAGGTGGTGAAGGAGGAGGATGGGGATAGCACCACTTCCAGTCTGCGCTGCAGCACCTGTACACGGTTCCTGGCACTGGGATGATGCGACGATACCTGGGTCAGAGAACCGCCAAGCTGAGTGGAGAAAGAACACACAGAAGATTAACTAAAGAAGCACTTAGGTAAGTGCACTATTCAACCACTTGGGGAGACATACAGATGGGAAAGGGGGTGCAGAGTGTTGATTACAGCCATGGTAACAACTGTTGTTTCTGGACAAGGACGGCTTAAGAGATGAGCTAACAGGGCACTCACCCAGAGCTCTGTAGCCTGGGGGAACAGCCGCAGTCACCGCGCCATCGCTATACTCTAGCCTGGCGGCCAGGGACGCAGCTTGCGGAGATGTGCTTGGTGCTGAGCCAGCATCCCTCCACCCCTGTGCCACATTCAGCAGGACCAACAGATCTCCTGGAGCCAGTTGATCAAGACTGATCACCGAGGAGCAGCCGCCAAGGAGCCATATGGAGGAGAACACTACAGAGGGTACGCTGGGGCAGTACCTCACTTAGCACAGTTGAGTAGGGCAGTCAGCGTCTCAATGCACTTACAGAGGAGCTGTGTGGAGGCATAAGACCAGGAAGATGGAAATCAGAAGTAGGGAGTACGGAGGCAAACACGAACTGGAGTGGGCCGGGGGGGGGGGGGGGAGGAGCTGGGGATTGTAATGACAGGGGGAAAGTTGGAGTGACACCAGGGGGTATCTAGATTGACATAGGGGAGAGCTGGAGTGACACGGGAGGAGCTGGAGTGACATACAGGGCAACTGAGTGACAAAGGGGGAGGTGAGGTGACATAAAGGGAGCTGGGGTGACACGGGGGCGGGTTGAGATGGAATGGCATGGGAGGAGTAGGAGTGGCACATGAGTTTCTTTCTATCCTCCCTTTCTCTTTGGTATGTCTGTTGCCCACTTTCCCCTGTGCTTTGCTTTTTGTCAGACTCTCTCCTCCGTTTAGTGTTTCTCTGTCTCTGATGTACAGTAGTTCAGGGAGGGGGTATAGTGATATTTTACAGTGTATTGTTGCTTATTGGGGGTCATTCTGAGTTGATCTCTCGCTAGCAGTTTTTAGCAGCCGTGCAAACGCATTGTCACCACCCACCGGGGAGTGTATTTTCGCTTTGCAGAAGCGCGAACGCCTGTGCAGCAGAGCGCCTGCAAAAATATTTTGTGCAGAACAATACCAGCCCTGGACTTACTCTTCATGTGCGTTGATTCTAACGTTGGAGGATTGGCTTTTGACGTCACACACCTGCCCAGTGTTCGCCCAGCCACGCCTGCGTTTGCCCTGGCACGCCTGCGTTTTTCCAAAAACTCCTAGAAAATGGCCAGTGGACACCCAGAAACGCCACCTTCCTGTCAATCTTCCTGCGTTGTGCTGTGCAACTGAAAGCTTCGCTAGAACCTGTGCAAAACCACAAAGGACTTTGTAGCCATACGTCGCGCGTGCGCATTGCGGTGCATACGCATGCGCAGAGGGGTTAGTAATGTAAAGATACCAAAGGTATCGAAACGCATTGGTAGGGAGGACACTTTGGGGACGACTGGACCTGATCCAGTGTATTATTGCGGAGGTTCCAGGGATGCCCGCTTTTAATACTCATACTCTGTTTGTCTGCCATTTGATGTAGACAAATCCATATGGTGAGAGTCCATTTTTCTATGTATGTTTTATATCTTTAAAAATTAATTCTGTATTACACTATATGGAGTCTTCCTTTTCTGTATGAATATATAGTGTATATTGTGGAAGTTGGAGATTCGGAGTGATGGGAAGGAGCAGCAAATGCTTATATCCGAAAAGACATTACGGTCTTCCCATATTCGAACAATGGGCCTTATTCAGACCTGACCGCTGCTGTGCGTTTTTCGCACAGCAGCCGATCAGGTCTGAACTGCGCATGCACCGGTGCTGCAGTGCGCCGGCGCCTGCCAGACAGCTGATGGCTGTCTCAGCCCTGCGATTGCCTCTGCCTGATTGACAAGCAAAAGCGTTCGCTGGGTGGGAGGGGGTGAACCGGCGACATTTGGCCGCCATTTAGGGGGCGCAGTCTGGGCAACGCAGGTGTGCCCGGACCGTTGGGGGGGCGGGCTGCGGTGGCTGTGGGACGTCACACGCAGCCGCTGCGACCCTCACAGCGATGAGTAGCTCCTGCCAGCACGCAGGAGCTGCGCTAGAAGGGAGCTACTCCTAAAGTACAAAAGCATCGCTGCTGTGTGATGCTTTTGTACTTGTGCGGGTAGGGGGGGAGGGCCTGACATGCGTGGCGGGCTAGCCCTGTGCTGAGCATCCCACCGCATGTCTGTGTAACTGATCGTAGATGTACTAAATTTAGCACATCTACGATCGGGTCTAAATTAAGCCCAATGTCTACTTGTTAAAGTAGACCAGACATTATTAATCCAGTGTATGCAAAAAAAATAAGAATTTACTTACCGATAATTCTATTTCTCGGAGTCCGTAGTGGATGCTGGGGTTCCTGAAAGGACCATGGGGAATAGCGGCTCCGCAGGAGACAGGGCACAAAAAAGTAAAGCTTTACTAGGTCAGGTGGTGTGCACTGGCTCCTCCCCCTATGACCCTCCTCCAGACTCCAGTTAGGTACTGTGCCCGGACGAGCATACACAATAAGGGAGGCATTTTGAATCCCGGGTAAGACTCATACCAGCCACACCAATCACACCGTACAACTTGTGATCTAAACCCAGTTAACAGTATGACAACAGAAAGGGCCTCTTAAAGATGGCTCCTTAACAATAACCCGAATTAGTTAACAATAACTATGTACAAGTATTGCAGATAATCCGCACTTGGGATGGGCGCCCAGCATCCACTACGGACTCCGAGAAATAGAATTATCGGTAAGTAAATTCTTATTTTCTCTATCGTCCTAAGTGGATGCTGGGGTTCCTGAAAGGACCATGGGGATTATACCAAAGCTCCCAAACGGGCGGGAGAGTGCGGATGACTCTGCAGCACCGAATGAGAGAACTCCAGGTCCTCCTTTGCCAGGGTA
The DNA here is from genome assembly GCF_028390025.1 of Pseudophryne corroboree. Classification (NCBI taxonomy): domain Eukaryota; kingdom Metazoa; phylum Chordata; class Amphibia; order Anura; family Myobatrachidae; genus Pseudophryne; species Pseudophryne corroboree. Next base: position 272,373,329 of record NC_086448.1, on the reverse strand, counting down.
TCAAATTTGTAAAATTTTACAAACGTGTTCTCCCCCGACCACGTAGCTGCTCGGCAGAGTTGTAATGCCGAGACCCCTCGGGCAGCCGCCCAAGATGAGCCCACCTTCCTTGTGGAGTGGGCTTTTACAGTTTTAGGCTGTGGCAGGCCTGCCACAGAATGTGCAAGTTGAATTGTGTTACAAATCCAACGAGCAATCGACTGCTTAGAAGCAGGTGCGCCCAACTTGTTGGGTGCATACAATATAAACAGCGAGTCAGATTTTCTGACTCCAGCCGTCCTTGCAATGTATATTTTTAAGGCTCTGACAACGTCCAACAACTTGGAGTCCTCCAAGTCGCTAGTGGCCGCAGGCACCACAATAGGTTGGTTCAGATGAAATGCTGATACCACTTTAGGGAGAAAATGCGGACGAGTCCGCAGTTCTGCCCTATCCGAATGGAAGATTAGATAAGGACTTTTATAAGATAAAGCCGCCAATTCAGATACTCTCCTGGCAGAGGCCAGGGCTAGTAACATAGTCACTTTCAATGTGAGATATTTCAAATCCACCTTTTTCAATGGTTCAAACCAATGGGATTTGAGGAAATCTAAAACTACATTTAGATCCCACGGTGCCACCGGAGGCACCACAGGAGGCTGTATATGCAGTACTCCCTTGACAAAAGTCTGGACCTCAGGGACAGAGGCCAATTCTTTTTGGAAGAATATTGACAGGGCCGAAATTTGAACCTTAATGGATCCCAATTTGAGACCCATAGATAATCCTGATTGCAGGAAATGTAGGAAACGACCCAGTTGGAATTCCTCCGTCGGAACCCTCCGATCCTCGCACCACGCTACATATTTTCGCCAAATGCGGTGATAATGTTTCACGGTGACTTCCTTCCGTGCCTTAATCAAGGTAGGAATGACTTCTTCTGGAATGCCTTTCCCTTTTAGGATCTGGCGTTCAACCGCCATGCCGTCAAACGCAGCCGCGGTAAGTCTTGAAAAAGACAGGGACCCTGCTGTAGCAGGTCCCTTCTCAGAGGTAGAGGCCACGGTTCGTCCGTGAGCATCTCTTGAAGTTCCGGATACCAAGTCCTTCTCGGCCAATCCGGAACCACTAGTATTGTTCTTACTCTTCTTTGCCGTATGATCTTCAATACCTTTGGTATGAGCGGCAGAGGAGGAAACACATACACTGACTGGTACACCCAAGGAGTTACCAGTGCGTCCACAGCTATTGCCTGTGGATCTCTTGACCTGGCGCAATATTTGTCCAGTTTCTTGTTGAGGCGAGACGCCATCATGTCTACAATTGGTCTTTCCCAACGGTCTATTAACATGTTGAAGACTTCTGGATGTAGACCCCACTCTCCCGGATGAAGATCGTGTCTGCTGAGGAAGTCTGCTTCCCAGTTGTCCACGCCCGGGATGAACACTGCTGACAGTGCTATCACGTGATTCTCCGCCCAGCGAAGAATCTTGGCAGCTTCTGCCATTGCACTCCTGCTTCTTGTGCCGCCCTGCCTGTTTACATGGGCGACCGCCGTGATGTTGTCCGACTGAATCAACACCGGCTTTCCTTGCAGGAGAAGTTCCGCCTGGCTTAGAGCATTGTAGATTGCTCTTAGTTCCAGAATGTTTATGTGAAGAGACTTTTCCAGACTCGTCCATACTCCCTGGAAGTTTCTTCCTTGTGTGACTGCTCCCCAGCCTCTCAGGCTGGCGTCCGTGGTCACCAGGATCCAATCCTGAATGCCGAATCTGCGGCCTTCTAATAGGTGAGCCTTCTGCAACCACCACAGAAGTGACACCCTTGTCTTTGGTGACAGGGTTATTCGCAGGTGCATCTGCAGATGCGACCCTGACCATTTGTCCAACAGATCCCTTTGGAATATTCTATGTACTGACACTTTTCCTGGTTTTAGGAGGTTCCTGACCAGATCGGATAACTCCTTGGCTTTTTCCTCTGGAAGGAAAACCTTTTTCTGAACCGTGTCCAGAATCATTCCTAGGAACAGCAGACGAGTTGTCGGGATTAAATGGGATTTTGGAATATTCAGAATCCACCCGTGTTGTCTTAGCACCTCTTGAGATAGTGCTAAAGCTGTCTCCAGCTGTTCTCTGGACCTTGCCCTTATTAGGAGATCGTCCAAGTATGGGATAACTAATACGCCTTTTCTTCGAAGAAGAATCATCATCTCGGCCATTACCTTGGTAAAGACCCGAGGCGCCGTGGACAATCCGAACGGCAGCGTCTGAAACTGATAGTGACAGTTTTGAACAATGAACCTGAGGTACCCCTGGTGTGCGGGGTAAATCGGAACGTGTAGATACGCATCCTTGATGTCCAAGGATACCATAAAGTCCCCTTCTTCCAGGTTCGCTATCACTGCTCTGAGTGACTCCATCTTGAACTTGAACTTTTTTATGTAGAGGTTCAAGGACTTCAGATTTAGAATAGGCCTTACCGAGCCATCCGGCTTCGGTACCACAAATAGAGTGGAATAATACCCCTTTCTTTGTTGTAATAGGGGTACTTTGACTATCACCTGCTGAGCGTACAGCTTGTGAATGGCTTCCAACACCCTCTCCCTTTCGGAAGAGACGGTTGGTAAGGCAGACTTCAGGAAACGATGAGGAGGATCCGTCTCTAATTCCAACCTGTACCCCTGAGATATTATCTGCAGGATCCAGGGGTCTACCTGCGAGTGAGCCCACTGCGCGCTGTAATTTTTGAGACGGCCCCCCACTGTCCCCGAGTCCGCTTGAGAGGCCCCAGCGTCATGCTGAGGTTTTTGCAGGAGCCGGGGAGGGCTTCTGTTCCTGGGAAGGAGCTGCCTGTTGGTGTCTCTTCCCTCTTCCTCTGCCTCGTGGCAGGTACGACAAGCCCTTTGCTCTCTTATTTTTGTAGGAGCGAAAAGGCTGCGGTTGAAAGGTCGGTGCCTTTCTCTGTTGGGGAGTGACTTGAGGTAAAAAAGTGGATTTCCCGGCAGTAGCCGTGGCCACCAAGTCTGATAGACCAACTCCAAATAACTCCTCCCCTTTATACGGCAAAACCTCCATGTGACGTTTTGAATCCGCATCGCCTGTCCACTGTCGTGTCCATAAGGCTCTTCTGGCTGAAATGGACATAGCACTCACCCGAGATGCCAGTGTGCAAATATCCCTCTGTGCATCACGCATATAGATAAATGCATCCTTTATTTGTTCTAACGACAGTAAAACATTGTCCCTATCTAGGGTATCAATATTTTCAATCAGGGATTCTGACCAAACTACTCCAGCACTGCACATCCAGGCAGTTGCTATAGCTGGTCGTAGTATAACACCTGCATGTGTGTATATATTCTTTTGAATAACTTCCATCTTTCTATCTGATGGATCCTTAAGTGCGGCCGTCTCAGGAGAGGGTAACGCCACTTGTTTGGATAAGCGTGTGAGCGCCTTGTCCACCTTAGGGGGTGTTTCCCAGCGCGCCCTAACCTCTGGCGGGAAAGGGTATAATGCCAATAACTTTTTTGAAATTATCAACTTTTTATCAGGAGCAACCCACGCTTCATCACACACGTCATTTAATTCTTCTGATTCAGGAAAAACTGTTTGTAGTTTTTTTTACACCATACATAATACCCTGTTTTACGGTATCTGTAGTATCAGCTAAATGTAACGTCTCCTTCATTGCCAAAATCATATAACGTGTGGCCCTACTGGAAAATACGTTTGAATTTCTACCGTCGTCACTGGAATCAGTGCCCGTGTCTGGGTCTGTGTCGACCGACTGAGGCAAAGGGCGTTTTACAGCCCCTGACGGTGTTTGAGGCGCCTGGACAGGCATTAATTGATTGTCCGGCCGCCTCATGTCCTCAACTGACTGTTTAAGGGAAGATAAACCATCACGTAATTCCACAAATAAAGGCATCCATTCTGGTGTCGACCCCCTGGGGGGTGACATCTGCATATTTGGCAATTGCTCCGCCTCCACACCAATATCGTCCTCATACATGTCGACACCACGTACCGACACACACCGCAAACTCACAGGGAATGCTCTAATGAAGACAGGACCCACTAGCCCTTTTGGGGAGACAGAGGGAGAGTCTGCCAGCACACACCACAAAGCGCTATATATACAAGGGATATCCTTATATTAAGTGCTCCCTTATAGCTGCTTTAATATATATATATATAGCCATTAATGTGCCCCCCCTCTCTGTTTTACCCTGTTTCTGTAGTGCAGTGCAGGGGAGAGACCTGGGAGCCGTTCTGACCAGCGGAGCTGTGACAGAAAATGGCGCCGTGTGCTGAGGAGATAGGCCCCGCCCCTTTTTCGGCGGGTTCTTCTCCCGCTATTTTTCCAGTCAGGCAGGGGTTAAATATCTCCATATAGCCCCTATGGGCTATATGTGAGGTATTTTTAGCCTTGTATAAGGTTTATATTTGCCTCTCAGAGCGCCCCCCCCCAGCGCTCTGCACCCTCAGTGACTGCCCAGTGAAGTGTGCTGAGAGGAAAATGGCGCACAGCTGCAGTGCTGTGCGCTACCTTATGAAGACTGAGGAGTCTTCAGCCGCCGGTTTCCGGACCTCTTCACGCTTCAGCATCTGCAAGGGGGTCGGCGGCGCGGCTCCGGGACCGGACTCCACGGCTGGGCCTGTGTTCGATCCCTCTGGAGCTAATGGTGTCCAGTAGCCAAGCAGCAAATCCACTCTGCATGCAGGTGAGTTTACTACTTTCCCCCTAAGTCCCACGTTGCAGTGATCCTGTTGCCAGCAGGACTCACTGTAAAGAAAAAAAAACCTAAACTAAACTTTCTCTAAGCAGCTCTTTAGGAGAGCCACCTAGATTGCACCCTTCTCGTTCGGGCACAAAATCTAACTGGAGTCTGGAGGAGGGTCATAGGGGGAGGAGCCAGTGCACACCACCTGACCTAGTAAAGCTTTACTTTTTTGTGCCCTGTCTCCTGCGGAGCCGCTATTCCCCATGGTCCTTTCAGGAACCCCAGCATCCACTTAGGACGATAGAGAAACAACAGTTTACACATGACAATATTACACTATTGTGCTTTTCTTCTTTCTTTTCTCTTTTGGATATAATCTGATAGACACATGATTTTCTGTGAACTTTGCATAGTCACCAAGGGACCCATTGGTATTTTTTGGTATTGTGTACAATTTAATGTGTGGTGACACATTTTTTACCAGTGGTGTCCTAGTTTGGCAGCTTGTGGTGCATACATTTATTCCAACATTTTATATCTGGGTTAGTAATGTAATGTAGGGTACAGAGGGGTCAGTGACATAGTATAGGTGATAGAGAGTTCAGTAGTGTAGGGTACAGAGGAGTCATTGATGTAGTGTAGTATGTAGAGGGGTCCATGATGTAATGTAAGGTATAAAAGTGTCCGTAATGTAGTGTAGTGTAAAGAGGGGTCCGTGATGCAATGTAAGGTATAAAGGGATCCATAATAAAGTGTAGGGTATAGAGGAGTCATTGATGTAATGTAGTATATGGAGGTGTCCGTGATGCAATATTAGGTATAAAGGGGTCCGTAATGTAATGTAGGGTACAGAGGGGTCAATAATGTAATGTAGGGTAGGTTAAGGTATAGAGGGGTCAGTGATGTAATGTAGTATAGTGTCGAAGGTATGCAGGGGTCAGTAATGTAGTGAAGGTTATAGAGTGCAGTAATTTAGGGTATAAAGGGTTTAGTGATGTAGTGTGGGGTATAGAGGGTCAGTGATGTAGTGTAGTGTAGGGTATAGAGAAGTCTGTCATGTAGTGTGGGGTGTAGAGGGGTCGATGATGTAGTGAAGTGTATAGAGGAGTCTGTCATGTAGTGTAGGGTATAGAGGGGTCAGTAATGTAGTGTAGGGCAGGGGTGGGGAACCTTTTTTCTACCGAGGGCCATTTGGATATTTATAAAATCCTTCGGGGGCAGGGCCGGCGCTACCATTAGGCAGCTTCAGGCAGCTGCCTATGGGCGGCAGCCACTAGGGGGCGGCATGCTCCTGCTGAATCGCAGCCCGCAGTCTTATCCTCCCTCCCTCCTCCTTCCTGACTGCAACAGGGGGTGTAAAAGGGGAGTACGGCCAGCCTTCTTCCTACCTGGTTGTACAGCCACTGGGGAGAGAGTCAGCGTGGGAAACGTCCGGGGACTCCTGAGGCGAGGGGTTAAAATGCAGTGTGCCTGGAGGAAGGGGAGTCTCTGGGGCGTGCTGTGACCGGAGGATCTGTGAGGAGCGCTGATCGGCTCCGTTCATCTGAGGCAGACAGCAGAGGCTGAAGTCCTGTGTGTCAGCCCCGGAGTGCTCTGGCAGCCTTTGTATCAGTGGCACTGCAGTGACAGCGGGGATTTCCACTGTGAGAGAAAGAGAGAGCATCGGGAGCAGAGATGACCTATGGCACTCCTGCCCATATAAGGAGTGTATGGTGGGCAGCTTCAGTGAGGGAATCCCTGACAGGGGATGGAGAGAAAGCTCCGCAGAGAACAGGGCTTTGCAGTGACCTCAGCCCGCCCATATAAGGGAAAGAGCAAGCAGCTGCAAACGGGGAGAGCCTGGAGGAGAGAGCACTGCAGAGTCAGCATCCAGAGGGAGCCCTAATGGGATTCTGGTGTCCATTCCAGAGGAGGATCAACACAAGTAAGCAGGGACACTGCTGGTACTTCTCACACACCACTTAGTGACCTGTATTAGAGGGTACAATTCTTGTTGATGTGACACAGTGCGACCCATTGTCAGCACTTCACCTAGATTACCCCCTTCCTTATGTCACCACCCTGACTGTTAGCAGCAGCAGAGTCTTGTGTCAGCGTGTCCACCAAGTAGTTTTCGACTCCCACAAGCCAGTAACACTTTACCTCAGCCCAACAGTGCAAGGCAGGCAGAAGTGCAGAGGAGGCTGGAGAGGAGAGTATAGATAAAGAAACTGAAATTGACAGGAAGAGGGGAGGTGGTACAAACCAGAGCCGTAACTACGTGTGTGCCAGGTGTGCCTGGCACACAACGCAGGAGCCCTGAGGGCGCACAGCCAGCAAATATGTCAGCGGCTTGTAATGAGTCAAATTGACTCATTACAAGCCGCCTGTGCTGTGTGCGCCGCCGGAGGAGAGGAGGAGCAGCGTCAGGGGAGGACCCAGAGGAGGAGGAGGAGGGAGGGGGACTGGAGCCGCAGCAGCGCTATGTAATTGGTAGCGGCACCGCAGCAGCAGTTCTTCTACTTCCGCATTGGCAGGCCGGCGCTGCTATGAATGCTGGGATGCACTTCCCTCATCCCAGCATTCACATCGGCGGTGGGCAGCCAATGCGGAAGCAGAGGGACTGCTGCAGCGGTGCCACCACCAATTACACTGTGCTGCTGCGGCTACAGTCCCCCTCCCTCCTCCTCCTTCTCCCCTGCCCGGGATCTGCCAGCACCGAGGAACCTGACTGCCTGAGCCAGCGGGGAGAGATGGTAAGTATCTGTCTATCTGTGTGTGTGTCTCTCTCTCTATCTCTCTATCGACACTGTTTGCCGTAATGTGTAAAAAGGGGGATGCCGTCTGCCATAATGTGTAAAAAGGGGGACGATGTCTGCCATAATGTGTAAAAAGGGGGACGCTATCTGCCGTAATGTGTTAAAAGGGGGACGCTGTCTGCCATAATGTGTAAAAAGGGGGACGCTGTCTGCCATAATATGTAAAAAGGGGGATGCTGTCTGCCGTAATGTGTAAAAAGGGGACGCTGTCTGCCGTAATGTGTAAAAAGAGGGACGCTGTCTGCCATATGTAAAAAGGGGGACGCTGTCTGCTGTAATGTGTAAAAAGGGGGACGCGGTCTGCTGTAATGTGTAAAAAGGGGGACGCTGTCTGCCGTAATGTGTAAAAAGGGGGACTGTCTGCCGTAATGTGTAAAAGGGGCTCTACCTGGTGTAGTGGTGCTACTGTGCACCGTAATTTGAATAATGGAAACTACTGTGCACCGTAGTATGAATTGGTATTATTTTGTGGCCACACCCCCTTCCCCATAAAACCACACCCCTAAAATGTTTGCGTGCCTACGGCGCACTGCCCGTATTTTTCTTTATATTTATTTATAAACAGGAAAGGGGATATGGGGCACAGAATCAATAAATATATATACACGAAGGGGAGTGACTAGCATTTGCAACTATAATTAAAGAAGGAAACATAATAGGCACTCACTGGGTTTCATGAAAAGAATATATTATATTATAAAAAGATTGGATTCGTATATATATGTTTATATAATACATATATAATATCGTTTCATTGTTATGTATAATGTGTACCCTGGGAGCCATCAAAGCACACTGCAGGCAGTACTACTGTGTGGCATAACATGGATGTGTTCTACTGTGTGGTTTAATGTAAATGGGCTCTACTGTAGTGTAACGTAAACATGGGACACTACTGTGTGATGAAACATCAATAAGAGGCACTACTGTGATGTAATGTAAATATGGGGGGGTTAGGTTTCAGTTTTGCCTAGGGTGCCGGAAAACCTTGCACCGGCCCTGCCCCCACAGCTGTACACGTGCAAGCCAAGACCACCAAAAGAATACCTGTGAAAGGCAGCCCATAGGCTGACACCATCCGAAGATGGCATCAGCAGCCAGGGCTTGGTAAATTCTGCAGAACAGCAGCCCCATAGCAATCTATGCTGCCTGAAATGGAAGGACAGCTGCACATATTGGACATATCTGCTGCAGTTCCTCATTGTTGCATATTGGCAATACTTCATACTTGCGGAACAGGCCTCAAATATACTTTAATAAATAAGCCCCAGGGGTCTATTTACTGAGCCTTGGATGGAGACAAAGTTGACGGAGATAAAGTACCAGCCAATTGGCATCTAACCACCATGCCACAGGCTGTGTTTGAAAAATGACAGGAGCTGAGCTGGTACTTTATCACCGTCCACTTTATCTCCATCCAAGGCTTAGTAAATAGACCCCTAAGTGAGAAAGATGTACACTTAGGTCACAAAATAGCCTGGAGTAGACTGTCAGTAATGAAAACAAAGGAGTTGGAGGATTTTATGATAAGCAGATGGCAGTAAAGAGGGATGTAAATTAATGATCAGGCAATGATACAGTAAGGGGGGTCGGGGGGGGGGGGCAGGAGAGACTGACTAGACAACTGAATAACTGACAGCATATAGATATATATGACAGAACTCTGAATCAACATGGTGATGCGAATAGTCACAGACACAATAGAGCACAAAGGGCAGAGGAGAGAGCAGCAGAGGCGGCAGTGTCTCACTGTGGGAACTAGCAGCCGGGGCTGTGCTGCTTCTCATTGGCATGTATGGCGAGGCAGCTGCCGCGGAGGGAGGGGGCGGCTGGAAGGATGAATGGGGAAGCCAGCGAGAGTGAGTGAAGGAGACAGAGGAGAGGGAGTAACAAGGTACACCGGGAGGGCGAGAGAACGAGGCGGCGCCTAGAGAGCAGCCACTGGGGAGGGAGGAGAGCCGGGTCCGGACTTCGGTGTGTGACAGGAGGGAGGAGACCACCAGCAGCAGCAGCAGTGTGTGTGACAGGAGAGAGTGGGACTGAGTACAATTACAGCAGCAGCCTGGCCACATCTGACAGCAGCAGAAGAGGCAGCGTGGTGTGACGGGGGCAGCAGCAGCACATGTCACATCGGATGCGGGCACCGCCGCCATGTACCCCGGCTCCTCTCCTGCAGCATGCCCGGGCTGTGGCGGAAAGTCGCTGAGTGCCCCGCTGCCTGCCGCCCGCTGTGTGACCGTGTGAGGGAGAGCTGCGTACCCCGGCCGGCTGTTGTGCCCCCTCTGTGCCATGCATACCCAGTGCGCCATGCAGCCGGGCACACACGCCCGCCGCCGCTGCTACTACAGGTAACCCAGGAGGCGGCACCGGGCACACTGACAGCAGGGATCCGCCAGCACCGTGCGCACACCATGTACCTGCGCGCTGACCTGTAGGTGCCGGCCACAGACACGCTGCAGACTGACGCCACAGCACCCGGTGGATGCAAGGTGACCCGGACGGGTGTCTGCTGGGAATGGGCGGACGGCAAAGCAGCAGCCCGGCCTCGGACGGTCGGACACGGGCGTACTCAGGCTCGGACATCCCTTCTCACACGGGCCGGGGGCCCATCAGGGGCCCTGGGGTGGTGACTGCCTCCTCCTCCTCCCCCTTGGCCAGGTACCCGTACATCCACGGTGGGCACCCGGCGGCGGCTGGAGGTGGCGCTGGGGCAGCGGAGCACACACCGCCAGCTTTGGGCTCCCGGAGCCGGTCTGTAGGGGGGATCCGCAGCCAGGCCCAGCATAGTCAGGCCGGTCTCAGCATACCGGGAGCAGCCAGGGACTCCGGCAGCAGCACACCGGAGGAGGGAGGCAGGGAGCGGGCACCCGCTGGAGGAGGCTCCCGGCTACTGATCGGATCGCTGCCCTCTCACCTCTCCCCGCACCTCTTTGGGGGTAAGTGCTGCGGTGACGTCATCACGTGGGGGTTGGAGTGGTCACAGGAATTCAGTGCGGCCCCCCCCCTCTATCTATCTATCTATCTATCTATCTATCTATCTATCTATCTATCTATCTATCTATCTATCTATCTCTATATAGCACAAGTGCATATTCCTGCTGTAATACAGGTGTGTGAGTAGAGCATTGCTCCTGTGTGAAGGTGAAACATTTCCTGTCACCAGACTCTATCATGCTGTAATGTAAATGTTGGTGTATGTATATTATCTACATACAGTGTTTTACCAGTGTTATGTGTACATGGTGTTTGTATACACTAAACAGTGTCAGCTAGTTTCCCTAAAACATGTTCTAAATAATTAAATGAAATGCAGGTTATTGTGTAGAAACATATATGGTTGTGCATACACAGACAGTACACGGGTGAGTGACACCAGTTAATAGTAACAGCCGTGTGCAGCACAGACAGCAGCTAGACGGGCCGAACTGTCGTTTTAGACACACGTCTGGTAGCCCCCAGGTTTGTTTTGACGGTGAGCTGCTCCACTGTAGAGTGTCGGTCGGCCCTTGCGCATCTTCATGGCCGATGTTCACTTCTCACATCAATGGCACGCGGTGCTCCGCAGTTTCCACGTCGGTTATTTGCAATGGTGCCATTTGTCCAGTCACGATACACCTTCACCACAGCAGCACGCGGACAGTTCACAAACTGCGCTGTTTCATATATACTGCCACCCTTGGCTCGAAAGCTGATAACCATCCCCTTTTGCAAGTCCCTTTTACCCATGACAGCAACGATTGATATGTGTGCAGACTGCCTATCGCACACCTTATATACCACCCAAGCCAGCGCACGACACGTGACGTACTTCATGGGCTACACGCTGCCAACGTCAAATGTAGGAGGTGGTAATAATAATGTGACTCAACCGTGTATATACTGGGTGTGTGTGTAAGAGCCAGTTAGTTTAGTAATAGAACATGTCCACCCCACATGCTAAAGATTATTGTGTTTTACTGTTTCACATTTCTGAATGAACTTATTCTATCTAGAATACCATTTAATGACAACATAATTTTCTTCTTTCTATTTTTCATTTCATCTTCATAGCACACCTACAATTTAACCGCTAATACTGATAGCAGCATATAGTTTAAACCACTTAGTTGCCTTAGATTAGGACTGTCATTGTGTTTCTTACTGTAGTAAAACATTTTTGGTTGTCATAGTTTAGTGCAGGGACATCTTCAGTGCTGATGACATGTTGCCAGCCAGTATCTGATTGATTAGTAATTCAAATGCACAATGCATCTACTATAATTCTCTTCTGTGACAAGATCTAATGCACCTGCGGCGAATTACTGCTGGAAATACTTTGACGTGAGATCAATATGAAACCGTAAAATTACATTAGAATTTAATTGTTGGTGTACTGCATGGCTAAATATTGCATCTATATAAGATTACATTATTGATGGGTCTCTGCGTATTTCTGTTCAAGTTTCTCAGCATGCTGTACCACAGATGTTTTTTTTTTTTTAGTTCTTTTATAATGAGCAGAGTCTCACGATGCCCTCTGGCCTGTTGTAAAGAAATGAGGTGTCATTAAATGGATTAGCAGCAGTGGTAAATAAGGCCTAGGAGTTTCATTTTTCCATTGCTTTGTCACACGTGTTGATTGGAACCTTTAACAAGCTGTAGTAAATGCAAGACCTACAGTATTTACTGTACTCGCAAATGCTAAACGCGGACCTCGCCTTAAATTAACATGATACACTTCCGTGATACATAAGACTACTTGTTTATCTTGCAAACACCTTTTCAGGTACAGTTTCTATTCTATTTTTTTTTTTTTTTTTTATGCTCAAGACATTGGCCCAGATTTATCAAGCCTCGGAGAGTGATAAATAGCACAGTGATAAAGTACCAACCAATCGGCTCCTAAGTGTAATTTTTCAAACCCAGCCTGTAAAATGGAAGTTAGGAGCTGATTGGCTGGTACTTTATCTCCATGCAATTTATCACTCTCCAAGGCTTGATAAATGGGGGCCACTCAGTGGGGCGGATGTATTAACCTGGAAATGGCATAAGGAAGTGATAAACCAGTGATAAATGCAAAGTGATAAACGTGCCAGACAATCAGCTCCTAACTGTTAACTTACATATTGGAGCTGATTGGCTGGTGCATTTATCACCTTGCCTTTATCACTGGTTTATCACTTCCTTATGCCTTTTCTAGGTTAATACATCTGTCACGCATATTTACAATGGAGAGGGAAACTGTTTTCACAAAGAAGAGAATGCCAGGTTTTCTCCTGATTTCAATAATGTATCTTGTTAAGCAGAAGTGCGCAGGAATTTGGCGATGTTGAAATACAATATTCTACTGCAATGTGCGCATCCAAAAATCACAGGCGCACATTGCGGAGAATTGAATTTGGGCTCAAATGTACAACTAAACATATTTGCAACTTTAAAGTCTCTTTCTTGAGTTCAAGATTATTTTGAACCTTTTGTGTATTCATTTGAAGGAATAAACTAAATGAAGGCTGTGCGAGCTAAAGTGTACAGTGCACGGGGAAGGCAGTGACGGGGATCCATTCAATATCCAAGCTGTTGGGATCCCGGCGCCGGAATCCTGACACTTGCCAGAACATCAACGCCGGAATACAAAAAACCTCAGTATTCCGGTGCTGCAATCCCGACAGCTGGGACACCGAAGGTAAGTATACAGCCATATGGGGGGTTAGCTTTAGGCTGTGGGGGAAGGGAGGCGAGGGTTAGGCACCACTCGGGAGAAGGGGGTTAGGTTTAGGTGCTAATTGGGGGAGAGTTAGGTTTAGGCAGCATGGTGTGGAGGGTTAGGTTTAGGCACTCATGCGAGAGGTTAGGTTAGGCTGCAGTCATGGAGGGTTAGGGTTAGTGGGGTAGGGGGGTGAGTTAGAATACATAACTCCCCCCTGAAGGGCTCTTCATCTTCAGGATTCCGGCGTCGGTATTCTGTGCGCCAAGATATTCTACCCAACCCGTGACAGGTTAAGGTAGATTTAACTAGAAAGGCTGAATAAAGCCCTGCGCAGACACAGGAAAGGGCACATTAAAGTAAAAGAGTAGTTCAGATAAAAAGTGTTTGTATTTTGCTTGTTGGGCCTCTAAGTTTTATATACGATTCTTTCCCCCCCCCACTATGATCTATATACTGTTCTCTTTTCCTCCACTATGATTTATATACTGTTCTCTTTTCCTCCACTATGATTTATATACTGTTCTCTTTTCCTCCACTATGATTTATATACTGTTCTCTTTTCCTCCACTATGATTTATATACTGTTCTCTTTCCCCCCACTATGATGTATATACTGGTCTCTATATTGTGGCCATACAGTATATACAGGGTGAGGCAAAAAAACCTCCCAGATTTTAAAGGTTAACAAAAAAGCCATGGTAAATGCTATTCAAACTTTTAGTACATCATCTAAAAGGACACGAAATACAGTTTATTTCCAATTGGTTTTGAATATGATATCTTCCAGATGGTGGCCTTCATTCGTGATACACATTTGTAGTCGCTGTCTGAAGTTCTGCATCACTCAGTAGGTCATTTCCGGTATTATTGCTGCCGTTTATTTATTAATTAACAGTTTCTTCTGTAGAGCATCAAATTTCGTTGCGCTTTACAATTGAGAACAATGAAAAACAAAACTGGGTAATTACAAACAGTCATAGGGGTAGGAAGGCCCTGCTCGCAAACTTACAATCTATAGGGAAATAGGCATGGATACACAAGGATCACTTTTATTTGTCTGGCTCCGTTAACAAGCAGAATTTTCGTTACTGGACTGAAAACAATCCTCATCAGCTTCGTGAAAGGTCTCTACACAGCCAACGGGACCAACTGAAAGCTGAGGTCTACAAACATCCACCAAGAACTGAGTGAACTGAAGGCTGCTATATATGAAGAAATGATATCATATTCATGACCAATTGAAAATAAATAGTATTCCATGCACTTTCAGTTCATGTACTAACATTTTGAATCGTATTTACCATGCCTTTTTTGTTAACCTTTAAAATCTGTGAGTTTTGTTTTTGCCTCACCCTTTATATGACTGTAATATCATGTTATAGGAGCCTAAAAATGTTCCAGCAACCACCTGCACTACAGCACTATTGGTGTCCTACCTCCCACAAATCTCTGCTTGTTACTATATCCTTTCTGATCTTCACAGTATTGTAAGTACCATGGGCGACTAATGTTTTTATTCAACTGACCGCTTATGATCGAGATGTGTCAATTAATGTCAGCAATTACAGGTCAAGATTGCATTTAAAGCCCAAACCAGTGGAGATTCATACTTTATACTTTAATGATTAGTTAAAGAATATGGACTTCACAGAGTTACAAGTACGTGCAGCCAGAAGTATGAATTTTACACCTTGACAAAAAAACAAACAAACAAACATGTTTCGCTGCAGGGGGAGGGCTAGATGCATGCAGACAGGTTTAGATTTGGCACTTGCTAGCTTAACTGTACTCATAGAGCCGGATTCAAATGTTATCGAGGGTCCCAGCACCCCGCCGGCAGCTATTAAAATGTTGGGCATGACAAGTTAAATTCAGCTCGCTACCTCCGCAGGTGGCGAGCCGAAATGTGTGTAAAGAGACCCATTTGGGTACCCAAGCAGGTCTTTTCACGCTCGTGCCCATTAGTTTAGTCAGGTTTAGGTGCTTTTCACGCCTAAACCCGTTTCTAATGGGAGCGATAAATGGGGACAATTGAATATCGTCCCGCAGTCTCCGGTCAGTTTAGACAGGAGATCGGGTGCGATAAAACAATTGAATTCCCCCCATAGTGTTAAAATAAAGCCAGTACATATGCGTATGCAAAAGCAAGCGATACTCTCCTTAAGTAAAATGAGAACAAATTAAGTAGGACCCCTTGCATTGCAACATGATTTGTAAGTTGTAAATAATATTATTATTATTATTATTATTATTATAATTATTAATTTTATGCTTTATTTATAAAATGCCACCATATTTTAGTACTGCGCACCAAAAGGCCCGTTTATCAATAATCACATCTTCAATGCGATCTGGGTACGATATTGGGTGTAGTACGGCTGACCGGCGGTCTCCTGACCGCCGGTCAGCTTACCGACGCCGGGATCCCGGCAGCATACCGACGCCGGGATCCCGGCGGGGAGGGGCGAGTGCAGCAAGCCCCTTGCGGGCTCGGTGGCGACCTACGGTCGCCACGGGTTCTATTCCCACTCTATGGGTGTCGTGGACACCCACGAGTGGAAATAGTCCCTGTTGGTCGGCATGCCGACCATCGGGACAGTGACCGGTCGGGCTGGTGGAGGAGGTCATGTGACTGTCGGTCAGCTGACCGGCGGTTACATGAATACCACCCACGATATTAGTATAAAATGCATTGCAGGATGCGATTATACTGCCGGCCTGAATGAAAGAGCACATGCAGGACAGCAATGTGCTTGGAGTGCAGGAACTGCTTGGTACTATTGCACATTTGTGGTCTGATGAGCTGCGGGACCAAACATTCTAGATCTCGATATATCTGACAGCATCGCATCCCGTATGGAAACCTATGGCGGTTGTGCCTGCTGTCAGAAATGGCGGGACCGCAGCAGATATCGGAGATATCCAGGGCAGTCCCTTCATCATACATTGGGGAACATGCCGTTTAATGATAAATAGGCCCCTGAGGGTATTAACGTAATGCAGAAGCATTGTCAATCACCAATATTAAAGCTGCCACTGATGTCTGATATTCCTCTGCAGCTCAGTGATGCTGTATGGTTAGAATGAGGAGGATGGAGAAATGAGCAATGAACTAGTCATAGAAATCTTAGGACTGTCCCAGCTGGCCAGTCCTTCTTCATTTATTTGAAATGAACCTCCTTTCTCTTATGCTTCTGAGGAAGGGTTTCACGTTTGTTCTGCTCAGACACTCTTTGTTATCCACCAGCTCACAGTAGCTGTGTACCCAATATTTTTCTTTGGTATTATGTTTGCTGTTAGACAGTCAGGACACTTGTTCCCCATATTGGCAGAAGTCAGGCGGCGGCAGCTGTCACCAAGAAGGCTGCAGTGATCACAGGAGAAGGAACAGCAGCCACTTGTGAGCATTCTGAGTCCGTCAGCTAAGCTCCGGTGGTATTCCAGTAGTTCTTTGAAATGAACATTCCCTCCGTGTGATGACATTGCCATCACTACTGTGTAATTTCCAACTGCCTTCACAAGTTTTTTTTAAGTTTTTTTTATTTGTGGTAAGATGGTTATCTGTGATATAGGGCACAGAGCTGATTTCAAGTGCAGACCTCTAAAACTGGATATGTAATATCCGTTAATTTGAAGTTGGTTAATATTTGGTGCTTTTGAATTAAAAAGAAAAATGTCCATAGAAACTTATTAATTATCAATTCATTCTGTACAGGCAATTGCAATAGTAAATGAAGAGGGACGCTTGCATGCATAGCATTTTGTACTAGGTGGAAGGGGTCATGTTGTAGGGTCTGCCTTTTTGAATTTATGTAGTGGATAGCAGGGAGGAGGCAGGATAATTAAAACATTTTAAAATACCAGCCTTGTGGGTCACAGTCCCCTTAATATCCCATCAGCTGCAGGATCAGGACTGCTTAGAAGACTAAAGGCCCATACACACATTTTGAGCTGAAAGCAGATCACTTTTGGTGTATTGAGCTGCTTTCAGCTCAAAGTCGCCCAGTGTGTATGGACAAGCGATGAACGGTGAGCGCTGATACGCACTCCCGCTTCATCGCTGGCGGCCGCCATTCATCTACTGGTATTACCAGTAGATGAACGGTGGTGTGAGCGGCTTTCCATAGCGTCCTGCTATGGAAAGCCGCTCACCCCCACTGACATCGCTGGGCAGGGGGGAAAAGCGCTCAGTGTGTATGCATTGAGCGCTTTTCATCCCAGCGATGTCAGCGATCATCGCTATGCATACACGCTGGGCAAAAACACCCAGTGTGTATGCACCTTAACATTGCATATGCACATAGGGGTAAATTAAAAGTTGTGGTGTTGCCCACAGCAACTAATTGTAGAATTATCTTGGTACCCAGAAGAATTGAATTTTCCCTATGACTCTATTAGAAGGGTTGAAAAATTATAAATGCATAAGAACAGTACTGTTCCTTTGTGTGTGTGCAAGATGTTGGTAATTTGGCATAATCTCACAGCACTGAGGTCATGGTTCGTTTCCCACCATGTCACTAACTGTGTGAACTTTATATATTCTCGCTGTACTTGCGTGGGTTTCCTCCGGGTACTACAGTTCCCTCCCATACTCCAAAAATATACCGGTAGGTTAATTGGCTCCCAACAAAAACCCTAGTGTGAATGAGTGTGCGTGTACATGTGGTAGGGAATATAGATTGTAAGGTTTACTGGGCAGCGGCGTTTTAGCAGAGGAGGGGGTCGTGTGCTGAGTCCGGGTGGGTTTCCTCCTCTCCACGGCACAGTAGGCTCTGGCTTTGTGCCGGAGTCTTCTGTGCATGCGCAGATCTCTGGAAATATAGTGCCAGTCATGTTCCGGAGACTAATTACTACTGCGCATGCATGGTGGCCATTTTGGTGGGGATTTTTGCCGCAGCTGCAGTGCCCGACACGGTTCTCCAGAAAGGTAAATATTAAAACATGGGTGCAGGGTACATAACACCCATTATAGAAACGCCAATGCCACTATGGCAGGGACTGATGTGAATGGCCACATATTCTCTGTATAAACCCTCCGGATTATGTGTGCGCTATATAAATAATGGGAAATAAATAATAATCACTGAAAACAATGCACTGGAAGGAACAGAAGATTGTATATAATAAAAACCAAAAAGAAAAATAAAGAGATTTGAATTCAATTGTGTTAAGTTTATAAGAAAAACAAGAAGATAGTAAGCAGCCCTATTATATGCATTTAAAAAACAAAAAACAAATTAAAATTTAAGGGGGGGGGGGTATCCAATTACCCACGGTCATTGAGCATTGAGTATTTGTTTAGCTGGATTCTATCCAATAGCCCCGATGCCGACACTTATCAGGTATTAGGCACGCAAAGCATAATCCCCGAAAAGCAGCCACCAGTAAAACATGGGATCGGGAATTTATTATATGTTACCGTGCTTGTTATTGTGCTATCGTGTGTCCGTTTTCGACCGATGAAAACGGCCTCTATTGGATACCGCGATTATGACCATCGGTCATGGCTGGGTTTTTTCTGCATCCGCAGAGTTTTGCTATTCAAGTAGAGGACAGAAAATGAGACGCAGTGATATCTATCAAAATCACTGCGTCTTGTTTTTTCTCGCACCCCTAGAGAAAGTCTGATTTTTCCTAAAATCTTTATTTTAGGAAAAATCACCCTGCAACCATTTTTTTAAATTGGTTAACGGGGTGTAGGGAGATTGTGGTAATCCAAAACTGGTGCGAGGTCCGTGAGGTTTTTTACCTTGCTAAATCTCGCACCCAGCTGAACTTTCCCCTGTAAATGCAGATACTGGATAGCTTAAAAGATCTGATAAAATAATGCAACGCCTCATGGTTTGCTTTTTTGTCTAAACTCAGACTGTTTCTGTGCTTACTATAAAAATATAAGTAATCCAATGAAATGATCCGCAATAGATTGTGGTGTTATGCAACAGGTAGCCCAAGTTTATATTACCACCACAATGGAACAATCTCTGCTAATAAATGAACTGTGATAAGCTAAAGTAATGTTGTAGCACTTTCCACTTCATGCTGCAATCAGATGTGGTCCGTATTTATAGCATTCATGGCCCACCTTTTAATTGAGTCCAACACGGCTCTCTTTGAATAGGAGGAGACTCTGCAATCTCCGATCAGTGTGTGCAGGACTCCTAAGTCCGCTGCCAGAAGCCGGTATGTAAGGCCCGTAATAAGAAGTGTTGGTTTAGTTGTGGTTAATAATACCCCTTTCAGACTGCCAGCTATAAACACGTGTTATTGGCACATGAGCGCGCATAACCCGTGTCCATGTGCGGTCTGAAAGGTGCCAGGGGAAAAATACAGGGTCAAGTGCCCCGGTATTTCAACCCTGGTAGCTAGCAGGGTTGAACTCTTGTTCAAACCGGCTCGCTGTGCGGTGTGGACGGGAGCCAGGTCGATGCATTTTTTGAACTTTTTCATACTTTATGATCCACGTGGACTACGACTGGGAATAGTAACCTGGCCCGAAGCATGGCAAGGGGACACAGTGCACTAATTGTGGTTCCATGTCACTTTACGAAGAAAACAACACCAAAAACCCATAACAAAACTCATGTTTACCTTTTTCCATGTTGACCTTGTTCATGTCGACCTAATGGCCGCGTCGACCCATTTCCTGTGTCGACCTAGTCACTGTGGACCAATAGATATCGACCTAATGTGTGTCGACCTAGACAGTGTTGACCCTGAGTCCCATACCCATACAGGCATGTTAAACTTGTCTCTACAGTTTAGTAGACCAAGTACAATACAATTAGTATTTTAGTCTTATAGTATAATTTTAAGCCTTTTAAAACATATGAAGTGGCTTCTCCCGTTCTAACTGCTGGGTACTCTGTAGACTGGATCTAATTATCTCAAACAAGAATCTCTTCCTAAAAGTTAAAATTTCTCCCACATGTTTCTTAGCTCGATTTTTTTGCAGTTTCTTCAAATTTTTATTTTACCCACTAAAGAAACCGCACAAAATCCAGTTGAGAAATTATAATATTTTATTGTGTGCAGTTGCTTTTATTGATTAAACCAGAGGTTCCCAAATGCGGTCCTCAAGGCACCCCAACAGTCCAGGTTTTAGGTATACCCATGGCTCAGCACAGATGGTTAAATCAAATTGACTAAGGTGCTAATTAAATCACCTATGGCCAATCATGGATACATTTTAAACCAGGACCGTTGGGGTGCCTTGAGGACCGCGTTTGAGAACCTCTGGTTTAAACTTCTGCTCTGATAGCAGTGTCTGTTAGCATTGGTATTGGCTGGTGAACTTATCCCCACTTAATCCAAGGACACAAAATATGTAATTCTTTGTACACAATAAAATCCATTGCATCTATTATTCTGTCTGTGATCTTAACAGTTGTGTGCATGATTGTATCTGTTATACAAAAGTGTCTAGTAGTATAAACCTACTGTAGACTAGATAATAATTACACAAGATCTGTCCTGAGTCAGCGAGACCCCTTCCCTCCCCACCAATGAATGTGTGTGGGGGGTGGGGGGGGAGGAGGAGTGATGTTTAATTGTTTTTAGTGTCACCATAATTAATGGGAACCAGACAGAGATATTCAGTTGTTTTGGGCACCCATTAATTGTCGCGCTAGTTGTGCCCCACGTAAGGGACAGAGTAAAGGGTCGAGACGGAGATGGCTGAACGATGTAAGGAGAGGAGGGATGCTAACCCGTGAGGCTGGGTCCAATATGCTGGTATAAGTTTTGAAATGAATTCAGGATTCCTGCTTCGCTATCTTCAGCATTTATATGGTTATGGAAACGCCTCAGTTATATTGGTTGTCTAGAGCCCACAGTACAAGATGTCACTCTGATGTTTGCTAAGCTGTTTCGTTTTGAATTTATAAATGCACAGTGGTACATTAGTGGTTATCATTAGGTAATTAATGAAAGTAACACATTAATGTTAAGTTACTCTAATACAAGTTGAGTATCCCTTATCAAAAATTCAAAATCCCACATTTTTGGGTACCCTACTGAGATAATAAAATATATATCATAAATGATGTGTGTATATATAGATATATTATATATATATATATATATATATATATATTATAATATCTATATATATGTGTCATTATCTCAGTAGGGGACCCAAAAATGTGTGATTTTGGATAAGGGATACTCAACCTGTAGTACAGATGTTTCCTCTTTCAAATTTTCTCTGTACACTACAAGTTGCGTTACACATAACGTGTGAGTGCTGCGTGACTCAGTAGCGCGAGCAGCTTTTTTTTTTAGTTTTTTTTTCTGCGCAAATGCATCTTGGATGCAAAGTAATGTAATATGACGCACAAGCAGCTTCTGCTGATTAAATGATATGCAGCATGCCTATATTCTGTGTGTGACTGTATTTGCATACAAAATGCTATGCTACAGTGTTTTCATGGAAAACACTGTAATGTGGCATTTTGGATGCAGATAGAGCCACAATTACATACAGAATATCATACAATTTTAATCGGCAGAAGCTGCTTGTGCGTCCTAATACATTACCTTGCACCTAAGATGCATTTTCACAGAAAAACGCAATAAAAGATGCTTGGTTTTACAGAGTCCTGCCACGACATGGGGCGACTTCAAGGACTGTTTAGCGTGACTGCAGCAAGGATGTAAGAGGACACATCTGTACTTGATGGGTGATATATTTTATTCATCAAATCAGAGAAACTATATGGCAAATCCTGTACACAATCTCAGAATATTATCCAATGTCTTGCTTTATAATTTTATAATTTATTTTGTACAGCACAAATAATCTTTGACATATACTATAATGTCTCAGTCTTTGGTTATAAGGTATACAAATACTAGTTCCCATTTCTATTTTGTATTCCAAGCAGTACATTTTTTACATACCAAACTGCATATTTGTGTTCATTTTTAGAGAAGTATTGGTTTATAAATAATCCTTCCTAGCAGACAGACTTTCACAGAGAGACATCATGTGTTGAACAGTGTAGATTCTGCACATATGGGGCTTAATTCAGGTCGGATCGCAAATCGCCCTTCCTGCACCCGCACTTTCTGCGGGGGGAAGTCGCAGATAATTCCATCGCCTCTGCCTCAGAAGCAGTCGCGCAGGGGAGGGGGGAGACGGAGCGTTGCGGGGGTGGTTCGGCTCAGACGGGGGGCGCAGGCGCCCATACGGGGGCGTAATGTTACTGAATTGGGCCCATGATATGTTTTATGCTTACACCAAGCATGGACAGTGTTTATTTACCAAAGGCCACACAATAATGGGGGTCTGCACTTAAGGTGCATACACTTTGGGCGTTTTTGCCCTGCGTGTATGCACAGCGTGGACATAGCTGGCAGGAAAATAGCTCAGTTCATATACACTGAACTATTTTCCCTCTGCCAGCGATGTTCATGGGGGGGGCTGACCGACGGCGGCAGCTAGCGATGATGCAGGAGCACGCATCAGCGCTCACCGCTAGCTCATACACACTGGATGAATTTGAGCTCAAGGTATTTTAAAATGCCAAAAGTGGGCTACTTTGAGCTCAAAATCGCCCAGTGTGTATTGGCCTTTACAGTAGCAAGATCTCCACTGACATGGTTGAGTAGAAAGTCTTGTTCTCAACTAAAATGTGTTAGCCATTTCTCCCTTTTATTATAGTCATGTTTATAGGTTATGCCATGTCTTTTTACTGTGATGTCATGCTTCTACTTTACCATTGTAGTTGATACCTTGCTTTTGATTTTCACATCTGGCCTAAAGCAGGAATTTAACTTAGGCTTTAAGCATCAAAAATTATTTTCTTTCTTATGAGTATGGGCAATGTACTGTATCTTTTGCTTTTTTTTTGTTTGTTCTGTTTGAAATCTGGTAAAACAGATAACATTTAATATCAACAATACTAAACATCAGGTTTAACAAGTGAAGAACTAAATAAAGATCATTAGTACCATGGGGGGTCATTCCGAGTTGATCACTAGCTGCTTTCGTTCGCTCTGCAGCGATGAGGCAAAAAAAACGGTACTACTGCGCATGCGGCGCAATGCGCACGTGCGTCGTACTATTGCAACAAACGATGTAGTATCACACAAGGTCTAGCGAAGCTTTTCAGTCGCACTGCTGGCCGCAGAGTGATTGACAGGAATAGCGTGTCTCTGGGTGTCAACTGACCGTTTTCAGGGAGTGTTCAAAAAAACGCAGGCGTGCCAGGAAAAACGCAGGCGTGGCTGGGCGAATGCAGGGTGTGTTCGTGACATCAAAACAGGAACTGAACAGTGAAGTGATCGCAAGCGCTGAGTAAGTTTGCCGCCGCTCTGCGATCCTTTCTTTCGCACTTCTGCTAAGCTAAAATACACTCCCAGTGGGAGGCGGCATAGCGTTTGCACGGCTGCTAAAAACTGCTAGCGAGCGAACAACTCGGAATCACCACCCATATCCTATTCGTTTTTACACACATGTAATTCTAAAGGTGGGTTCTATGAGCGATGTCGCCTAATTTTTCCCGTCCCAGGCCTGGGTGGTCGGCGGCAGGGCATACACACTGAGCGATATGGCGACCATATTGCTCAGTGACGTCACGCAACGGGCGGGCCGACAGCGAGGGTCATTAATGACCCAAAGGACCACGCATCGCTTGTCGATGGTGGTATACACACTTGCCGAGAAAGTGAACAACGTCACTCGGGAAGGGAGAAAATGAGCGACGTCATTCATTTTCTCAGCAAGTGTGTATGCATCTTAAATCTTTCTATTTTGACATTTGACTGTTTAAAGAGCAAATATGCCTATCAATAGTTTAAGAATGTCCATAAGTAAAATGAGGGTACCAACACTGCTTTTTTTTTTTTTGACTGTACCTTTAATGTTGATTGAAAATATATACTTTTGAGTATAATTGGCAGGTGCAGTTTCTCTTTAATGGTTTTTCATATATTCTGTAGTAAGCTGCACTGAGTATGCTCTTCTGCTTTGTACCACTCTGACTTCAGTTAGGCTAGGTTTCTCCTTATCTCAGAAGCTGTTCTTCTTTCTTCATAAACTGTTCTTTAAGAGGACATAACCACTCACTTATCTGTGTGCTATCCATTGTCATTTGATTACAGAAACAACTCACAATTTTCAGGAAAAGCTACTTAAAAGTGCTATTCCCTTGACAGTCTGTGGTTAGCTATTAAGAATGCATCTTATGAACATTACCGACCTAACAGAAAATAACTGTGAAGTGGTGATCATTTTATAGCTTTGGTCATGTGCTCTAAGGACAGACTAATTTTTCTGCACCTTGCTTACATACAGTATTCCACACCACTTGTGCTACAGTGCATAAGAGATAAGGGTTTAAGTTTAATTGTGCTGTGGAACCTTTGGGTGTTTCTTTTATGTCAATGGAATTGTAATGTTATAATTTGCCTTCCTTATATTCTATTCTAGTTGCATTTGTGACTCATGTATCTTTTACATTACGTATGGCTAGATCAGTGATGGGCAACAGACAACCCTCCGAGCTTTAGCCAATGGTCCTCTGCTCCTAACTACTTTGTCAGATTTGTTTGCTTAGTTTAGAACACTTGTTTGAATGCCTGTTATTACAGACAGGTCTCTCTTTAATTAAATTGTTCTAATATCTAATTTAATTCAAAAATGATTTGTAATACAAAGCCCTTTTGGAGGTTTTAAGTGCCCCCGTGTGTCAGATTTTCAATGGTCTAGGGTTTTAGTATCTTACTGCATTCTATTAAGGCTGGGCTTACACTTTGGGAGTAATTCAGAGTTGATCGCAGCAGCAAATTTGTTAGCAGTTGGGCAAAACCATGGGGGTAATTCCAAGTTGATCGCAGCATCAAATTTGTTAGCAGTTGGGCAAAACCATTTGCACTGCAGGTGTGGCAGATATAACATTTGCAGAGAGAGAGTTAGATTTGGGTGGGGTGTGTTCAAACTGAAATCTAAATTGCAGTGTAAAAATAAAGCAGCCAGTATTTACCCTGCACAGAAACAAAATAACCCACCCAAATCTAACTCTCTCTGCAAATGTTATATCTGCCACCCCTGCAGTGCACATGGTTTTACCCAACTGCTAACAAATTTTCTCTATCGTCCTAAGTGGATGCTGGGGTTCCTGAAAGGACCATGGGGAATAGCGGCTCCGCAGGAGACAGGGCACAAAAGTAAAGCTTTTACAGGTCAGGTGGTGTGTACTGGCTCCTCCCCCTATGACCCTCCAGACTCCAGTTAGATTTTTGTGCCCGGCCGAGAAGGGTGCAATTCTAGGTGGCTCTCATAAAGAGCTGCTTAGAGAGTTTAGCTTAGGTTTTTTATTTTACAGTGATTCCTGCTGGCAACAGGATCACTGCAACGAGGGACAGAGGGGAGAAGAAGTGAACTCACCTGCGTGCAGGATGGATTGGCTTCTTGGCTACTGGACATGAAGCTCCAGAGGGACGATCACAGGTACAGCCTGGATGGTCACCGGAGCCACGCCGCCGGCCCCCTCACAGATGCTGAAGCAAGAAGAGGTCCAGAATCGGCGGCTGAAGACTCCTGCAGTCTTCTTAAGGTAGCGCACAGCACTGCAGCTGTGCGCCATTTTCCTCTCAGCACACTTCACACGGCAGTCACTGAGGGTGCAGGGCGCTGGGGGGGGGCGCCCTGGGAGGCAAATGAAAACCTTTAAAAAGGCTAAAAATACCTCACATATAGCCCCAGAGGCTATATGGAGATATTTACCCCTGCCTAAATGTACTAAATAGCGGGAGACGAGCCCGCCGAAAAAGGGGCGGGGCCTATCTCCTCAGCACACGGCGCCATTTTCTGTCACAGCTCCGCTGGTCAGGAAGGCTCCCAGGTCTCTCCCCTGCACTGCACTACAGAAACAGGGTATAACAGAGAGGGGGGGCAAAATAAATGGCAATATATTAATATAAAAGCAGCTATAAGGGAGCACTTAATCATAAGGCTATCCCTGTCATATATAGCGCTTTTTGGTGTGTGCTGGCAGACTCTCCCTCTGTCTCCCCAAAGGGCTAGTGGGTCCTGTCTTCGTATAGAGCATTCCCTGTGTGTCTGCTGTGTGTCGGTACGTGTGTGTCGACATGTATGAGGACGTTATTGGTGTGGAGGCGGAGCAATTGCCAAATATGAGGATGTCACCTCCTAGGGGGTCGACACCAGAATGGATGCCTTTATTTGTGGAATTACGGGATAGCGTCAACTCGCTTAAGCAGTCGTTTGCCGACATGAGGCGGCCGGACACTCAATTAGTGCCTGTCCAGGCGCCTCAAATACCGTCAGGGGCTGTAAAACGCCCCTTGCCTCAGTCGGTCGACACAGACCCAGACACAGGCACTGATTCCGGTGGTGAAGGTGACGAATTAACCGTATTTTCCAGTAGGGCCACACGTTATATGATTTTGGCAATAAAGGAGATGTTACATTTAGCTGATACTACAGGTACCACTAAACAGGGTATTATGTGGGGTGTGAAAAAACTACCAGTAGTTTTTACCGAATCAGAAGAATTAAATGACGTGTGTGATGAAGCGTGGGGTGCCCCGATAAAAAAACTGCTAATTTCAAAGAAGTTATTGGCTTTATACCCTTTCCCGCCAGAGGTTAGGGAGCGCTGGGAAACACCTCCTAGGGTGGACAAAGCGCTAACACGCTTATCAAAACAAGTGGCGTTACCCTCTCCTGAGACGGCCGCACTTAAAGATCCATCAGATAGGAGGATGGAAAATATCCAAAAAGGTATATACACACATGCAGGTGTTATACTACGACCAGATATTGCGACTGCCTGGATGTGCAGTGCTGGGGTAGTTTGGTCAGAGTCCCTGATCGAAAATATTGATACCCTGGACAGGGACAATATTTTACTGTCGTTAGAACAAATAAAGGATGCATTTCTTTATATGCGTGATGCACAGAGAGATATCTGCACACTGGCATCACGGGTAAGTGCTATGTCCATTTCGGCCAGAAGAGCTTTATGGACACGACAGTGGACAGGCGATGCGTAGAGGAGTTATTTGGGGTCGGTCTATCGGATTTGGTGGCCACGGCTACGGCCGGGAAATCCACCTTTCTACCTCAAGTCACTCCCCAACAGAAAAAGGCACCGACCTTTCAACCGCAGCCCTTTCGTTCCTTAAAAAATAAGAGAGCAAAGGGCTATTCATATCTGCCACGAGGCAGAGGACGAGGGAAGAGACAGCAACAGGCAGCTCCTTCCCAGGAACAGAAGCCCTCCCCGGCTTCTACAAAAGCCTCAGCATGACGCTGGGGCTTCGCAAGCGGACTCGGGGGCGGTAGGCGGTCGTCTCAAGAATTACAGCGCGCAGTGGGCTCACTCGCAGGTAAATCCCTGGATCCTGCAGATAATATCTCAGGGGTACAGGTTGAAATTAGAGACAGAGCCACCTCGCCGTTTCCTGAAGTCTGCTTTACCAACGTCCCCCTCAGAAAGGGAGACGGTTTTTGGAAGCCATTCACAAGCTGTATTCTCAGCAGGTGATAGTCAAGGTACCTCTTCTACAACAAGGGAAGGGGTATTATTCCACTCTTTTTGTGGTACCGAAGCCGGATGGCTCGGTAAGGCCTATTCTAAATCTGAAGTCCTTGAACCTGTACATAAAGAAGTTCAAGTTCAAGATGGAGTCACTCAGAGCAGTGATAGCGAACCTGGAAGAAGGGGACTTTATGGTATCCTTGGACATCAAGAATGCGTATCTCCACGTTCCAATTACCCCTCACACCAGGGGTACCTCAGGTTCGTTGTACAAAACTGTCACTATCAGTTTCAGACGCTGCCGTTTGGTTTGTCCACGGCATCTCGGGTCTTTACAAAGGTAATGGCCGAGATAATATTTCTTCTTCGAAGAAAAGGCGTATTAATTATCCCATACTTGGACGATCTCCTAATAAGGGCAAGGTCCAGAGAACAGCTAGAGATGGGTTTAGCACTATCTCAAGAGGTGCTAAAGCAGCACGGATGGATTCTGAATATTCCAAAATCCCAATTAATGCCGACAACTCGTCTGCTGTTCCTGGGGATGATTCTGGACACAGTTCAGAAAAAGGTTTTTCTTCCCGAAGAAAAAGCCAAGGAGTTATCTGACCTGGTCAGGAACCTCCTAAAACCAGGAAAGGTGTCTGTACATCAATGCACAAGAGTCCTGGGAAA
This sequence comes from Pseudophryne corroboree, assembly GCF_028390025.1. Taxonomy (NCBI): domain Eukaryota; kingdom Metazoa; phylum Chordata; class Amphibia; order Anura; family Myobatrachidae; genus Pseudophryne; species Pseudophryne corroboree. The sequence continues at coordinate 272,344,958 of NC_086448.1, read as the reverse complement.
AAATGGTAGCTTCTTACGAAGAAATCCCTTTCGGCAGATTCCATGCAAAGGGATCTGTTGGACAAATGGTCAGGGTCGCATCTTCAGATGCACCTGCGGATAACCCTGTCGCCGAGGACAAGGGTATCCCTTCTGTGGTGGTTGCAGGAGGCTCATCTATTGGAGGGCCGCAGATTCGGCATGCAGGATTGGATCCTGGTGACCACGGATGCCAGCCTGAGAGGCTGGGGAGCAGTCACACAGGGAAGAAATTTCCAGGGAGTGTGGTCGAGCCTGAAAAAGTCTCTTCACATAAGCATTCTGGAACTAAGAGCAATCTACAATGCTCTAAGCCAGGCGAAACCTCTGCTTCAAGGAAGACCGGTGTTGATCCAGTCGGACAACATCACGGCAGTCGCCCATGTAAACAGACAGGGCGGCACAAGAAGCAGGAGGGCAATGGCAGAAGCTGCCAGGATCCTTCGCTGGGCGGAGAATCACGTGATAGCACTGTCAGCAGTATTCATCCCGGGCGTGGACAACTGGGAAGCAGACTTCCTCAGCAGACACGACCTTCACCCGGGAGAGTGGGGACTTCATCCAGAAGTTTTCCACATGCTATTAAACCGTTGGGTAAAACCAATGGTGGACATGATGGCGTCTCGCCTCAACAAGACACTGGACAGGTATTGCGCCAGGTCAAGAGATCCGCAGGCAATAGCTGTGGACGCGCTGGTAACACATTGGGTGTACCAGTCGGTATAGGTGTTTCCTCCTCTGCCTCTCATACCAAAGGTATTGAGGATTATACGGCAAAGAGGAGTAAGACTAGTGGCTCCGGATTGGCCAAGAAGGACTTGGTACCCGGAACTTCAAGAGATGGTCACGGACGATCCGTGGCCTCTACTTCTGAGAAGGGACCTGCTTCAGCAGGGTCCTTGTCTTTTTCAAGACTTACCGCGGCTGCGTTTGACGGCATGGCGTTTGAATGCCAGATCCTAAAAGGAAAAGGCATTCCAGAAGAAGTCATTCCTACCTTGATAAAGGCAAGGAAGGAAGTCACCGCGAAGCATTATCGCCGTATTTGGCGAAAATATGTTGCGTGGTGCGAGCAGCGGAGTGCTCCGATGGAGGAATTTCAACTGGGTCGTTTTCCTACATTTCCTGCAATCAGGATTGTCTATGGGTCTCAAATTGGGATCTATTAAGGTTCAAATTTCGGCCCTATCAATATTCTTCCAAAAAGAATTGGCCTCAGTCCCTGAGGTCCAGATTTTTATCAAAGGAGTACTGCATATACAGCCTCCTGTGGTGCCTAAGGTGGCACCGTGGGATCTAAATGTAGTTTTAGATTTCCTCAAATCCAATTGGTTTGAACCACTAAAGAATGTGGATTTGAAATATCTCACATGGAAAGTGACTATGTTACTGGCCCTGGCTTCGGCCGGGAGAGTATCTGAACTGGCGGCTTTGTCTTATAAAAGCCCTTATTTAATTTTCCATTCGACATAGGGCAGAGCTGCGGACGCGTCCGCATTTTCTCCCTAAGGTGGTATCAGCGTTTCACCTGAACCAGCCTATTGTAGTGCCTGCGGCTACAGATGACTTGAAGGACTCCAAGTTGTTGGACGTTGTCAGAGCCTTAAAAATATACATTTAAAGGACGGCTGGAGTCAGAAAATCTGACTCGCTGTTTATACTGTATGCACCCAACAAGTTGGGTGCACCTGCTTCTAAGCAGTCGATTGCTCGTTGGATTTGTAACAAAATTCAACTTGTACATTCTGTGGCAGGCCTGCCACAGCCTAAATCTGTTAAGGCCCATTTCGCAAGGAAGGTGGGCTCATCTTGGGCGGCTGCCCGAGGGGTCTCGGCATTACAACTCTGCCGAGCAGCTACGTGGTCAGGGGAGAACACGTTTGTAAATTTTTACAAATTTGATACCCTGGCAAAGGAGGACCTGGAGTTCTCTCATTCGGTGCTGCAGAGTCATCCGCACTCTCCCGCCCGTTTGGGAGCTTTGGTATAATCCCCATGGTCCTTTCAGGAACCCCAGCATCCACTTAGGACGATAGAGAAAATAAGAATTTACTTACCGATAATTCTATTTCTCGGAGTCCGTAGTGGATGCTGGGCGCCCATCCCAAGTGCGGATTATCTGCAATACTTGTACATAGTTATTGTTAACTAATTCGGGTTATTGTTTAGGAAGCCATCTTTCAGAGGCTCCTCTGTTATCATACTGTTAACTGGGTTTAGATCACAAGTTGTACGGTGTGATTGGTGTGGCTGGTATGAGTCTTACCCGGGATTCAAAATCCTCCCTTATTGTGTACGCTCGTCCGGGCACAGTACCTAACTGGAGTCTGGAGGAGGGTCATAGGGGGAGGAGCCAGTACACACCACCTGACCTGTAAAAGCTTTACTTTTGTGCCCTGTCTCCTGCGGAGCCGCTATTCCCCATGGTCCTTTCAGGAACCCCAGCATCCACTACGGACTCCGAGAAATAGAATTATCGGTAAGTAAATTCTTATTTTAAGCTGCGATCAACTCGGGATTACCCCCCATGCAGAGCCGGCCCTAGCCAATATGATGCCCTAGGCAAGATTTTGGCTGGTGCCCCCCAAGCACCACCGCTGGTTCCGCCTCTGACCTTGCAGCTCTTTCCCAGCACCATCACCACTCATCTATAGCAGTCCTTATTTTGGGGTTTGTACCCCCCATATTTTAAATCGGAACAGTTCGCACATTTGGCGCACAGCCCAAAAAGGGGTGTGTTTTTGCTGGCAAGGGGCATGGCCACACAATAGTAACCCCAATTCCAATTACGCCACACAGTACTGCAACTTTATTCACATTTGATCATGCGATAGTGTCCATAATTCATATTACATCCCACAGTAGTGTCACTTTACCTTATAAACGTTACTCCTCACAGTAAAGCCCCTTATTCACATTACATCACACTGAATTGCTCCTTATTCACATTACACCACACCGTATTGCTCTTTATTCACATTAGACGACACAGTAGTGCCCTTTCTATACGCAACGCTACATAGTAGAGCACCTAATACACATAATGCCACACAGTAATGCCCCTTACACATATGAGACACATTATTAATGTCCTTATAAACATAATGCGCCTTACACATTATGACAACCTTTATCAATGCCCTTTTATACATAATGTCCCTTACACATATGCCTCACATTATTAATGCCCTTATACACATAATAACACACATAGTGCCCCCTACACATTTGCTGCACATTATTAGTGCCCCTCTACACATAATGACATAGTGCCCCTTACACATATGTTGCACATTATTAATGCATTTTTACATGACACGCATAATGCTCCTTACACATATTCCGAACACTACTGCACAACCAACCTACTCACATACACACAACACTCACACTGCCACTACACTGTTACCTCTGCCTCTGCTTGAATACAGATGTGTCCTCATAAATCTTGCCTCAATGCTAATGTCGGGCACATTTTTTTTATGAAAATGCATCTTATTTACATTGCTATGTGGCTAGGATGCACAAGCAGCTTCTGCTGATTAAAATGATATGCAGCATGCCTATATACTGTGAGAGACTGTGGCTGTATCTGCATATGAAATGCTACACACAGAATATAGGCATGCCGCATATCATTTTAATCAGCAGAAGCTGCTGATGCCCCTAGGCAAATCAAATGCCCTAGGCAATTGCCTAGTTTGCCTATGCCCGGCTCTGCCCCCATGTGCACTGCAGGTGGGGCAGATAGAACATGTGCAGAGAGAGTTAGATTTGGGTGGGTTATATTGTTTCTGTGCAGGGTAAATACTGACTGCTTTATTTTTACACTGCAATTAAAATTTCAGTTTGAATACACCCCACCCAAATCTAACTCTCTCTGCACATGTTATATCTGCCCTCCCCCCCTCCCCCCTACCCCCTACCCCCTACCCCCTACCCCCCTCTCTGCAGTGCATACAGTATGGTTTTGCCCAACTGCTAACAAGTTTGCTGCTGCAATCAACTCTGAATTAGTCCCTAAATCAGAGGTTCTTAAACGTGGTCTTTAAGGCACCCCAACGGTCCAGGTTTTACGTATATCCCTGCTTGGCCACAGGTGGCTCAATTAGCACCTCGGTCAATTTGATTTAACTATTTGTGCTGAGTCATGGATATACCTAAAACATGGACTGTTGGGGTGCCTCAAGGACCGTGTTTGAGAACCTCTGCACTATACAATTATCTGGCAGATCATCTGCCAAATCTGGAGTGTTGTAATTAAAAAAACTGGTATCGGATGAGAGCAAATGACAATCGACCATTTGCTCCCAAACACTGGAAAATAGACAAAAACTGTTGTTCGTACAAATTAGATAAATCATGGATTTAACAATTTGTCTGAACAACCGATTTTGTCCATTTTCCAATGGTCGATTGTCGTTTGCTCTCATCCATTACCAGATTTTCATTCCAACCATTCAGATCTGACCAGTTATCTGCCAGATATTTGTATAGTTTATGCTCAGCTTTATATATGAGCTATGTCCTCAGATTTGAAGTTGTCAGGATTAACCACTTAACTGGCATGGTTGTATGGGTTGCAACCGCATCCCGCTGAGCTTTCACTGACTATTCTGTTCATCCCTCAGCTGTAAAAGAGAAAATCCGATCTTCACATACAGTATGTAGAATGTATTTTCTTCCGCTGCTCAGGCTCTCCGGCTGTGATGTATAGGTCTGTGACCGCAGGCAACACTTTCAAATCCTCACCTAAGAATGACATGCAAATGGCACTCTGGGGTGCATGTGCCAGTACAGAAGTGCAAGGAGGGGAACTTATTTCTCCCCTGAGCATTGTTCCCTGCGAGTGAAATCAGCTGCAACAGGGGGGACGAATGACCAGTTTCCCCTGACCAGGGCCATCTTAACAGCATTGCAGGCAATGGACAAAGCAATGCACCTATTCACGGGATAACCTTTTTAAAAGAAAAATCATACCTTACTCCTTCTGCGGTATCGTTCCTACTGTGCATGTTTCCATACATTGAATGGCTGTCGGCAAACTGATGGCTCCAGCCATCCACCAATCAGCATGGTGACAGCCATTCTCTGTCTGGCTGCAGGCTGGGAGGTAGGTAGAAAATGCTACATTATGACGGTCCTGCCCTTAACACAGGCTGTACTGCACGCTGCAAGATGGGTGAGTTTCAGCATGTCAATACTAATGGGCCCCCAAATGGATAAACAGTGGGTGCCTATTCGTCTAGACTTCCAGCAGGGGGCACACAAAACAATTGGATCTTCCCCTTAAAATGCTTTCAAAATGCCAGTTGCTATATCTGTCACTTTCATATCAAACTAGCACAGAATGCATGATCTATTGTTTTCTGTTAATTGACATAACCATGGGGTCATTCCGAGTTGAGTTTTTAGCAGCCGTGCAAACGCATTGTCGCCGCCCACTGGGGAGTGTAGTTTCGCTTTGCAGAAGTGCGAACGCTTGTGCAGCAGAGCGCCGGCAAAATGTTTTTGTACAAAACAAGACCAGCTTTGTAGTTACTCATCGTGTGCGTTGATTCTAACGATGGGGGGACGGCTCTTGACGTCACACACCCTCCCAGCGAACGCCCAGCACGCCTGCGTTTTTTCTGCCATGCCTGTGTTTTTCTAAGCACTCCCTGAAAACGGGCAGTTGACACCCAGAAACGCCCACTTCATGTCAATCTTCCTGCGTTCGGCCGTGTGACAGGAATGTTCGTTACACTCTGTGCAAACCCACGATGCTCATTGTGCCCGTACGACACGCCTGTGCATTGCGGTGCATATGCATGCGCAGAAATGCCGATTTTTAGCCTGATTGCTGCACTGCGAACAACGGCAGCTAGCGATGAACTCGGAATGACCCCCCATATTTCTAAAAATGTTACATGGGATAACTGCTGATTTTTAACCTTTTCCCAATAACAAAATGACTAACTAGCTTACTTTTATAGGTGTGCAATCAGTTAAGGGGGGTACACACGGAGAGATCCGGATCCGTTCTTAAAATCAAAGCAATCTGACTAGATTGCTAAAATTTTAAGCACGGATCTGTTCTGTGTATGGCCCCCAGGGATAGCGCGTCGCTATCGCCAGTGCAAGATTGGCCTGCATGCAGGCACAATCTAGGACATCGCTCATTTCACCCGCTGGGTGAAATGAGCGGTCACTCCCCCCTCGCTCAGCACACATCGCGCTGTGCTGAGTGGGGGGAGAGAACCGCTCAGCACACATCTCCCTCCACATCTCCACGTCTGTAAGGACCTTTAGGGTTTCAGAAATGTATATCTGTAAAGGTTATCTTCCATATAATTTAACACCATAGGCCAAATGGTATCCGGTTGAATGGTCGACAGTAACCATGTTGATGTTAATAAAGTCGACACCACAATGTCAACCTCAGAACAGCAACATGTTTTAAACTGTCAACAGGCACTAAATCTACCTCCTGATGCTTACTATGCACACAATCATGTAGAAACTTGTGCCGACTTTATATGTATGCTTCATTTGTATATTGCTTTCGTTTTCTTGTTATAATAAAACCTTAATCAAGGTAACCAATATCCTGTTGATAGTCAAGTAATGTTGTTGTGGGTGCGGCTACACAGTATAAATCGTTAGTGTTCTTGTAAATGATCTGCCAGCCATGACTGTTACTAACACGGGTGCAGTGGTTTCATAACTCATACAAACCAATAAGATGTTACCTTGTTGCTATATTGAAAGCAAACTAATGAAAGCAGATTCCTGGTTGGTTTCATTTCTGCACCACTCTTAGTAAATCTATTCCAGGTTGGGTCTTTCATATCCAAATTGCTTGAGACCAGAAGTATTTTGAATATCGGATTGTGCCGTATTTTTGAAAATATGCATACTATAATGAGATATCTTGGGAATACAGAATGCATGGATGTGTCATATACACCTTATACACATAGCCTGAAGGTCATTTTATACAAGATTTTTATTAACTGTGTGCATGAAACAAAGTGTGTGTACACTGATCCATCAGATGGCAGAGGTATCACTATCTCAGTCATGCTAAAAATAATAAGTATTTTGTAATATTCCGTATTCTGCATATGGGAGACTCAACCTGCAATCTAACAATCTTCTACCCCTTTCACATCGCACAAATAACCCGGTATCGACACGGCATATTGCCGTGTCGAAACGGGTCAGTGTGCGATGTGAAAGCTCCTTTGCTGAATTAGCGGGTCGCCTGACCTGGTAATTCAACCGGGTTAAAAAGAAGGGTTATTACCGGGTTGAATACCGGGTCAGCTGCGGGAGCCGTTTCGATGCGACACGGCTCCCATTCACAGCATAGGGAGAGGCAGCGCAGGAGATGAGCTCATCTCCCAGCGCCGCCTCCACCCCCGCCCCTGCTGCTGCTGCGCCCCCCGCTGCTATGGCAACCGACCCGGTATATTGCCGGGTCAGAAAGCCAGCAAAGGAGAGCAAATGCCGGATCCCACCCGGTAAGGACACGTTTCTCTTACCGGGTAGGATCCGGCATTTGCGATCTGAAAGCAGCATAATATTTAACTCTGCTCAGATGAAGAACAGGTTAAAATGCAACTGGAGCCTTATCACAATGTAATGTTATTGCCCTTGTTCTTTAGACTAATTGACAACCTTTGGTTTGTGATTTAACAGCTGTGTCCTTAGGTCTAGGGGGAGTTTCCCTGAAAAAGAACTTTGAGCTTCTGTCTACTGCAGGCACTTTGTTACTTGCCAATGCTAACCCTTTCATATCTAAGCTTAGCATGCAGCTCAGTATTGTTTCTGACAAAAAATAAAATAACGAGTGAAATAGAATGTGCTGGCTTAGTGATCTGCCAGTGGGAGAGCTTGGTGTGACAACAACACCAAAAGGAAAATAAATGCTACTGTTATTGGATGATGAGAAAACAAAAGTAAGCTGTCTCGGAGCTTCGGGCAGTTTTACTTGTCTTATGTAGGGGTTCCCATACTCTGAAAGCTTGCATTGTATTCTCCCATGCCAGACAAGGCATCACCTTTGTATTGCTTTTGTCTGTATAAGTTTCCCTTCAATTCAGTATGTCTGCATTATGGTTCCTGCAGGCTTAATTATTCATCTGCAAATCTTACAGCTCTCAATCATACTTGCCTACCTGACCCTCTCCATGAGGGAGAAAATGCTCTGTTCCTGGACTTTCCTGGTAATGTAGGATTGCCATCACCTGTGGTGAGCTAGTTAATTGATAAGAAAGGTGTTTCACCACAGGTGATGGCAATGATACATTACCAGGAAAGTCCAGGAACAGAGGGAGAAAATGCTCTGTTCCTGGACTTTCCTGGTAATGTATGATTGCCATCACCTGTGGTGAGCTAGTTAATTGATAAGAAAGGTGTTTCACCACAGGTGATGGCAATGATACATTACCAGGAAAGTCCAGGAACAGAGGGAGAAAATGCTCTGTTCCTGGACTTTCCTGGTAATGTATGATTGCCATCACCTGTGGTGAGCTAGTTAATTGATAAGAAAGGTGTTTCACCACAGGTGATGGCAATCATACATTACCAGGAAAGTCCAGGAACAGAGCATTTTCTCCCTCATGGAGAGGGTCAGGTAGGCAAGTATGGCTCTCATTCTTATATTGGGTACACAATATGCAGTATATCATATGTACAGCCGACTAACCATATATCGTTAAGTGCATTGGCTCTTGTGTACGCACAATATATCTGTGATCACAGATATCATGTTGACCTTGCTGCAGGATAAATGTTGCTATATCTCGCAGATATATTGGAACATCTGCCTGTATGTATGTATGTATGTATGTATGTATGTATGGGCGACTGATAGACCTACTTATTATGCTGGCCGCAAGAACGCCGACAGTGACCTCACACCTGGGCGGGCCACCAAGTGGTGATGTCTGGGCAGACATATTGCGTGTATGCTTATCAAAATCTATTGCACTATCACTGGGTCCATCGGTTGGTGGCACCTTCTTTCAAGTGTGTACCCAGCCTTATAATTCCATATTTTGGTGTATTTGTATTAATGAAAAACAAAATGGTAAGTATATATTGCTGGATTCTGGTATTTTTAAAACCATATAGTTTTGTATTATTGTTAAATTTGGAAAAACATTTTTAAGAAGAAACTGGAAAACCATTTTAATATTCACAATGTGGTTCACTGTATGAGGAGGCCTGGTGCAACATCTAGCTGTTTGTTAATCCAGTGTAATTATTTGAAATATCTGCAAAACATCTAACTAATCACATGATGGGCAAGTAATTTACTTTCAAGACGTGTGCTGTCATGGCCTGCCCAGGGAGCCTGTAGGTGGGTACACACTGTGCGATATGCTCCATGATCGATATTGAACAATGTGTTCCCTTCCATCCTGGGCCACCCGACATTGTGCGTATACACTGAGCGATACCAGAAACTATATCGCTCATTGACGTCACGCCAGCGGCCGGCCCGTACATGCAGTTACGGCCGACAGAGGGGGTTGTCAATGACCCCCAGGAACGCGCATCGGCCGTCATTTGTGGCATACACACTCGATATTTTAGTCAGTATCGCTCAGAAGGGGGAACATGTGCAATATTGACTGAAATATCGCACAGTGTGTATGTACCTTACGAAAGTATGACCATTCAGCAAGCGTGCACTATTTGTGTGTGGGCTGGGGTCCAACCTGCCTGTACATTCAGTGCTTGTGTGGCCCTGTTTGGCCGTTCCCTGTTCCCATATAGCCAAATACTACAGACCATGAAAAGTTACACTGTGCCCTAAGAGGCAAAAACTTTTCTACTTTGTGGAAATGACTGAATAGGGATATGTTTTTATCATTGTAATTGATTGAAGGATTTCCCACTTTTGGCCTAAGTAGCAAAAATGGTGTATGCCATCCTGAATGCTGCTGTTCATCTCTGTTGAAGCGGACAGGACAAAGTTCATGTTACTAAGCTACTGTAGGTACGCACTCTGCAGATCACTCTGCATATTAGATAAACGCCCTGATCCTTGGAGTGATTATCCAATCAGTGTGCATCCCATAACACACTGAGCTATTTTTAGCCCAGTGTGTACAGTCTTCAATTGATCGGGAGGTCGGGCACGTTCAGTTATAAGTGGCTCATAAGATGCAATCTCACAATCGAGGAGCGTTTTAAGATGGGTATTGGCTAACATTATTGCATACACACCTATACAGTCACAGGCCTGATGAGCCCAATAATCATATTGGTCTGTACCTAACTTTAACTGAATTTCGCTTAAAGGATCGTATCCTCCATGTGTTACTTGTGTGAGAGTGGTACCATTTCTTACATGGGGGAGGGAAATGAAAAATGAGGGGAGTTTGATTTTAGTTTATAAGAAGAAACTTTTACTTCTTCAAAATAATCTTTTATAACAATAACATTAGGGTGTTTCCCATTTTCAGGTGATTGTATAATGAGCCATGATGTTCACGTGTTTCTATCTATACTCCACATATTGTTCAGTGCTATTTATGTGTTAGATGTTACCAGGCTTTATTTCAGGGACATGGCTAAACCTAATTACTTTGGGCGCATAGTTGCCGCCCATGGGGGAGTGTATTTTCACTTTGAACGCGTGTGCAGCCAAACGGGACAATTTTTTTTTTTTTTGCAGTTTCTGAGTAGCTCTGGACTTACTCAGCCCTTGCGATCACCTCAGTCTTTCTGGTCCCGAAATTGACGTCAGACACCAGCCCTGCAAACGCCTGGACACGCCTGCATTTTTTTCCAAACACTCTGAAAACGGTCAGTTGACACCCATAAACGCCCATTTCCTGTCAATCTCCTTGCGATCGGCTGTGCGAATGGATTCCTCGTTAAATCCATTACACAGCAACGATTCGCTCTGTACCCGTACGACGTGCCTGCGCATTGCAGTGCATATGCATGCGCAGTAGTAACTTGTACGCTGCGCAAAACATCAGCGAGCGATCAACCCGGAATGACTCCCAAGGTCCTGTGCGGAATCACCTCTCTGCTTTTTGATGCCTATGCATGTATGTAAGCAATGGTATGGTGAATAAAGCTTATTGTTTATTATGATCACAAAAGGGCTATGAATTATCATATTTATGAACCAGCTTCCATTTTATATATATCCTTAATGGAAATGTTCTGTCTTTCCTTGAATGTCAGCAAAATTAAGCTGTTGATCATTGCTCCATATTTCTGTGTTTGTTCATCCCACATCCATGTCGTTGACTTGAATCAGATAATAAACTGCTTTTTTTCTGTCATGAAACTCTCCTGTTAGCTTCTAGTCAGCAAAGACTTATTGTAGAATATATGTATGTATATATAACCCATTTATCACTTGCAGTTTTTTGACTAAGGTATTTCTTCATACATACCTATACTTGATCCTCCTATCCCCTACCTACAGTACCAGGTTATACTTTGACTCCTCCCCCTCTTCTTTTGCCCCCTGTTTTTGTCTTTACTTAGGTTCCAGATTCTGGGCTTCATTTAAGGATGAGCCATAACCTCTTTTGAACTCAATAAAGGAGCTATGTACTCCATTCAGTATTTAGCATTTGTGACTACCGACTTACACCATCCAAGGCCTTTACAGCTTCAGCGAAACTTTCCAGGCTGTGCTGAGTCCCTACTGGGCTGAATTGCACATATGTGGATAGACATCGCTCTAGCCCATTGCCGTCAGCATTCGTTTGCCAGCCACACAGAAAAGGACAAATAAGGGGGACATTGCTGTACATGTTAAATGCTGGTGGTATATACATTAGTATCATTATAATACTAAACTAAAGGGCAGATTTATCAAAGCTTGAAGAGAGAGAAAGTACTCCTGTCATTTTTCACACACGACCTGTAACATGGCAAAAGTTGATTGATGCGTACTTTATCTCTCTGCAAGCATTGCTAAATCTGTCCCTAAGTATGCCGCCGGCATTTAGTGTCTGTGTTAAATGGAGCCTAGGCTGTTACTCATTTATGTATTTTCTGCTACAGCAATATAGTTTCACAAACTGTCATCTTTTTTGACAAGTCTGTTTCTTTCATGAGCTACCCTTCCAATAGCAAACATATGGGTTCTTGTTAATTCTGGCGGCTCAAGTGAAACATGGACTTCACCAATCTGTCTTTTCAGGGAACCTGTTATCGCACCTCTTTTGTACTAAGTCGGCAGTAGGGGAACCCTGTAGAGTCACCAGAAGCCACCGCTATGAAATTTCTGATGACAAGAGACATGTTCAGCTAGTAACGAGTAATGGATAAAGTGAATATCCACAGTCAACAGTTTCTGAGGTATGAGCCAGTTCTGGTGCCATATAAGCCATTTCCTCTCATGGTATGGCACCTGGGATCTGGGATCCATTAGTATTTGTCATGTTACATGTGGCTGAAATCTTTCCTGAAATGACAGATGGAGAGCATTGCCTTTGAGCACTCCCCCCTCATTTCTCACAGCTTAGCGTACCTTTTGCAAGCTCAATAGTACAAGAGTCAAAGGAAATCTCTATAAATTGTACCTCCTACAGAGTAACAACTATTAAGGGCATATCAGAATACAAGGGATGGAGTCCGCTCTGGTCCACTGCAGTCCTGCATGGTTTGCAGCACTCTGTTTCCAGTGCGTCCATGGTAGACTCCATCTCCACTGGGAAGACTGAATATTAATTTGGCCCCTTGTAATCTGATATGCCCTGAATAGCTGTAACTGTGGAAGGAGAAGACATTTGTCTACATGTTGTTCTGTAAGTGTAAAAATAAGAATTTACTCACCGGTAATTCTATTTCTCGTAGTCCGTAGTGGATGCTGGGAACTCCGTAAGGACCATGGGGAATAGCGGGCTCCGAAGGAGGCTGGGCACTCTAGAAAGATCTTAGACTACCTGGTGTGCACTGGCTCCTCCCACTATGACCCTCCTCCAAGCCTCAGTTAGGTACTGTGCCCGGACGAGCGTACACAATAAGGAAGGATTTTGAATCCCGGGTAAGACTCATACCAGCCACACCAATCACACCGTACAACTCGTGATATGAAACACAGTTAACAGTATGAAACAATAGAGCCTCTCAACAGATGGCTCAACAATAACCCGATTTAGTTAACAATAACTATGTACAAGTATTGCAGATAAACCGCACTTGGGATGGGCGCCCAGCATCCACTACGGACTACGAGAAATAGAATTACCGGTGAGTAAATTCTTATTTTCTCTGACGTCCTAGTGGATGCTGGGAACTCCGTAAGGACCATGGGGATTATACCAAAGCTCCCAAACGGGCGGGAGAGTGCGGATGACTCTGCAGCACCGAATGAGAGAACTCCAGGTCCTCCTCAGCCAGGGTATCAAATTTATAGAATTTTGCAAAGGTGTTTGCCCCTGACCAAGTAGCAGCTCGGCAAAGTTGTAAAGCCGAGACCCCTCGGGCAGCCGCCCAAGATGAGCCCACCTTCCTTGTGGAATGGGCATTGACAGATTTTGGCTGTGGCAGGCCTGCCACAGTATGTGCAAGCTGAATAGTACTACAAATCCAACGAGCAATAGTCTGCTTAGAAGCAGGAGCACCCAGCTTGTTGGGTGCATACAGGATAAACAGCGAGTCAGATTTTCTGACTCCAGCCGTCCTGGAAACATATATTTTCAGGGCCCTGACAACGTCTAGCAACTTGGAGTCCTCCAAATCCTTAGTAGCCGCAGGCACCACAATAGGCTGGTTCAGGTGAAACGCTGACACCACCTTAGGGAGAAACTGGGGACGAGTCCTCAATTCTGCCCTATCCATATGGAAAATCAGATAAGGGCTTTTACATGATAAAGCCGCCAACTCTGACACTCGCCTGGCTGAAGCCAAGGCCAATAACATGACCACTTTCCACGTGAGATATTTCAGATCCACGGTTTTTAGTGGCTCAAACCAATGTGATTTTAAGAAACTCAACATCACGTTGAGATCCCAAGGTGCCACAGGAGGCACAAATGGGGGCTGAATATGCAGCACTCCTTTCACAAATGTCTGAACTTCAGGTACTGAAGCTAGTTCTTTTTGAAAGAAAATTGACAGAGCCGAGATCTGTACCTTAATGGAGCCCAGTTTTAGCCCACTCCTGCTTGCAGGAAATGCAGAAATCGACCTAGTTGAAATTCCTCTGTTGGGGCCTTTTTGGCCTCGCACCATGCAACATATTTCCGCCATATGCGGTGATAATGCTTTGCCGTAACATCTTTCCTGGCTTTAATAAGCGTAGGAATGACTTCCTCCGGAATGCCCTTTTCCTTCAGGATCCGGCGTTCAACCGCCATGCCGTCAAACGCAGCCGCGGTAAGTCTTGGAACAGACAGGGGCCCTGCTGCAGCAGGTCTTGTCTGAGCGGCAGAGACCACGGGTCCTCTGAGATCATCTCTTGAAGTTCCGGGTACCACGCTCTTCTCGGCCAATCCGGAACCACGAGAATTGTGCTTACTCCTCGCTTTCTTATTATTCTCAATACCTTTGGTATGAGAGGTAGAGGAGGGAACACATAAACTGACCGGTACACCCACGGTGTCACTAGAGCGTCCACAGCTATCGCCTGAGGGTCTCTTGACCTGGCGCAATACTTCTCTAGTTTTTTGTTTAGGCGGGACGCCATCATGTCCACCTGTGGACGACCCCATTGATTTACAATCATTTGGAAGACTTCTGGATGAAGTCCCCACTCTCCCGGGTGGAGGTCGTGCCTGCTGAGAAAGTCTGCTTCCCAGTTGTCCACTCCCGGGATGAACACTGCTGACAGTGCTAGTACATGATTCCCGCCCATCTGAGAATTTTTGTGGCTTCTGCCATCGCCGTCCTGCTTCTTGTGCCGCCCTGTCGATTCACATGGGCGACTGCCGTGATGTTGTCTGACTGGATCAGCACCGGCTGGTGTAGGAGCAGGGATTTTGCTCGACTTAGGGCATTGTAAATGGCCCTTAGTTCCAGAATATTTATGTGAAGGGCAGTCTCCTGACTTGACCATAGTCCTTGGAAATTTCTTCCCTTTGTGACTGCCCCCCAGCCTCGTAGGCTGGCATCCGTGGTCACCAGGACCCAGTCCTGTATGCCGAATCTGCGGCCCTCCAGAAGATGAGCACTGTGCAGCCACCACAGAAGAGACACCCTGGTTCGTGGAGACAGGGTTATTAAACGATGCATCTGAAGATGCGATCCGGACCACTTGTCCAACAGGTCCCACTGAAAAATTCTGGCATGGAACCTGCCGAATGGAATTGCTTCGTAAGAAGCTACCATCTTTCCCAGGACCCGCGTGCAGTGATGCACCGATACCTGTTTTGGTTTTAGGAGGTCTCTGACTAGAGAAGACAACTCCCTGGCTTTCTCCTCCGGGAGAAACACTTTTTTCTGGGCCGTGTCCAGAATCATTCCCAGGAACATTAGACGTGTCGTGGGGACCAGCTGTGACTTTGGGATATTCAGAATCCAACCGTGCTGGCTCAGCACTTCCTGAGATAGTGCTACTCCCACTAACAACTGTTCCTTGGATCGTGCCTTTATTAGGAGATCGTCCAAGTATGGGATATTAAAACTCCCTTATTTCGAAGGAGTATCATTATTTCCGCCATAACCTTGGTAAATACCCTCGGTGCCGTGGAGAGTCCAAACGGCAGCGTCTGGAATTGGTAATGGCAATCCTGTACCACAAATCTGAGGTACACCTGGTGAGAATTGTAAATGGGGACATGCAGGTAAGCATCCTTGATGTCCAGGGATACCATGTAATCCCCCTCGTCCAGGCTTGCAATAACCGCCCTGAGCGATTCCATCTTGAACTTGAATTTTTTTATATATGTGTTCAAGGATTTCAAATTTAAAATGGGTCTCACCGAACCGTCCGGTTTCGGCACCACAAAAAGTGTGGAATAGTAACCCCGGCCTTGTTGAAGTAGGGGTACCTTGATTATCACTTGCTGGGAATACAGCTTGTGAATCGCTGCTAGCACCGCCTCCCTGTCTGAGGGAGCAATCGGCAAGGCGGATTTTAGGAAACGGCGGGGTGGAGTCGCCTCGAATTCCAGCCTGTATCCCTGAGATACTATTTGAAGGATCCAGGAATCCACCTGTGAGCGAGCCCACTGATTTCTGAAATTCCTGAGGCGGGCCCCCACCGTACCTGGCTCCGCCTGTGAAGCCCCACCGTCATGCGGCGGACTTGGAAGAGGAAGCGGGGGAGGACTTTTGTTCCTGGGAACCTGCTGTTTGCTGCAGCCTTTTTCCCCTGCCTCTGCCTCTTGACAGAAAAGACCCTCCTTTTCCCCGCTTGTTTTTCTGGGACCGAAAGGACTGAACCTGATAAAATGGCGCCTTCTTAGGCTGTGAGGGGACATGGGGTAAAAATCCTGACTTCCCAGACGTTGCTGTGGAAACTAGGTCGGAGAGACCATCCCCAAATAATTCCTCCCCCTTATAAGGCAAAACTTCCATGTGCCTTTTGGAATCTGCATCTCCAGTCCACTGGCGAGTCCATAAGCATCTCCTAGCAGAGATGGATAATGCACTTACTTTAGATGCCAGCCGGCAGATTTCCCTCTGTGCATCTCTCATGTATAAGACTGAGTCTTTGATATGGTCAATTGTTAGCAGGATCGTGTCTCTGTCTAACGTGTCAATATTTTCTGACAGTTTATCTGACCACGCAGCGGCAGCACTGCACATCCATGCTGACGCAATAGCTGGTCTGAGTATAATGCCTGAGTGTGTATATACAGACTTCAGGATCGCCTCCTGCTTTCTATCAGCAGGTTCCTTAAGGGCGGCCGTATCCTGGGACGGTAGTGCCACCTTTTTAGACAAACGTGTGAGCGCTTTATCCACCCTCGGGGGTGTTTCCCAACGTAACCTATCCTCTGGCGGGAAAGGGAACGCCATTAGTAGCTTCTTAGGAATTACCAATTTCTTATCAGGGGAAGCCCACGCTTCTTCACACACTTCATTTAATTCATCTGACGGGGGAAAAACTACAGGTAGTTTTTTCTCCCCAAACATAATACCCTTTTTTGTGGTACCTGGATGTAAATCAGAAATATTTAACACCTCTTTCATTGCCTCAATCATGCAGTGAATGGCCTTAACGGGCATTAAATTTGACTCATCGTCGTCGACACTGGTGTCAGTATCCGTGTCGACATCTACTTGTGCCACCTGAGATAGCGGGCGTTTCAGAGCCCCTGATGACTTTTGAGACACCTTGACAGGCACGAGCTGAAGACTCGGCTGTCCCACAGTCGGCATGTCGTCAAATTTTTTATGTAAGGAGTCTATACGTGCACTCATTTCCTGCCATAATACCATCCACTCAGGTGTCTGACCCCCAGGGGGTGACATCCCTGCTAAAGGCATCTGCTCCTCCTCCACATCATTATCCTCCTCAAACATGTCGACACAGCCGTACCGACACACTCCACACACACAGGGAATGCTCAAACAGAGGACAGGACCCACAAAAGCCCTTTGGGGGGACAGAGTAAGAGTATGCCAGCACACACCAGAGCGCTATATATATATATACAGGGACTAACTGAGTTATGTCCCTAATAGCTGCTTTTCAATATAATATACTGTATACAGTGCCAATTTTAATGCCCCCCCTCTCTTTTCCCTCTTACTGTACTGTAGAATTGCAGGGAAGAGCCAGGGAGCTTCCTTCCAGCCGAGCTGTGAGGGAAAAATGGCGCCAGTGTGCTGAGGAGATAGGCTCCGCCCCTTTTTTGCGGCGTATTCTCCCGCTTTTTATGGGATTCTGGCAGGGGTATTTACCTCATATATAGCCCCAGGGGCTATATATTGAGGTATTTTAGCCAGCCAAGGTGTTTTTATTGCTGCCTCAGGGCGCCCCCCCCCAGCGCCCTGCACCCTCAGTGACCGGAGTGTGAAGTGTGTATGAGGAGCAATGGCGCACAGCTGCAGTGCTGTGCGCTACCTTGGTGAAGACAGGATGTCTTCATGCCGCCGATTTTCCGGACCATCTTCTTGCTTCTGGCTCTGTAAGGGGGACGGCGGCGCGGCTCCGGGACCGAACATCAAGGCTGGGCCTGCGGTCGATCCCTCTGGAGCTAATGGTGTCCAGTAGCCTAAGAAGCCCAATCCGGCTGCAAGCAGGCGAGTTCGCTTCTTCTCCCCTTAGTCCCTCGCTGCAGTGAGCCTGTTGCCAGCAGGTCTCACTGAAAATAACAAATTCTAAGACTATAACTTTCTAAGAGCTCAGGAGAGCCCCTAGTGTGCATCCAACCTCGGCCGGGCACGAAATCTAACTGAGGCTTGGAGGAGGGTCATAGTGGGAGGAGCCAGTGCACACCAGGTAGTGTAAGATCTTTCTAGAGTGCCCAGCCTCCTTCGGAGCCCGCTATTCCCCATGGTTCTTACGGAGTTCCCAGCATCCACTAGGACGTCAGAGAAACCTGTATATTTGTTAGTCTATGAGATTTATACAGTATTGCGCCAGATTTCTGCACTAGTGTTCCCAATAGATTGTTTCAGCGGGTCGCCTCACCCTGCCCAATTTTAATATGACAAAACGCCCTGCCCTTATTGAGGTGCCCCACTGCCCTCTGACAAAGTTGTGGTTTAGCACTTGCCGCCATAGAAGAGATACTGTGTGCATTAGTACGGCATCTGTTCACAGTGCAGGGAGCGTTTGTGGGCAGTCCAGCATCTCCGTAAGTGCTGGGCACACCCCCAAGAGTGAAGAACAGAGTGTCATGAGGCCACATCCTCAAAGTGACCACACCCCCTTTTGGACACACGTGCGCAGAAGTGCCCTGTTTCCCACATGGCACCCTGCCCGCTGTTCACCCTAGAGTGAACGCTATTCACCTTTCTTTTCTCTAACGTCCTAAGTGGATGCTGGGGACTCCGTCAGGACCATGGGGAATAGCGGCTCCGCAGGAGACAGGGCACAAAAAGTAAAAGCTTTTGGACCTAGGTGGTGTGCACTGGCTCCTCCCCCTATGACCCTCCTCCAAGCCTCAGTTAGATCTTTGTGCCCGGCCGAGAAGGGTGCAATCTAGGTGGCTCTCCTGAGCTGCTTAGAAGTAAAAGTATACTTAGGTTTTTTATTTTCAGTGAGTCCTGCTGGCAACAGGCTCACTGCAGCGTGGGACTAAGGGGAGAAGAAGCGAACTCACCTGCGTGCAGAGTGGATTGGGCTTCTTGGCTACTGGACATTAGCTCCAGAGGGACGATCACAGGCCCAGCCATGGATGGGTCCCGGAGCCGCGCCGCCGGCCCCCTTACAGATGCTGAAGCAAGAAGAGGTCCATAAATCGGCGGCAGAAGACTTTCCTGTCTTCATAAGGTAGCGCACAGCACTGCAGCTGTGCGCCATTGCTCTCAGCACACTTCGGTCACTGAGGGTGCAGGGCGCTGGGGGGGGGGCGCCCTGGGAAGCAATGAATTTACCTTATTTGGCAAAAAATACATCACATATAGCTCCTGGGCTATATGGATGTATTTAACCCCTGCCAGTTTTCCAGAAAAAAGCGGGAGAAGAGCCCGCCGAGAAGGGGGCGGGGCCTATCTCCTCAGCACACAGCGCCATTTTTCTCACACAGCTCCGCTGGTAGGAAGGCTCCCAGAATCTCCCCTGCATCCTGCACTACAGAAACAGGGTAAAAAAGAGAGGGGGGCACTTATTTGGCAAAATAACAGATATAAGCAGCTATAAGGGATAGACACTTATTGTAAGGTTGTCCCTATACATATATAGCGCTCTGGTGTGTGCTGGCAAACTCTCCCTCTGTCTCCCCAAGGGGCTAAGTGGGGTCCTGTCCTCTATCAGAGCATTCCCTGTGTGTGTGCTGGGTGTCGGTACGTGTGTGTCGACATGTATGAGGAGGAAAATGATGTGGAGGCGGAGCAATTGCCTATAATGGTGATGTCACCCCCTAGGGAGTCGACACCTGAATGGATGGCCGTAATTAAGGAATTACGTGACAGTGTCGGCACGTTACAGAAAACTGTTGACGACATGAGACAGCCGGCAGCTCAGTTAGTGCCTGTCCAGGCGTCTCAAACACCGTCAGGGGCTATAAAACGCCCGTTACCTCAGTGGGTCGACAAGGACCCAGACACAGACACTGACTCCAGTGTCGACGGTGAAGAAACAAACGTATTTTCCAGTAGGGCCACACGTTACATGATCACGGCAATGAAGGAGGTTTTGCACATCTCTGATACTGCAAGTACCACGAAAAGGGGTATTATGTGGGGTGTGAAAAAACTACCCGTAGTTTTTCCTGAATCAGAGGAATTGAATGAAGTGTGTGATGAAGCGTGGGTTACCCCCGACAAAAAACTGCTAATTTCTAAAAAATTATTGGCACTATATCCCTTCCCACCAGAGGTTAGGGCTCGTTGGGAAACACCCCCTAGGGTGGATAAGGCGCTCACACGCTTATCAAAACAAGTGGCGTTACCGTCTCCAGAAACGGCCGCCCTTAAGGAGCCAGCAGATAGGAGGCTGGAAAATATCCTTAAAAGTATATACACACATACTGGTGTTATACTGCGACCAGCAATCGCCTCAGCCTGGATGTGCAGTGCTGGGGTGGCGTGGTCGGACTCCCTGACTGAGAATATTGATACCCTGGATAGGGACAGTATTTTATTGACTATTGAGCAATTAAAAGATGCATTTTTATATATGCGAGATGCACAGAGAGATATTTGCACTCTGGCATCAAGAGTAAGTGCGCTGTCCATTTCTGCCAGAAGAGGGTTATGGACGCGACAGTGGTCAGGTGATGCGGATTCAAAACGGCACATGGAGGTATTGCCGTATAAAGGGGAGGAGTTATTTGGGGTCGGTCTATCAGACCTGGTAACCACGGCAACGGCTGGGAAATCCACATTTTTACCTCAAGTCACCTCTCAACAGAAAAAGACACCGTCTTTTCAGCATCAGTCCTTTCGTTCCCATAAAGGCAAGCGGACAAAAGGACAGTCATATCTGCCCCGGGGTAGAGGAAGGGGAAAAAGACTGCAGCAGACAGCTTCTTCCCAAGAACAGAAGCCCTCTTCCGCTTCTGCCAAGTCCTCAGCATGACGCTGGGTCCTTACAAGCAGACTCAGGTACGGTGGGAGGTCGTCTCAGAAATTTCAGCGCGCAGTGGGCTCACTCGCAAGTGAACCCCTGGATCCTGCAAGTAGTATCTCAGGGGTACAAATTGGAATTCGAGACGTCTCCCCCTCGCCGGTTCCTGAAGTCTGCTTTACCAATAGCTCCCTCCGACAGGGAGGCGGTATTGGGAGCCATTCACAAGCTGTACTCCCAACAGGTGATAATAAAAGTACCCCTCCTACAACAAGGGAAGGGATATTACTCCACACTGTTTGTGGTACCGAAACCAGACGGTTCGGTGAGACCGATTTTAAATCTAAAATCTTTGAACACTTATATCAAAAGGTTCAAATTCAAGATGGAATCACTCAGAGCAGTGATAGCGAACCTGGAAGAAGGGGACTATATGGTGTCTCTGGACATCAAGGATGCCTATCTCCATGTCCCGATTTGCCCTTCTCACCAAGGGTATCTCAGGTTCGTAATACAGAACTGTCATTATCAGTTTCAGACGCTGCCGTTTGGATTGTCCACGGCACCCCGGGTCTTTACCAAGGTAATGGCCGAAATGATGATTCTTCTTCGAAGAAAAGGCGTATTAATTATCCCTTACTTGGACGATCTCCTAATAAGGGCAAGGTCCAGAGAACAGTTAGAAGTCGGAGTAGCACTATCTCAAAAAGTACTACAACAGCACGGGTGGATTTTAAATATTCCAAAATCGCAGCTGATTCCGACGACACGTCTGCTGTTCCTAGGGATGATTCTGGACACAGTCCAGAAAAAGGTGTTTCTCCCGGAGGAGAAAGCCAGGGAGTTATCCGAGCTAGTCAGGAACCTCCTAAAACCAGGAAAGGTGTCAGTGCATCAATGCACAAGGGTCCTGGGAAAAATGGTGGCTTCTTACGAAGCGATTCCATTCGGCAGATTCCACGCAAGAATTTTTCATTGGGATCTGCTGGACAAATGGTCCGGATCGCATCTTCAGATGCATCAGAAAATAACCCTGTCTCCAAGGACAAGGGTATCTCTTCTGTGGTGGCTGCAAAGTGCTCATCTCCTAGAGGGCCGCAGATTCGGCATTCAGGACTGGATCCTGGTGACCACGGATGCCAGCCTGAGAGGCTGGGGAGCAGTCACACAAGGAAGAAACTTCCAGGGAGTGTGGTCAAGCCTGGAGACTTCACTTCACATAAATATACTGGAACTAAGGGCAATTTACAATGCTCTAAGCCTAGCAAAGCCTCTGCTTCAGGGTCAGCCGGTGTTGATCCAGTCGGACAACATCACAGCAGTCGCCCACATAAACAGGCAGGGCGGCACAAGAAGCAGGAGGGCAATGACAGAAGCTGCAAGGATTCTGCAATGGGCGGAAAATCATGTGATAGCACTGTCAGCAGTGTTCATTCCGGGAGTGGACAACTGGGAAGCAGACTTCCTCAGCAGACACGACCGACACCCGGGAGAGTGGGGACTTCATCCGGAAGTCTTCCTCATGATTGTGAACCGTTGGGAAAAACCAAAGGTGGACATGATGGCGTCACGCCTCAACAAAAAACTAGACAGGTATTGCGCCAGGTCAAGAGACCCGCAGGCAATAGCTGTGGACGCTCTGGTAACACCTTGGGTGTTCCAGTCAGTGTATGTGTTCCCTCCTCTGCCTCTCTTACCCAAGGTACTGAGAATTATAAGACGGAGAGGAGTAAGAACTATACTAGTGGCTCCGGATTGGCCAAGAAGGACTTGGTACCCGGAACTTCAAGAGATGCTCACAGAGGACCCGTGGCCTCTGCCGCTAAGAAGGGACCTGCTTCAGCAGGGACCCTGTCTGTTCCAAGACTTACCGCGGCTGCGTTTGACGGCATGGCGGTTGAACGCCGGATTCTGAAGGAAAAAGGCATTCCAGATGAAGTTATTCCTACCCTGATTAAAGCTAGGAAGGATGTAACCGCACAGCATTATCACCGTATTTGGCGAAAATATGTTGCGTAGTGCGAGACCAAGAAGGCCCCGACAGAGGAATTTCAACTAGGTCGTTTCCTACATTTCCTGCAAACAGGACTGTCCATGGGCCTAAAGTTAGGGTCCATTAAGGTTCAAATTTCGGCCTTGTCGATTTTATTTCAGAGAGAATTGGCTTCATTTCCTGAAGTTCAGACTTTTGTAAAAGGGGTACTGCATATACAGCCTCCCTTTGTGCCCCCAGTGGCACCTTGGGATCTCAATGTAGTTTTGGGATTCCTAAAATCACATTGGTTTGAGCCACTTGCCACGGTGGAATTAAAATATCTCACATGGAAAGTGGTAATGTTGTTGGCCCTGGCTTCTGCCAGGCGAGTATCTGAATTGGCGGCTTTATCCTATAAAAGCCCTTACCTGATATTTCATTCGGATAGGGCGGAATTGAGGACTCGTCCTCAATTTCTTCCTAAGGTGGTTTCAGCGTTTCACCTAAACCAACCTATTGTGGTGCCTGCGGCTACTAGGGACTTGGAGGACTCCAAGTTGCTGGACGTAGTCAGGGCCCTGAAAATATATGTTTCCAGGACGGCTGGAGTCAGGAAATCTGACTCGCTGTTTATCCTGTATGCACCCAACAAGCTGGGTGCTCCTGCTTCTAAGCAGACTATTGCGCGTTGGATTTGTAGTACAATTCAGCTTGCACATTCTGTGGCAGGCCTGCCACAGCCAAAATCTGTAAAAGCCCATTCCACAAGGAAAGTGGGCTCATCTTGGGCGGCTGCCCGAGGGGTCTCGGCTTTACAACTTTGCCGAGCAGCTACTTGGTCAGGGGCAAACACGTTTGCTAAATTCTACAAATTTGATACCCTGGCTGAGGAGGACCTGGAGTTCTCTCATTCGGTGCTGCAGAGTCATCCGCACTCTCCCGCCCGTTTGGGAGCTTTGGTATAATCCCCATGGTCCTGACGGAGTCCCCAGCATCCACTTAGGACGTTAGAGAAAATAAGATTTTACTCACCGATAAATCTATTTCTCGTAGTCCGTAGTGGATGCTGGGCGCCCATCCCAAGTGCGGATTGTCTGCAATACTTGTACATAGTTATTGTTAACAAAATCGGGTTTTTGTTGTAGTGAGCCATCTTTTCAGAGGCTCCTCTGTTATCATACTGTTAACTGGGTTCAGATCACAAGTTGTACGGTGTGATTGGTGTGGCTGGTATGAGTCTTACCCGGGATTCAAAATCCTTCCTTATTGTGTACGCTCGTCCGGGCACAGTATCCTAACTGAGGCTTGGAGGAGGGTCATAGGGGGAGGAGCCAGTGCACACCACCTAGGTCCAAAAGCTTTTACTTTTTGTGCCCTGTCTCCTGCGGAGCCGCTATTCCCCATGGTCCTGACGGAGTCCCCAGCATCCACTACGGACTACGAGAAATAGATTTATCGGTGAGTAAAATCTTATTTTTTCATGGCAGTTGTGGAAAATCTTGCTCCACGAGTGAAAAAAAGAGAACCATAAAGGATATGCCAATACGCATTAGAGTTTAACCTTCAAGTACTGTCAGAATATTTAATCCTTATTTAAAATAATAGGTGGAATGGGATTCTTTCCTCTGGATCCTATGTGCATACATTTGGAATAAGGATAATCCGTTTTTCTATTTCTTTGGACACTAGGGTAGTGTTTGCAATATTTAGGGTAATGCAATACTATTTTTTATTTGTATTTTTTTTAATGATTTTCATTTGGGAATATTCACAGTGCTGAAAAGTAATTATTTACTATATATGACATTTTTGGTATAGGGTGCTGCCCCTTGTTTAAAATGTAGGTGCTATACTTGTACAATATGAGTAAGTTACTAGAATAGTACAAGTATAGTACCTAAATTTTAAACCGCATAGTAATAAAAGTTAGGTTTTTATAAATATCATGTACCCATAATATGAATTCAGCTTTATTGTAATTCTATTTTCTAAGGAGTGCTCCCAAAAAGAGTTTTTTTGTCTTTTTTCTTTTTCATCTTTTGTAGACCTGTACAATCGTCAAGCTTGTCCAAAAGATCCGATAATTGCTGCTCCGGTTTCAATTATCTGACATCATGACAGTCAAAGCATCCTATATCGTTGCCATAATCGGACAGTGTATGGAAACGATATTTGATGTTGTCAGCATGTAATTGGTCTGTTGGTCTAACAGACATTTCTCTAACGTCCTAGTGGATGCTGGGGACTCCGAAAGGACCATGGGGAATAGCGGCTCCGCAGGAGACTGGGCACAAAGTAAAAGCTTTAGGACTAGCTGGTGTGCACTGGCTCCTCCCCCTATGACCCTCCTCCAAGCCTCAGTTAAGATTTTGTGCCCGAACGAGAAGGGTGCAATCTAGGTGGCTCTCCTGAGCTGCTTAGAGTAAAAGTTTAAATAGGTTTTTTATTTTCAGTGAGACCTGCTGGCAACAGGCTCACTGCATCGAGGGACTAAGGGGAGAAGAAGCGAACTCACCTGCGTGCAGAGTGGATTGGGCTTCTTAGGCTACTGGACATTAGCTCCAGAGGGACGATCACAGGCCCAGCCATGGATGGGTCCCGGAGCCGCGCCGCCGGCCCCCTTACAGATGCTGAAGCAAGAAGAGGTCCATAAATCGGCGGCAGAAGACTTTCCTGTCTTCATAAGGTAGCGCACAGCACTGCAGCTGTGCGCCATTGCTCTCAGCACACTTCACACTTCGGTCACTGAGGGTGCAGGGCGCTGGGGGGGGGCGCCCTGGGAAGCAATGAATTTACCTTATTTGGCAAAAAATACATCACATATAGCTCCTGGGCTATATGGATGTATTTAACCCCTGCCAGTTTTCCAGAAAAAAGCGGGAGAAGAGCCCGCCGTGAAGGGGGCGGGGCCTATCTCCTCAGCACACAGCGCCATTTTTCCCACACAGCTCCGCTGGTAGGAAGGCTCCCAGAATCTCCCCTGCATCCTGCAACTACAGAAACAGGGTAAAAAAGAGAGGGGGGCACTTATTTGGCAAAATAACAGATATAAGCAGCTATAAGGGATAGACACTTATTGTAAGGTTGTCCCTATACATATATAGCGCTCTGGTGTGTGCTGGCAAACTCTCCCTCTGTCTCCCCAAGGGGCTAAGTGGGTCCTGTCCTCTATCAGAGCATTCCCTGTGTGTGTGCTGGGTGTCGGTACGTGTGTGTCGACATGTATGAGGAGGAAAATGATGTGGAGGCGGAGCAATTGCCTATAATGGTGATGTCACCCCCTAGGGAGTCGACACCTGAATGGATGGCCGTAATTAAGGAATTACGTGACAGTGTCGGCACGTTACAGAAAACTGTTGACGACATGAGACAGCCGGCAGCTCAGTTAGTGCCTGTCCAGGCGTCTCAAACACCGTCAGGGGCTATTAAACTCCCGTTACCTCAGTGGGTCGACACGGACCCAGACACAGACACTGACTCCAGTGTCGACGGTGAAGAAACAAACGTATTTTCCAGTAGGGCCACACGTTACATGATCACGGCAATGAAGGAGGTTTTGCACATCTCTGATACTGCAAGTACCACAAAAAGGGGTATTATGTGGGGTGTGAAAAAACTACCCGTAGTTTTTCCTGAATCAGATGAATTGAATGAAGTGTGTGATGAAGCGTGGGTTACCCCTGACAAAAAACTGCTAATTTCTAAAAAATTATTGGCACTATATCCCTTCCCACCAGAGGTTAGGGCTCGTTGGGAAACACCCCCTAGGGTGGATAAGGCGCTCACACGCTTATCAAAACAAGTGGCGTTACCGTCTCCAGAAACGGCCGCCCTTAAGGAGCCAGCAGATAGGAGGCTGGAAAATATCCTTAAAAGTATATACACACGTACTGGTGTTATACTGCGACCAGCAATCGCCTCAGCCTGGATGTGCAGTGCTGGGGTGGCTTGGTCGGATTCCCTGACTGAAAATATTGATACCCTGGACAGGGACAATATATTATTGACTATAGAGCATTTAAAGGATGCATTCCTATATATGCGAGATGCACAGAGAGACATTTGCACTCTGGCATCAAGAGTAAGTGCGATGTCCATTTCTGCCAGAAGAGGATTATGGACGCGACAGTGGTCAGGGGATGCGGATTCCAAACGGCATATGGAAGTATTGCCGTATAAAGGGGAGGAGTTATTTGGGGGCGGTCTGTCGGACCTGGTGGCCACGGCAACGGCTGGGAAATCCACCTTTTTACCCCAAGTCACCTCGCAGCAGAAAAAGATACCGTCTTTTCAGGCTCAGTCCTTTCGTCCCCATAAGGGCAAGCGGGCAAAAGGCCACTCATATCTGCCCCGGGGCAGAGGAAGGGGAAAAAGACTGCAACAGACAGCTTCTTCCCACGAACAGAAGCCTTCCCCCGCTTCTGCCAAGTCCTCAGCATGACGCTGGGGCCTTACAAGCGGACTCAGGCACGGTGGGGGCCCGTCTCAAGAATTTCAGCGCGCAGTGGGCTCACTCGCAAGTGGACCCCTGGATCCTGCAGGTAGTATCTCAGGGGTACAAATTGGAATTCGAGACGTCTCCCCCTCGCCGGTTCCTGAAGTCTGCTTTACCAACGTCTACCCCCGACAGGGAGGCGGTATTGGAAGCCATTCACAAGCTGTATTCCCAGCAAGTGATAATCAAGGTACCCCTCCTACAACAGGGAAAGGGGTATTACTCCACGCTGTTTGTGGTACCGAAGCCGGACGGCTCGGTGAGACCCATTTTAAATCTGAAAGCCTTGAACACTTACATAAAAAGGTTCAAGTTCAAGATGGAGTCACTCAGAGCAGTGATAGCGAACCTGGAAGAAGGGGACTACATGGTGTCTCTGGACATCAAGGATGCTTACCTCCATGTCCCAATTTGCCCTTCTCACCAAGGGTACCTCAGGTTTGTGGTACAGAACTGTCACTATCAGTTTCAGACGCTGCCGTTTGGATTGTCCACGGCACCCCGGGTCTTTACCAAGGTAATGGCCGAAATGATGATTCTTCTTCGAAGAAAAGGCGTCTTAATTATCCCTTACTTGGACGATCTCCTGATAAGGGCACGGTCCAGAGAACAGTTAGAGGTCGGAGTAGCACTATCTCAAATAGTACTACGACAGCACGGATGGATTCTAAATATTCCAAAATCGCAGCTGATTCCGACGACACGTCTGCTGTTCCTAGGGATGATTCTGGACACAGTACAGAAAAAGGTATTTCTCCCGGAAGAGAAAGCCAGGGAGTTATCCGATCTAGTCAGGAAACTCCTAAGACCAGGCCAGGTGTCAGTGCATCAGTGCACAAGGGTCCTGGGAAAGATGGTGGCTTCTTACGAAGCGATTCCATTCGGCAGATTCCACGCAAGAACTTTTCAGTTGGATCTGCTAGACAAATGGTCCGGATCGCATCTTCAAATGCATCAGCGGATAACCCTGTCTCCAAGGACAAGGGTGTCTCTCCTGTGGTGGTTACAGAGTGCTCATCTCCTAGAGGGCCGCAGATTCGGCATTCAGGATTGGGTCCTGGTGACCACGGATGCCAGCCTGAGAGGCTGGGGAGCAGTCACACAGGGAAAAAATTTCCAGGGCTTGTGGTCAAGCATGGAAACGTCACTTCACATAAATATCCTGGAACTAAGGGCCATTTACAATGCCCTAAGTCAGGCAAGGCCTCTGCTTCAGGGTCAGCCTGTATTGATCCAGTCGGACAACATCACGGCAGTCGCCCACGTAAACAGACAGGGCGGCACAAGAAGCAGGAGGGCAATGACGGAAGTGGCAAGGATTCTTCGCTGGGCGGAAAATCATGTGATAGCACTGTCAGCAGTGTTCATTCCGGGAGTGGACAACTGGGAAGCAGACTTCCTCAGCAGACACGATCTTCACCCGGGGGAGTGGGGACTTCACCCAGAAGTCTTCCACATGATTGTAAACCGTTGGGAAAAACCAAAGGTGGACATGATGGCGTCTCGCCTCAACAAAAAACTGGACAGATATTGCTCCAGGTCAAGGGACCCTCAGGCAATAGCTGTGGACGCTCTGGTAACACCGTGGGTGTACCGGTCAGTGTATGTGTTCCCTCCTCTTCCTCTCATACCAAAAGTACTGAGAATCATAAGAAGGAGAGGAGTAAAGACTATACTCGTGGCTCCGGATTGGCCAAGAAGGACTTGGTACCCGGAAATTCAAGAGATGCTCACGGAAGACCCGTGGCCTCTACCTCTAAGACAGGACCTGCTCCAGCAGGGACCATGTCTGTTCCAAGACTTACCGCGGCTGCGTTTGACGGCATGGCGGTTGAACGCCGGATCCTGAAGGAAAAAGGCATTCCGGATGAAGTCATCCCTACCCTGATCAAAGCCAGGAAGGATGTAACCGTACAACATTATCACCGTATTTGGCGTAAATATGTTGCGTGGTGCGAGGCCAGGAAGGCCCCTACGGAGGAATTTCAACTGGGTCGATTCCTGCATTTCCTGCAAACAGGACTGTCTATGGGCCTCAAATATTAGGGTCCATTAAGGTTCAAATTTCGGCCCTGTCGATATTCTTCCAAAAAGAACTAGCTTCTGTTCCTGAAGTTCAGACGTTTGTCAAGGGAGTACTGCATATACAGCCTCCTTTTGTGCCTCCAGTGGCACCTTGGGATCTCAATGTAGTGTTGGGATTCCTAAAATCACATTGGTTTGAACCACTCACCACTGTGGACTTGAAATATCTCACATGGAAAGTGGTAATGCTGTTAGCCCTGGCTTCAGCCAGGCGTGTATCAGAATTGGCGGCTTTATCCTATAAAAGCCCTTACCTAATTTTTCATACGGACAGGGCAGAATTGAGGACTCGTCCTCAATTTCTCCCTAAGGTGGTTTCAGCATTTCACTTAAACCAACCTATTGTGGTGCCTGCGGCTACTAGGGACTTGGAGGATTCCAAGTTGCTGGACGTAGTCAGGGCCCTGAAAATATATGTTTCCAGGACGGCTGGAGTCAGAAAATCTGACTCGCTGTTTATCCTGTATGCACCCAACAAGCTGGGTGCTCCTGCTTCTAAGCAGACGATTGCTCGTTGGATTTGTAGTACAATTCAGCTTGCACATTCTGTGGCAGGCCTGCCACAGCCAAAATCTGTAAAAGCCCATTCCACACGGAAAGTGGGCTCATCTTGGGCGGCTGCCCGAGGGGTCTCGGCTTTACAACTTTGCCGAGCAGCTACTTGGTCAGGGGCAAACACGTTTGCTAAATTCTACAAATTTGATACCCTGGCTGAGGAGGACCTGGAGTTCTCTCATTCGGTGCTGCAGAGTCATCCGCACTCTCCCGCCCGTTTGGGAGCTTTGGTATAATCCCCATGGTCCTTTCGGAGTCCCCAGCATCCACTAGGACGTTAGAGAAAATAAGAATTTACTTACCGATAATTCTATTTCTCATAGTCCGTAGTGGATGCTGGGCGCCCATCCCAAGTGCGGATTGTCTGCATTACTTGTACATAGTTATTGTTACAAAAATCGGGTTATTGTTGTTGTGAGCCATCTTTTCAGAGGCTCCTTCTGTTATCATGCTGTTAACTGGGTTCAGATCACAAGTTGTACGGTGTGATTGGTGTGGCTGGTATGAGTCTTACCCGGGATTCAAAATCCTTCCTTATTGTGTACGCTCGTCCGGGCACAGTATCCTAACTGAGGCTTGGAGGAGGGTCATAGGGGGAGGAGCCAGTGCACACCAGCTAGTCCTAAAGCTTTTACTTTGTGCCCAGTCTCCTGCGGAGCCGCTATTCCCCATGGTCCTTTCGGAGTCCCCAGCATCCACTACGGACTATGAGAAATAGAATTATCGGTAAGTAAATTCTTATTTTTACTCTTAAGCTGGGTACTCACCTATACAATCATTGGCCCGTTCTCCCGATATCGGGTGGATGGGCGGTAAATTGTATAGGTGTATATGCAATACCGATGCAGGTGCGTTAGCTGATAAATGGCATATAATGTTCCTGCAACAGTCTGAACCAGGAGGTTTCATCTTATGTGCTGAACAGCCGACCTCCCGATCCCTATAGAGGAGCCTCTTACCAAACTGCTGCTGTCACCTCACAGGGGTCATGGCTGGATACATTCCAACTGGCTGATCGGGAGCGTTTAACACAATCAGCTGGGGTTCAAGTAGGTGTGTGCCCAGCTTTATGGTGTATGCCCACATAAGTAGTTGAGCTGGATTCTGCCAGGGGATTTGGACCTGCGAGATAGGAATATATTACTACGACATTTTGGATAGATTGGAACAAGGACAGATGGGTGAGAGGAAGGCCAGATACTGTAGGAGGAGATTGCAGTAGCAGAGGCAGAAGATGGATAAGCATTTTGGTTGCATTTTGGAGAAGGAAAATGTGTATATGACGTTGCCAGTGACTCTGGCAGTGATATGAGACAGGAGATGTCAGTAGACACACACTGGCATTCACTCTTCAGAAATGTTTTCAGGAAAATGCAAGTTATGAACATTCTTAATTTTTCTATTTCTAGTTTGTGCAGTAAAAGTTATTCTGTCATGTGGGATATTATCCATGAAGGGCATTTCAGATGTCATGTAAAGGAGAAGTCTGTGACTGTTGGGAGAAACCCAGAAGTGTTGGATAAACATTTGGCTCAGGTACAGGCCGCTCATACGTGGTTTGTGTCTGCGCGTTAGATAGCTGTAATCCGTGAGTAAGTCAATAATCCTGCCTACTACAGTACTTAACTCCTGCCACATTTACAATCTAATTGTAACATTATTTATTTTAATGTTGTGACTGTGTGCATGCTGGATAGATAGGGATTTCACTCTGACTGGAAATATTACACTTTTTTTGTTACAGTGTATAATGAGCAGCTAAAGTGATACAATGTAACATGCATTGTTGTGTTTCTATGTTCTGTTACCTGTAGCAATAGGATACAAAGGGTATAAACACAAATAGCATTTTTCACCTACTATTTTAATATAGTTGGTACCAATAAATATTGTTTACAAAGCTATATGTGTATGGATGAACACAAAAGAAAGAACGCTACTTAGATGGTTACCATTAAGTTTCCCAAAAGAGAGTAATTTAAACATGGTGCCTGATACAGAGATGAATGTCGATGTCGGACGCAGTGGAGCGATTTCCCCCCCCTCCCCCCCCCCCCCCCCCCCCCCCCCACTGCGCACACATCTCATGGGCCCTACACTTTGGGCGATAATACTCAAAGATATGAACGATCTCGTTCATTAATGAACAAGATACCGTTCATTTCTCTATCGTCCTAGTGGATGCTGGGGTTCCTGAAAGGACCATGGGGAATAGCGGCTCCGCAGGAGACAGGGCACAAAAAGTAAAGCTTTAGGATCAGGTGGTGTGCACTGGCTCCTCCCCCTATGACCCTCCTCCAAGCCAGTTAGATTTTTGTGCCCGGCCGAGAAGGGTGCAATCTAGGTGGCTCTCCTAAAGAGCTGCTTAGAAAAGTTTAGCTTAGGTTTTTTATTTTACAGTGAGTCCTGCTGGCAACAGGATCACTGCAACGAGGGACTTAGGGGAGAAGAAGTGAACTCACCTGCGTGCAGGATGGATTGGCTTCTTGGCTACTGGACATCAGCTCCAGAGGGACGATCACAGGTACAGCCTGGATGGTCACCGGAGCCTTGCCGCCGGCCCCCTTGCAGATGCTGAAGTAAGAAGAGGTCCAGAATCGGCGGCAGAAGACTCCTCAGTCTTCTAAAGGTAGCGCACAGCACTGCAGCTGTGCGCCATTTTCCTCTCAGCACACTTCACACGGCAGTCACTGAGGGTGCAGGGCGCTGGGAGGGGGGCGCCCTGGGAGGCAAATGAAAACCTATTTTGGCTAAAAATACCTCACATATAGCCTCCGGAGGCTATATGGAGATATTTAACCCCTGCCAGAATCCGTTAAAAGCGGGAGACGAGGCCGCCGAAAAAGGGGCGGGGCCTATCTCCTCAGCACACAGCGCCATTTTCCCTCACAGAAAGGCTGGAGGGAAGGCTCCCAGGCTCTCCCCTGCACTGCACTACAGAAACAGGGTTAAAACAGAGAGGGGGGGCACTAATTTGGCGTTAGAAATATATAAAACAGATGCTATAAGGGAAAACACTTATATAAGGTTGTCCCTATATAATTATAGCGTTTTTGGTGTGTGCTGGCAAACTCTCCCTCTGTCTCTCCAAAGGGCTAGTGGGTCCTGTCCTCTATCAGAGCATTCCCTGTGTGTGTGCTGTGTGTCGGTACGTGTGTGTCGACATGTATGAGGACGATGTTGGTGAGGAGGCGGAGCAATTGCCTGTAATGGTGATGTCACTCTCTAGGGAGTCGACACCGGAATGGATGGCTTATTTAGGGAATTACGTGATAATGTCAACACGCTGCAAGGTCGGTTGACGACATGAGACGGCCGACAAACAATTAGTACCGGTCCAGACGTCTCAAAAACACCGCCAGGGGTTTTAAAACGCCCGTTTACTTTAGTCGGTCGACACAGACACAGACAGGGACACTGAATCCAGTGTCGACGGTGAATAAACAAACGTATTCCTTATTAGGGCCACACGTTAAAGGCAATGAAGGAGGTGTTACATATTTCTGATACTACAAGTACCACAAAAGAGGGTATTATGTGGGATGTGAAAAAACTACAGTAGTTTTTCCTGAATCAGATAAATTAAATAAAGTGTGTGATGATGCGTGGGTTCCCCCCGATAGAAAATTATGGGCGGTATACCCTTTCCCGCCAGAAGTTAGGGCGCGTTGGGAAACACCCCTTAGGGTGGATAAGGCGCTCACACGCTTATCAAAACAAGTGGCGGTACCGTCTATAGATAGGGCCGTCCTCAAGGACCAGCTGACAGGAGGCTGGAAAATATCATAAAAAGTATATACACACATACTGGTGTTATACTGCGACCAGCGATCGCCTCAGCCTGGATGTGCAGAGCTGGGGTGGCTTGGTCGGATTCCCTGACTAAAAATATTGATACCCTTGACAGGGACAGTATTTTATTGACTATAGAGCATTTAAAGGATGCATTTCTATATATGCGAGATGCACAGAGGGATATTTGCACTCTGGCATCAAGAGTAAATGCGATGTCCATATCTGCCAGAAGATGTTATGGACACGACAGTGGTCAGGTGATGCAGATTCCAAACGGCAAAAAGGTGTATTGCCGTATAAAGGAAGAGGAGTTTTTTGGGGTCGGTCCATCGGACCTGGTGGCCACGGCAACTGCTGGAAAATCCACCGTTTTTACCCTAAGTCACATCTCTGCAGAAAAAGACACCGTCTTTTCAACCTCAGTCTTTTCGTCCCTATAAGATCATATCTGCCCAGGGATAGAGGAAAGGGAAGAAGACTGCAGCAGGCAGCCCATTCCCAGGAACAGAAGCGCTCCACCGCTTCTGACAAGTACTCAGCATGGCGCTGAGACCGTACAGGACCCCTGGATCCTACAAGTAGTATCCCAGGGGTACAGATTGGAATGTAGAGACGTTTCCTCTTCGCAGGCTCCTGAAGTCTGCTTTACCAAGGTCTCCCTCCGACAAGGAGGCAGTATGGGAAAAAATTCACAAGCTGTATTCCCAGCAGGTGATAATTAAATTACCCCTCCTACTACAAGGAAAAGGGGTATTATTCCACACTATATTGTGGTACTGAAGCCAGAAGGCTAGGTGAGACTTATTCTAAAAAAAAAAAAAAAAAAATTTTTTGAACACTTACAAAGGTTCAAATCAAGATGGAGTCACTCAGAGCAGTGATAACGAACCAGGAAGAAGGGGACTATATAGTGTCCGGGGACATCAGGGATGCTTACCTCTATGTCCCAAATTTGCCCTTCTCACTAAGGGTACCTCAGGTTCGTGGTGCAGAACTGTCACTATCAGTTTTAGACGCTGCCGTTTGGATTGTCCACGGCACCCCGGGTCTTTACCAAGGTAATGGCCGAAATGATGATTCTTCTTCGAAGAAAAGGCGTCTTAATTATCCCTTACTTGGACGATCTCCTGATAAGGGCATAGTCCAGGGAACAGTTGGAGGTCGGAGTAGCACTATCTCGGATACTGCTACAACAGCACGGGTGGATTCTAAATATTCCAAAATCGCAGCTGATCCCGACGACACGTCTGCTGTGCCTAGGGATGATTCTGGACACAGTCCAGAAAAAGGTGTTTCTCCCGGAAGAGAAAGCCAGGGAGTTAGCCGAGCTAGTCAGGAACCTCCTAAAAACAGTGCATCATTGCACAAGGGTCCTGGTAAAAATGGTGGCTTCCTACGAAGCAATTTCATTCGGCAGATTTCACGCAAGAACTTTTCAGTGGGATCTGCTGGACAAATGGTCCGGATCGCATCTTCAGATGCATCAGCGGATAACCCTATATCCAAGGACAAGGGTGTCTCTCCTGTGGTGGTTATAGAGTGCCCATCTTCTAGAGGGCCGCAGATTTGGCATTCAGGATTGGATGCTGGTGACCACGGAGCCCAGCCCGAGAGGCTGGGGAGCAGTCACACAAGGAAAAAATTTCCAGGGAGTGTGATCAAGTCTGGAGACTTTTCTCCACATAAATATACTGGAGCTAAGGGTAAATTTATAATACTCTAAGCTTAGCAAGACCTCTGCTTCAAGGTCAGCCGGTATTGATCCAGTGGGAAAAACATCACGGCAGTCGCCCACGTAAACAGACAGGGCGACACAAGAAGCAGGAGGGCAATGGAAAAAACTGCAAGGACTTTTCGCTGGGCGGAAAATCATGTGATAGCACTGTCAGCAGTGTTTCATCCCGGGAATGGAAACTGGGAAGCAGACTTCCTCAGCAGGCACGACCTCCACCCGGGAGAGTGGAAACTTCATCGGGAAGTTTTTTCCACATGATTGTAAACCGTTGGGAAATACCAAAGGTGGACATGATGGCGTCCCGTCTGAACAAAAAACGGGACAGGTATTGCGCCAGGTCAAGAGACCCTCAGGCAATAGCTGTGGACGTTCTGGTAACACCGTGGGTGTACCAGTCGGTGTATGTGTTCCCTCCTCTGCTTCTCATACCTAAGGTGCTGAGAATTATAAGACGTAGAGGAGTAAGAACTATACTCATGGCTCCGGATTGGCCAAGAAGGACTTGGTACCCGGAACTTCAAGAGATGCTTACAGAGGTTTTATGGCCTCTGCCGCTAAGAAGGGACTTGCTTCAGCAAGTACCATGTCTGTTCCAAGACTTACCGCAGCTGCGTTTGTCGGCATGGCGGTGGAACGCCGGATCCTAAGGGAAAAAGGCATTCCGGAAGAGGTCATTCCTACCCTGGTCAAAGCCAGAAAGGAGGTGACCGCACAACATTATCACCACATGTGGCGAAAATATGTTGCGTGGTGTGAGGCCAGGAAGGCCCCACAAAGAAATTTCAACTCGGTCGTTTCCTGCATTTCCTGAAAACAGGAGTGTCTATGGGCCTCAAATTGGGGTCCATTAAGGTTCAAATTTCGGCCCTGTCGATTTTCTTCCAGAAAGAATTGGCTTCAGTTCCTGAAGTCCAGAATTTTGTCAAGGGAGTATTGCATATACAACCCCCTTTTGTGCCTCCAGTGGCACTGTGGGATCTCAACGTAGTTCTGGGATTCCTCAAATCACATTGGTTTAAAACCAGTCAAATCTGTGGATTTGAAGCATCTCACATGAAAAGTGACCATGATCTTGGCCCTGGCCTGGACCAGGCGAGTGTCAAATTGGTGTTTTTTTCTCAAAAAAGCCCATATCTGTTTGTCCATTCGGACAGGGCAGAGCTGCGGACTCGTCCCCAGTTCTCTCCCTAAGGTGGTGTCAGTGTTTCACCTGAACCAGCTTATTGTGGTGCCTTGCACCTACTAGGGACTTGGAGGACTCCAAGTTGCTAGATGTTGTCAGGGCCCTGAAAATATGTTCCAGGACGGCTGGAGTCAGGAAAACTGACTTGCTGTTATCCTTTATGCACCCAACAAACTGGGTGCTTTTGCTTCTAAGCAGACTATTGCTAGTTGGATGTGTAATACAATTCAGCTTGCACATTCTGTGGCAGGCCTGCCACAGCCAAAATATGTAAATGCCCATTCCACAAGGAAGGTGGGCTCATCTTGGGCGGCTGCCCGAGGGGTCTCGGCTTTTACAACTTTGCCGAGCGGTTATTTAGTCAGGGGCAAACACGTTTGTAAAATCCTACAAATTTGATACCCTGGCTAAGGAGGACCTGGAGTTCTCTCA
Organism: Pseudophryne corroboree; assembly: GCF_028390025.1. Classification (NCBI taxonomy): domain Eukaryota; kingdom Metazoa; phylum Chordata; class Amphibia; order Anura; family Myobatrachidae; genus Pseudophryne; species Pseudophryne corroboree. The sequence continues at coordinate 272,307,591 of NC_086448.1, read as the reverse complement.
TTCGGTGCTGCAGAGTCATCCGCACTCTCCCGCCCGTTTGGGAGCTTTGGTATTATCCCCATGGTCCTTTCAGGAACCCCAGCATCCACTAGGACGATAGAGAAAATAAGAATTTACTTACCGATAATTCTATTTCTCGGAGTCCGTAGTGGATGCTGGGCGCCCATCCCAAGTGCGGATTATCTGCAATACTTGTACATAGTTACAAAAATCGGGTTATTATTGTTGTGAGCCATCTTTTCAGAGGCTCCGCTGTTATCATACTGTTAACTGGGTTCAGATCACAGGTTGTACAGTGTGATTGGTGTGGCTGGTATGAGTCTTACCCGGGATTCAAAATCCTTCCTTATTATGTACGCTCGTCCGGGCACAGTATCTAACTGGCTTGGAGGAGGGTCATAGGGGGAGGAGCCAGTGCACACCACCTGATCCTAAAGCTTTACTTTTTGTGCCCTGTCTCCTGCGGAGCCGCTATTCCCCATGGTCCTTTCAGGAACCCCAGCATCCACTACGGACTCCGAGAAATAGAATTATCGGTAAGTAAATTCTTATTATCTTTGAGTGTGGAGGCACCAGCGATGAACGATGCGTGGCCCAGCGCTCGTTCATCGCTGGTGCCCTGTCGTCTGTGCATGCAGGCCAATATGGATGATTTCGTCCATATTTGCCTGCACTTCTGTGGAGCCGGGTGATGGGGGGAGTGAAGAAACTTCACCCCCCCCCGCCGCCGGGTTGCCCATCGGCCGTATCCGCCGTCGGGTAGCTTGGCGGCTGATCGCTCAATGTGTAGGGCCCTTTAGTTTAGTGGCAATGTGAATGTGCTGCGACGGTCTTACGACAACGGTCACAGTGTGGACTTCTTTACAAATTTACAGCCAGGCACCGTTTGTGGAAGGTACTAGGAAATGATGACCCAAATGCAGGCAAGCTTAAATCGTTTTGGGGGCATCCCAGGTTTTCCATGCATTTTACTTTCAACGGCCTTGCTAACGAATCAGAGGATTACTCAGGAGGTCAGTGTTTAACCAGTGTGCACCTGATAGTTGCATCTTTGTACACAAGTGTTGCTTCAGAGATGCCTCAATACAAAACCCAGCGACTGCGATATTTGCATATTTTCACACAGTCGCTGTGTACATATTCACAGCTGCGGTACATCTCTGAATTGGGAGCTGGGAGAGGCTATTAGTCATGCAGAGAGGCTTGTTTGTTTGAGATAGTATTTACAAAAGAGGACAACCCCTGCAGTAAATGTTGCTGTGTATGCGCTTTTGGTTTTGATAATGCTCTTGGTCAGTGCATTCTAAAGTGATATGACATGACATAAGAAATGATCTTTGTGCATTTGCCTTTATTGTTGTAGTAAAATAATTAACTTTTATTTAAGTTACAGTTTGTATAAAAAACTCCCAAGAAAGTAACTGTTTGACTCAACAAGAAAGTATCTTCAAATATGGTTATTTATTGTTCATGTTCTCCAGTATAATTCCACTTTAAATGAGAATCTCCTTTATATTCTGCAAATGCAGAGTTCCCAACCTCAAAGTGCGATACATGTGTAGTCTTCTATTCCGGAGTTCCCTGGTGTTCACTTGCTCTGAAACAGTGGCAGGTAATTATTTTGGTTACTGTGACAATTGTAGCTTGCAGCGAGTAAGCAAAGCTCCAGCTGCCAGAGCATCTGCTGAAGTTAAGTGTAACAACTGCAGGAGGCTTGTATAATGAAACTACTTTATAATTCTACTTCTTTCTTTATGGCCTTTTTGAAAGAGGATTACTGTGACTTTTTTTTTTTTTTTACAAAGAAAATAAAAATGTAATTCTAAGGAACAATGCAGATAATGTTATACTTTGACTTGTTTTGCTAGTAATATGGCTTAGTCCTTATTATTCTGTTCTATTTTACTGAAAAGGCACCATGAGGGTTCCATAGTACTGTACAAGGGGATATAAATGACAACAGGATACATAAGTACAGACTAATACTGACAGTGTATAAATGTACATAATTACAGTGAGCAGTTATCATAATTATGTATAGAAGAGAGGAGAGAGAGCATTGCTCATATGAGTTTATAATCTATAGGGAATATGGGTAGGCACAAAGAGATAAGAGGTCAGAGACTGAAGGAGTAGGAGTGGTAAATTATTATGGAAAATGTAGTTTTATAGGCATGCTTGAAGGCTGGCAGGCTGAATGAAAGTCTAATGGAGGGAATTCCAGTGGTTAGGAGCAGTCCAGGAGAAATCCTGAATGGGGAATGGTGATCAGGGAGGAGGAGGTGAGGTGGCAATCATTAGCAGAAAGAAGAAGATAGGAGGAATTGTGTGTGCAAATTACAGGTACTGTAGATGTTGAGAATAGTTTATTTCACTAATATTGGTACATTCATCCATCTTCTTCAGCACACTATTAAAGGGGTTCTCTACCTCAAGTAGGCTGCCGTTCTTGGGCACCCATAAAGAAATATGTGTTATTTATTTCCGTGCTTTCATCAGCTGCATTTTTGTGTTCCTGTCCCCATCTCATAAGTCCCAGGGAGTAGTTGGGTTGCCATGCAGTGGCTTGCATATCAGCCATTCCTATTTTACATATAAGCAGTCATATTGCGGAGTATTTTTTATGGGGAAGATATGAATTCTCAATAATTAAATGAAAGGCTCTGTATGGGAGGTTATGCTAATAATGAGTGCAATATCTTATATGTAAAATAAGTGTTTGATATTTTTCTCCAAGTGTAGAAATTGTATAGGCCTTTATCAGCTAACATAGAGAACCCAACTGGCAAGTGTTTGTTTACAGAGAGTCAAATGTAAGTTTGAGTTGGCTTTCCATCATACAGCTCTAAAATGGTGCTAGTCCCACATACTGTGTAAGGAGCAAATGCTCCTTCATAATCCTGGCTTCTTTGTCGATAAGTAGGTTATCATCCTTTCTCTGACGTCCTAGTGGATACTGGGAACTCCGTAAGGACCATGGGGAATAGCGGCTCCGCAGGAGACTGGGCACAAAAAGAAAAGCTTTAGGACTACCTGGTGTGCACTGGCTCCTCCCCCTATGACCCTCCTCCAAGCCTCAGTTAGATTTTTGTGCCCGACCGAGCTGGGTGCAATCTAGGAGGCTCTCCTGAGCTTCTTAGGAAAAGTTAGTTTTAGGTTTTTTATTTTCAGTGAGACCTGCTGGCAACAGGCTCACTGCATCGAGGGACTAAGGGGAGAAGAAGCGAACCTGCCTGCTTGCAGCCAGCTTGGGCTTCTTAGGCTACTGGACACCATTAGCTCCAGAGGGACCGAACACAGGCCCAGCCTCGGAGTCCGGTCCCAGAGCCGCGCCGCCGGCCCCCTTACAGAGCCAGAAGCAAGAAGAGGTCCGGAAAATCGGCGGCAGAAGACATCAGTCTTCACCAAGGTAGCGCACAGCACTGCAGCTGTGCGCCATTGCTCCTCATGCACCACACGCTCCGGTCACTGATGGGTGCAGGGCGCTGGGGGGGGGCGCCCTGAGCAGCAATATAAACACCTTGGCTGGCTAAATTACATCACATATAACCCCCAGGGCTATATGGATGTATATTAACCCCTGCCAGATTCCGAAAAAAAGCGGGAGAAAAGTCAGCCGAGAAGGGGGCGGAGCCTATCTCCTCAGCACACTGGCGCCATTTTCCCTCACAGCTCCGCTGGAAGGACGTCTCCCTGACTCTCCCCTGCAGTCCTGCACTACAGAAAAGGGTAAAACAAGAGGGGGGGGGGGGGGGGGGGCACTAATTAGGCGCAGTATAATATACACAGCAGCTATAAAGGGAAAAACACTCTGTTTGGTGTTATCCCAACATATATATAGCGCTCTGGTGTGTGCTGGCATACTCTCCCTCTGTCTCCCCAAAGGGCTAGTGGGGTCCTGTCCTCTATCAGAGCATTCCCTGTGTGTGTGTGCTGTGTGTCGGTACGACTGTGTCGACATGTATGAAGAGGAAAATGGTGTGGAGGCGGAGCAATTGCCTGTACTGGTGATGTCACCCCCTAGGGAGTCGACACCTGAGTGGATGAGCTTATGGAAGGATTTACGTGAAAGTGTCAGCTCTTTACAAAAGACAGTTGATGACATGAGACAGCCGGCTACTCAGCTGGTGCCTGTCCAGGCGTCTCAAAGACCATCAGGGGCTCTAAAACGCCCGCTACCTCAGATGGTAGATACAGACGCCGACACGGATACTGACTCCAGTGTCGACGATGAAGAGACGAATGTGACTTCCAGTAGGGCCACACGTTACATGATTGAGGCAATGAAAAATGTTTTACACATTTCTGATAGTACAAGTACCTCTAAAAAGGGTATTATGTTTGGTGAGAAAAAACTACCTGTAGTTTTTCCTGCTCCTGAGGAATTAAATGAAGTGTGTGATGAAGCGTGGGTTTCTCCCGATAAAAGACTGATAATTCCTAAAAAGTTATTGGCATCATACCCCTTCCCGCCAGAGGATAGGGCACGTTGGGAAACACCTCCTAGGGTGGATAAAGCGCTCACACGCTTGTCAAAACAGGTGGCACTACCGTCTCCGGATACGGCCGCCCTTAAGGAACCTGCTGACAGAAAGCAGGAGAATATCCTAAAATGTATATACACTCACACGGGTGTTATACTGCGACCAGCAATCGCCTCAGCCTGGATGTGCAGTGCTGGGGTGGCTTGGTCGGGTTCCCTGACTGAAAATATTGATACCCTGGATAGGGACACTATATTACTGACTATAGAGCATTTAAAAGATGCGTTTTTATATATGCGTGATGCACAGAGGGATATTTGCCGACTGGCATCAAGAGTAAGTGCGCTGTCCATATCTGCCAGAAGAGGGTTATGGACGCGGCAGTGGTCAGGTGATGCTGATTCCAAAAGGCATATGGAAGTATTGCCTTATAAAGGGGGGGAGTTATTTGGGGTAGGTCTATCGGACCTGGTATCCACGGCAACTGCTGGGAAATCCACATTTTTACCCCAGGTAGCCTCTCAACATAAAAAGACGCCGTATTATCAGGCGCAGTCCTTTCGGCCCCATAAGGGCAAGCGGGCGAAAGGCTCCTCATTTCTGCCCCGTGGCAGAGGGAGAGGAAAAAGGCTGCAGCAAACAGCCAGTTCCCAGGAACAGAAGCCCTCTCCCGCTTCTGCCAAGTCCTCAGCATGACGCTGGGGCTCTACAAGCGGACTCAGGCACGGTGGGGGCCCGTCTCAAGAATTTCAGCGCGCAGTGGGCTCACTCACAAGTGGATCCCTGGATCCTTCAAGTGGTATCTCAGGGGTACAAATTGGAATTCGAGGCGTCTCCCCCTCGCCGTTTCCTAAAGTCTGCCTTACCGACGTCTCCCTCCGACAGGGAGGCGGTATTGGAAGCCATTCACAAGCTGTATTCACAGCAGGTGATAATCAAGGTACCCCTCCTGCAACAGGGAAAGGGGTATTATTCCACGCTGTTTGTGGTACCGAAGCCGGATGGCTTGGTGAGACCTATTCTAAATCTAAAATCTTTGAACACTTACATACAGAGGTTCAAATTCAAGATGGAGTCACTCAGAGCGGTGATCGCGAACCTGGAAGTAGGGGATTATATGGTGTCTCTGGACATCAAGGATGCTTACCTCCATGTCCCAATTTACCCTTCTCACCAAGGGTACCTCAGGTTTGTGGTACAAAACTGCCATTATCAGTTTCCGACGCTGCCGTTTGGATTGTCCACGGCGCCCCGGGTCTTTACCAAAGTAATGGCCGAAATGATGATACTCCTTCTAAGGAAGGGAGTTTTAATTATCCCTTACTTGGACGATCTCCTGATAAGGGCAAGATCCAAGGAACAGTTGGTAGTCGGAGTAGCACTGTCTCAAGTAGTGCTGCGGCAGCACGGTTGGATTCTCAATATCCCAAAATCGCAGCTGATCCCGACGACACGTCTTCTATTCCTAGGGATGATCCTGGACACAGTCCAGAAAAAGGTATATCTCCCGGAAGAGAAAGCCAGAGAGTTATCCGAGCTAGTCAGAAACCTCCTAAAACCAGGCCAAGTATCAGTGCACCAATGCACAAGGGTCCTGGGAAAAATGGTAGCTTCCTACGAAGCAATCCCATTCGGCAGATTCCACGCAAGAACATTCCAGTGTGACCTGCTGGACAAATGGTCCGGATCGCATCTTCAGATGCATCAGCGAATAACCCTGTCCCCAAGGACAAGGGTGTCTCTCCTGTGGTGGTTGCAGAGTGCTCATCTTCTAGAGGGCCGCAGATTCGGCATTCAGGACTGGGTTCTGGTGACCACGGATGCCAGCCTGCGAGGCTGGGGAGCAGTCACACAGGGAAGAAACTTCCAGGGCTTGTGGTCAAGCCTGGAGACATCACTTCACATAAATATCCTGGAGTTAAGAGCCATTTACAATGCTCTAAGCCAAGCAAGACCTCTGCTTCAAGGTCAGCCGGTGCTGATCCAGTCGGACAACATCACGGCAGTCGCCCATGTAAACAGACAGGGCGGCACAAGAAGCAGGAGGGCAATGGCAGAAGCTGCAAGGATTCTTCGCTGGGCGGAAAATCATGTGATAGCACTGTCGGCAGTGTTCATTACGGGAGTGGACAACTGGGAAGCAGACTTCCTCAGCAGGCACGACCTCCACCCGGGAGAGTGGGGACTTCACCCAGAAGTCTTCCACATGATGATAAACCGTTGGGAAAAACCAAAGGTGGACATGATGGCGTCCCGCCTCAACAAAAAACTGGACAGGTATTGCGCCAGGTCAAGGGACCCTCAAGCAATAGCTGTGGACGCTCTGGTAACACCGTGGGTGTACCAGTCGGTGTATGTGTTCCCTCCTCTGCCTCTCATACCCAAGGTGCTGAGAATTATACGGCGGGGAGGAGTAAGAACTATTCTTGTGGCTCCGGATTGGCCAAGAAGGACTTGGTACCCGGAACTTCAAGAGATGCTCACAGGGGACCCGTGGCCTCTACCTCTGAGAAGGGACCTGCTCCAGCAGGGACCCTGTCTGTTCCAAGACTTACCGCGGCTGAGTTTGACGGCATGGCGGTTGAACGCCGGATCCTAAAGGAAAAAGGCATTCCAGACGAAGTCATCCCTACTTTGATAAAAGCCAGAAAGGATGTAACCGCAAAGCATTATCACCGCATCTGGCGGAAATATGTTGCGTGGTGCGAGGCCAAAAAGGCCCCGACGGAGGAATTTCAACTGGGTCGATTCCTGCATTTCCTGCAAGCAGGAGTGTCTATGGGCCTAAAGTTAGGATCCATTAAGGTCCAGATTTCGGCCCTGTCGATTTTCTTTCAGAGAGAACTGGCTTCAGTGCCTGAAGTCCAGACGTTTGTTAAGGGAGTGCTACATATACAGCCTCCTTTTGTGCCTCCAGTGGCACCCTGGGATCTAAATGTTGTTTTGGATTTCCTAAAATCACATTGGTTTGAACCACTCAACACTGTGGAATTAAAATATCTCACATGGAAAGTGGTCATGTTGTTGGCCCTGGCTTCAGCCAGGCGTGTATCCGAATTGGCGGCTTTATCCTGTAAAAGCCCTTACCTGATTTTTCATACGGACAGGGCAGAATTGAGGACTCGTCCTCAATTTCTCCCAAAGGTGGTTTCAGCGTTTCATCTGAACCAGCCTATTGTGGTACCTGCGGCTACTAAGGACTTGGAGGACTCCAAGTTGCTGGACGTTGTCAGGGCCCTGAAAATATATGTTTCCAGGACGGCTGGAGTCAGAAAATCTGACTCGCTATTTATCCTGTACGCACCCAACAAGCTGGGTGCTCCTGCTTCAAAGCAGACTATTGCTCGCTGGATTTGTAGTACAATTCAGCTTGCGCATTCTGTGGCAGGCCTGCCACAGCCAAAATCTGTAAAAGCCCACTCCACAAGGAAGGTGGGCTCATCTTGGGCGGCTGCCCGAGGGGTCTCGGCTTTACAACTCTGCCGAGCTGCTACTTGGTCAGGGTCAAATACTTTTGTAAAATTTTACAAATTTGACACTCTGGCTGAGGAGGACCTGGAGTTTTCTCACTCGGTGCTGCAGAGTCATCCGCACTCTCCCGCCCGTTTGGGAGCTTTGGTATAATCCCCATGGTCCTTACGGAGTTCCCAGCATCCACTAGGACGTCAGAGAAAATAAGAATTTACTTACCGATAATTCTATTTCTCGTAGTCCGTAGTGGATGCTGGGCGCCCATCCCAAGTGCGGATTATCTGCAATACTTGTACATAGTTATTGTTAACAAATCGGGTTATTGTTGTTGTGAGCCATCTATCCAGAGGCTCCTCTGTTATCATGCTGTTAACTGGGTTCATATCACAGGTTGTACGGTGTGATTGGTGTGGCTGGTATGAGTCTTACCCGGGATTCAAAATTCTTCCTTATTGTGTACGCTCGTCCGGGCACAGTATCCTAACTGAGGCTTGGAGGAGGGTCATAGGGGGAGGAGCCAGTGCACACCAGGTAGTCCTAAAGCTTTTATTTTTGTGCCCAGTCTCCTGCGGAGCCGCTATTCCCCATGGTCCTTACGGAGTTCCCAGCATCCACTACGGACTACGAGAAATAGAATTATCGGTAAGTAAATTCTTATTTTTACGTATCTATGGACAATAGAATCCATTTTTATATCGTAACTGATTTACTTCCTGACGCAACTAATATTATTGCCTTTGTTATACTGGAAAAGAAGGGGGTAATTCCAAGTTGATCGCAGCAGGATTTTTGTTAGCAATTGGGCAAAACCATGTGCACTGCAGGGGAGGCAGATATAACATGTGCAGAGAGAGTTAGATTTGGGTGTGGTGTGTTCAATCTGCAATCTAATTTGCAGTGTAAAAATAAAGCAGCCAGTATTTACCCTGCACAGAAACAAAATAACCCACCCAAATCTAACTCTTTCTGCACATGTTATATCTGCCTCCCCTGCAGAGCACATGGTTTTGCCCAATTGCTAAAAAAAATCCTGCTGCGATCAACTCAGAATTACCCCCGAAGTGTATACAGTATTCTGAAGCATACAACAGATTGATTATGTTAAATGAGTCATTGAATTCTATTTACTGTTAAAGTTCACTATCTAATCAGTATTTTTCATAGTTACCAACTGGCCTAGTGTTTGAATATTTAGCTCAGAAAAGATCCCTAATATTAATGAGCTGCATGGGAGTCCCATCTTTTTGCTTAGTATAGTAAGGTAGATTTATAAATGTACTCTCTTGTGCAAAAAGAAGATACAAATGGTTTAAATTGTCTGCCTCAGATGAGGCAGATTACAGCAAGCTTGTTACCTTTTAGAAGCTTGAATTTGTTGCAGCCTCCTATAGACTTTGGCCAGCAAAGATGAAGCACAGAAATGGGGAGGCTGGTCTCCATCTCAGTTGCCCCAAAACAAGGCCTGGGACTTGCACACTCCTCCCTGCATTTCCAATGCTTCAGCATCACTCAGAAAAAGTGAGGATCTCAGCAGAATATTGAAAAAAAAAAAAAAATTGGTTGATCGAACGCTGCATAATCTATGATCAGAATTTCAACATTTGTACTAGGGGAGGGAATGGAATCAAATTAAAGTTTATTAATAGTGCAAAAGAGTAAATGAACAAATATAGCACATTTAAACCAGTGTAAACATATGATAGGACCTAACATCTTATATCAGAATAGTTTGTATATGCTCTATAAGATTTAGTTAGATCTTATTTTAGTACTTTTGGCTGTGGACTAATATTTTTTTTCTGTATGTGGAATTGTCAAAATGAAATAATCGGCTTCCTTTAAATCCTCGGCACCATTTCTTGGAACTTGTTTTCTTTTTATAGTGTGAAAGCTAAACATTCACTTCCGCTTTCTCATTAATATCTTGTCTTTTAACTACAGAACATTTTGCAAACAAGTGTCCATTTCATAACTGTGTCTGCTTGAGTCATTTTTCTTACTATTTGATTTTAACCCCTTTGCTCTGCATACGACAAGTGGGGGTGGTCATCCTTCTATTAAAAAAACAAAATGTCTTCTCCCCACTTACACTGATCACAGGTGGTGAGTCGTGGGTAGCTAGTTGGATGGTGAACTTTGAAAGATAAATGATGGAATGTAGGAGAAATATTGATTTAAGAGGAGGGCTGGTATGCATTAATAAAAAGGTACTTTTTAAGGGCATGTTAAAACTGGGGTGGCTGGTAGATAGTCTGTGTGAGGGAGTGAGTACCAGATGCTGGGGCACCTTTAGTGCAGTCTTGGAGACGAGCCTGAGAGAAAGTGACAGGAGGTAGTGTGGATAGAAATGAGGTTGGGGATTTAGGTGAGGGTGAGGAGTTTGCTGAATTGTGAGTGAGATAGGAGAAGTCATGCAGTGGAAGAGGAAAATGAGATGAGCAGTAGCATTAAGAATAGAGTGAAGTGAGGAGAGGCGAGTGAGAGGGAGGCTAGACAGGAGGAGGTTGCTGTAGTCTAAACCAGTGGTTCTCAAACTGTGTGCCTAGGCACCCTGTGGTGCTTCAGGGCACTTGCAGGGGTTCCTTGGATTGGTGGTTCAGGACCAATTTAAATTATGGTCACTGTAATAGGCAAAACCAGTGCTGGTGGCTTGCAATCATAAAATATGGGACAAAGCAAATCTTGTCCCCACAATACACAATTGAACCTAAGGATGACATATAAACACAATTTACTTAATTTAATATTTATTTTCTAAATTTCTCAAAAAGAAACTTTTGGCCTAGGGGTGCCATGAAACAAATTCTGATACTCTGTGGTGCCATGATTCAAAAAAGTTCTGAACCACTGGTCTAAGCAGTAAAATTGAGACCATGAATTAGCATTTTGGTGGCATCTGGGGTAAGGCAGGGGGTGTATTCTGGCAATGTTCTGGAGGTAGAAGTGGCAAGAATGAGAGATGGCAAGAAAGAGAGTTGAGTTGAGGACAACACAGAGGCAGCATACTTAGGGGATAGAAGAGAAGATAATATATCAACAAAGATAGAGGGGTAAAGGAAGGGGGACACTGGAAGGGGGAAAAACAATAAGTTTGGTCTTGGCCATATTGAGTTTCAGAGATATGTGTAGAATTGTAAAGTGTAGCAGCTTGGTCAGGGCAGGAGAGAGTGGAGATGGGAAAGAGGAGGGTGTCCAGTGAGTAGAAGAGGGTGGGTCCAAGAGCCAGCAAGGATGTGCATGGTGTGCATAGTCTTGGTGCGGGGTGAGGGTGTATGAAAAAAAATCCAAAGGAGAGGATATGGTGGTCAGAGAGGGGAGGGGAACATTAGTGAAATCCGATAAATCGTAACCGTGGGAAAAGACTAGGTCAGGTTATGTCCCCCACTTTTTAGGGGGGAGGTAAACTGAGGTCAAACGAGATGAAAGAGAGAATCTTGTAAGCGCAGCATGTGCTCTCTCATCCAGAGAGGTTAATTACCTATTCTCTGGACAGCAGAAGCACATTTTTCTGCTTTGTGGAACAAGTACTCTCTAATTCAGCAGATTACTGCCATACTCCATAGGATACGCCCAATCTCATTCGATCTTGGAAGCAAATCAATGGTAGGCCAGATTAGTAATTGGTTGGGAGACCACTAATGAAAACCAGGTGCAGTAAACCAGCAGCTGAAAAGCAGAAGGAAGAATTCCACCTCTACTCTAATTTTCTTCTTTTTTCAAAGACTCGCTTACACCTTCCAGCAATAGCATAGGGGGATCAAGCATCCACAATTTACCAATCTTTGAATTTGGTATATTAACACATAATAAATTCTCTGACACACAAGCTATATACTCTCCCTCCTTTTTGTTTCCTTCCTTTCTCCATCTGGAGGAATAATCATTAGGATTAATAGGGATTTTTCCCTTTATCCATTTGATTGTTTACCTTGCTTAATTAAAAGTCTAATGGTAACACATCTGCAAGTTACTGACGTGGAAGGTGATTAACAAGCAATAAGGCAACAAAGGATTTTTTTCAACAATTTTATTTTTACTCTTTATTCTCTATACACAATCATACGTTTGTCAGATGAGACAGCAAATTTCAGATCAAACAGGCAGGGCACCATTATGATAATTATGAACCTGTCATACTCATATTAATATCGAGACAGGATATATATTCTCACTATATAAATATATGAAAAATAATTTTCCAAAAAATATTTTACCAAGGCAATCATAATCCTATTATTGTAAGGATGCACTGTATGTTGTTTGTCTCTTGCCATACATAATTTTATCTAATAAATATTAAAAGTTATATTTTATTATAAAGAATTTTTTTTTTCAACAAATGAGTGCCCCAACAAAGAGTCTCTCTTTTTTTCTTCTGTTAGTATACTGTAACTTCTACTGACTCTGGGAGCACCACCGACACCCAATATCTATACTGTGTGCACACAATTTATTTTGCTTATTGTCGGTATTAGACATATATCCGTTTTGTGATTATGTCTAGCATATAAACCCAGTGTGGGTCAAAACCCTTTCATATAAAGCAGCAGCATCTATGGGATTGTCTAATGCAGTATATTGAAATCATCCAGAATAAAAGATGGAAGGTCAGAATGTCACGGTCTGGGGTTGTGGATTTGTCTTGGGACCTTTAGGCCTAACCAGAGCATCAGTAAAGCAGGAGATCTTTCTGGGATTTACATGCATGGTGTGAGTTGATAGGTTTTCTTAGAGATTGTGGAGCTATCCATATACCCAGGAATATGACCAGGATACAGTAATGGGAGCTGGGAGACCAGGCACTGGTCGTGGTGAACTCAATCATATGGACTGGAACCCAGAACTCGGGACCGGCCAGAGTTACTGAATTCAGACTGACCACCATACAGTGTGGAATTTCATTCCGGCTGGCAGTCTGGAACTTGATTCCGGGAGCTGGACTTAGGAACTGAATATCAGAAAATGGAGAACTCTGAACTTGCCAACTGTGCCAACCGAACAGGCCTGACACACACAGACTGGCAACAGCCTAGGAACTGAAAACAGGTGAGACACGGGAACAGCCCCAGCTGCCAAGAACTGGAAAACCTGCCACTGATAACCAGGGATCTTCACGGCAGCAAATGAAGGTAGCACCTGAATACTGGGGTAGATGGAAACAGCAGAGCAGAGGAACTGACGACACGCTATGAAATTACAGGAAGCGCTGAGAACACAGTAACAACAATGAACTGGAGCCTGGAAAGAATCTTTTAAGGAAACACTTGTTCTGGCACTGGGTTACTGCAAGAGGAATTTTATATAAGGTGTTGTCAATATCCATAGGTGGAACAATCAGATGGGTGCAGTTGCTATTCACTTAGAGGATCAGTGAGTTACCTGATAGAACCCAATATGGCTGCACCCATGCTGCCAACTGTTTATTTACATCTAATGCTATGGTGATAAAAAGAAGCAGGGAGCACAATGATGTGGACCGCTGTATGTGGTAAGTGGGGCTAAGACCCCCAATGCGTGACACAGGGGAGAGGAAGTAGCCAAGCTAAAATGTTATCTAGAAAGTGGGAAGAGAGACTGGGTGAAGCTGATAACTATAGCCCAAAGGTGAATAGGGTAGAAGAGGCAAATAGCGTGGACCTCAAAAGAGGAAAAGGAGAGGGAGGATTCCATAGGAAAGGCCACAGTGGGTGCAGCAGGCAGAGGACTCATGCCTTCACATTGCCGGTGGTCGAGAGGTATAGTAGTGGGAGGGTCCCTCAACTAAGAGGCCAGCACTATCAAATGGGGTGAACCAGGTTTTGGTAATTGTAAGGAGTTTGAGGGAGTTCGAGAGGGGAAGGAAGATCAACTGAGGATAAGTTGGGGGTGTGAAAGGAAGTGATGGACGAAAAGGGTGGCAAGAAGGTGGGAAGAGAAAGATGAAGGGATAGAGAGGTACAGTAATATATGATGCGATAATCACTAAGGGGCCAAGGAGTGTGGTGAAGAGTGAGGGTCTTGAGAGAAAAAGGGAACCGCTAAGGAGCCACAGAGGAATAGGGAGAGGGCAGTGAGTGTGTATGGGCGGGGTGGGTGAGGGACTTAGGATATGGGAGAGTCAAGTGTCAACTTCCTGTACATGGGGTGAGAGAGGGAATGGGTTGTCCTGGCACTAGATGGGAGAGTAAAATGTGAAAAAACATACAGTCTAAGGCAATATATACACTCTAAAGCAAGCAAGTTAATACAGTATAAAATTGAGACAAAAGGGAGGCAAAACAAGAAATAGGTAGCATGAAGCTGAACAAGATGGTGGTAGGAGGCAGAAACCTAAATGGCAAAAAAACATAAAAGTGAATAGAAAAAAAAACAATTCTATTTAGGTTAAGAGACAATGGCCCTCATTCCGAGTTGTTCGCTCGCTAGCTGCTTTTAGCAGCATTGCACACGCTAAGCTGCCCCCCTCTGGGAGTGTATCTTAGCTTAGCAGAATTGCGAACGAAAGATTAGCAGAATTGCGAATAGAAATTTCTTAGCAGTTTCTGAGCAGCTCTAGACTTACTCCTACATTGCGATCAGTTCAGTCAGTTTTGTTCCTGGTTTGACGTCACAAACACACCCAGCGTTCGCCCAGACACTCCCCCGTTTCTTCAGACACTCCCGCGTTTTTCCCAGAAACGCCAGCGTTTTTTCGCACACTCCCAGAAAACGTCCAGTTTCCGCCCAGAAACACCCACTTCCTGTCAATCACACTACGATCACCAGAACGAGGAAAAATCCTCGTTAGGCCGTGAGTAAAATACCTAACTTTTGTGTAAAATAACTAAGCGCATGCGCTCTGCGAACCTTGCGCATGCGCAGTAAGCGACTAATCGCAGTATAGCGAAAATCGGCAACGAGCGAACAACTCGGAATGACCCCCAATGTAAGGGTGAATGGATAATGGGAAGCCACAAAATAAATTTTAAATCTACAAGAAAAAAAAACGTCCTTGAGTAGTAGTAGATGGATGTCATAGCATTGCAGTCAAGATTATCAGGCAGATGGATATTTTTAAATAGGAGTCCAGAGATTATCAGTAGGATAGTCTATAGTAGTCATGTATGCTGAAGGTTGTAGTAGCAGCGCTACTAGGCTGAAGCTACATCCTAGTAGCAGCGATCTAGGGCAGTGCAAGCCCATCAAATGAGTTTGACAGTGAAGCAAGGCCAACAGAGGAGTCTACAGGACCTGGAGTGTGTTCAAGTCAGAGTCTCAGTGGAGAGCTCCTCAGGACAAGTCTGCTCTGGCCTGCAGCCAAATGTACTTAACTTGCTGTTTAAAGGAAAAAAAATATCAGAATCGATGAGTTTTGTTGTATCAATTTACTAAGTACAAACTTTATTCTATATGATAACGCTTCATTAATATGTCTGCTGTGCTGCTCATGTCTTTGTGTGTTATGTAAATAGTCTGTTTTACAGATTGTTGTAGCAGAGATGAAGTTACTTTGCAATGAACAAAACAAGAGCTCATATCAAAAGTTCCTATCAGTAGCAGAGTATTTTCGTACCATTTCAAATGGACTTTCTCCACTTATGTTTCCAGAATGGAAAGATTCGGTCAGCTCCTCATTAGCTCATGATATCAGAATCTTCTCTTTAATGACAAGTGGGCAGAGTCCATATTATAAGTGGCACATGTAAAGTTTACAAGTACTGCAAACTGTTTCAAGGCATTGTCCAGTATTTCCTAACCCATGTGAAATCAGCAGCGTCAATATGTCTGACTTCTGAAGTGTGAAGGTATCAGGATGGGATGCGGTCAAGATCCCGCTGGACGAAATCCCGACGGTCAAAATACCGACACCGGGATCCCGACTGGCACAATCCCGACATATTCTCCCTCTGTGGGTGTCCAAGACACCCATAGAGGGAGAATAAATTAGTGTGCCGAGAGTAGCGAGGCACCATGCCCACAAGGGGCTGCGTTGCGCTTGCCCTCTGTCGGGATTGTGCCAGTCGGGATCCCGGTGTCTGTATTCCGACTGCCGGGATCTCGTCCGGCGGGATTTCGTACTGATCCCATCAGGATGGCTTATTATTGCTGCTTTCTGCGGGAACAGATGTTTATATCAAGACACATTTGTTTGCAATTCTACAATATCATGTATTTTATTTGCTACATATCTTCAGCTAGTGACAGCTGGCCAGTGACATGGTCTCTAAGCTTGGCTTTGTTCTAGAATTGCATGTTTCACTTTCATGTCTTGACAGATGAAGGGGTGCGTTGGATACTACAGCAATATCCCTCTAGCAATGTTCTTGCACTGACCTACCAGTTGCCAAACACAAATCACATGGGTAACATGACATTTTAATTTTCCTGGCTGTCTGAATCACAATGCAGTTAAACTTAATCTAAACATGTAAAAGTGTATGTACTGTACATATTAACTAATAATTTCTAGAACACATTCAGTAATGATGTGTTTGGGTGCCTGCATAATTAAAATCAAATTTGTAATAACCATTCCACTTCACTCACCAAAGATGTAGTGGCAGGGGCTATCTTAAAGGTATTCTTCAAAAATAGATTTAGGGTGGTATCCAATTACCCGCAGTCAGTGCTTCACCACGGGCTATCGTATTAGCCCCGATAAGCCACACGAGCCACAGTTTATCTGGGATTTTATGTCACCTGCCTCAGTCAGGCAAATCAAGATCCCCAACAAGTGCGGCTTTTCAGGGCTTTGGTGGTAAAAACACACAGGTATTACTGAACTTGTGTGTTTTCGGACAAAAAAGTATTTTTTATAGGAGATCTAATTGAATACCCCGTAAATAAAATATCTGTGAATAATCGCAAAAAAACCCCTCCTTTTTTGCTCCTGATGTTTCATTGCTGGTAATTGGATACTGCCCTTTGAGTACTTAGTACTAGTCCTAAATAGGAGTATGACAAAAGAGTTGGTCTCTCAAGCCTCTTGTGTCATAGGAAGATAAGAGTAAAACAAGTTTAAAAAGTAATTAAAATCTTCACTATATTCTAACTAATATTGTTTAAGTTTTACGGTTATAGAACCTTAAAACTAGCACATGTACTTAATCTGAATCTGATCTCTAATTCTAAATAACATCTAATTTTGCCTGCCCAAATTCTAAAAATATAACAAACATAATACAATAAAAGTGCTTTGGTGGGAGTAAAATGTTTTCATATACATGTCACTTGAAAAAAATTCATCCATTTTATTTTGGTGTAGTTGCATTGGGAAGTAGCCAGTATGTTGAATATGTCATTGGGAGAATATCAACGGGACGTAGTCACAAGGCCGGCGTTCGTGATACCAGGGGTCACGATGCCTGAATACCGACCGCCGGGCTCACGAACATTAGTATGCTGGAGAGGGTTGCGGGGGGGGGATGGTTGCGTGGAGGGTTAGGTTTAGGCTGCGGAGTGGGAGGGCTAGAGTTAGGCGGCGGTAGGGGAGGGTTAGGTTTCGTTTCCTGCTGAACCCCTGTCGGGATTAAGACCTCTTGGGATGCTGCAGTTGGGATTTAGACCACTAGCATCTTCACTACCAGTATCACAATCCCAACCCAATGTCAACTGCATAATGCGGACACAGTTGTAATGTTAAACTATTTTTTAATCATGTCGGCCTGATAACTTTAAAAATTATGCATTTTGATCAGCCAAATTTAAATGCCCGTTCAGCTGTGATGTGAGGACTGCCATATTGAGCGGTCGATCGCTAAGTGTATATGCTTATCTGAATCAGCCGATCTGTTGGCAGGTGTGTGTACTGATGATGCTACAAAACAAACAAAAACATTTCTACGATACAGCAGAAACATCTCTTTAAATTGTACTTAAACACACTCAGAAAAGCATAATATATACTTGAATGATGCAGAAATCACCAATCCTTGTCGCAAGACATGCCACGCCAAGTGACATACTAGTCGACATCAAGGGAGCAGCTTGTTATCTCTGCGCTAACAGACAAAAAACCCCCCAGCAATGTGGCAGTAGTTTAGTTGGATTTCTGCTCGCACCCTCAGGAGGGTGAAAGAAGAAATCCGACCAAGGGGCCAAACAGCGCTGACAATTTAATACCTCCGGGGGGACTCCTTCCCAGCGCCATTCACATCATGTTCAACTGAATCCCCCCAATGTGTTTTTTGTCTCCGTGGGGGAAAATGTGTGTTTTTTTCCCCCCTAGTTTTTCCCCCTCTTTTTTTCCCTCCTCCTTACTACTTAAAATGTATGCTTACATTTGTTGTCTTATAAGGCAATCCTTTGAGTATCGTTTCTTTTATACGCTCCAGCGATGATGGTTTATCAGTTAGATTAGTGTGTTTCCTGTATGGCCATTTGTTTAGAAGTCTGACAGCAATAGTCAAAGATAATAATATAGTTCAGTACAAAAATAGTGATAAAATATTTTACCGTATTTTGCATACCATGTTTGTCATTACCTACCTCTTCTCTGCTTCTTTCCTTTCTTTTGCAGTCTTGTGTTACTATGGGGTCTATTCACTTCTCCACACTTTTCACTGCTTCATGAATAGACCACTATATGTTTGTCAAAGATTTGCTGCCTACAGTTCATTTAGTGATAGTAAAATTGCAACAACCTTCATCCGGCACCAGCCTCTCCCACTCCATAGTCTGTAACAGAGAAGCACCTACCTTTTACTTATGCTGCTTTCACATCGCAAACCCTGCTTTTGAAACGGTTCTTTAAACTGTTCTTAAAACGGGTCTGAGCAGTTAAACCTTCTTCACATCGCATGTTGTAACCGTTATATATTACCGTTTCATTACCGTTTTGGTACCTTTCACACTGAACCCGTTTCACCCATAGAAAACAGTGGTTGTCATTATAAATGGACTTTTCTGGCCCACACATTAATTAATAATTATTAATAATTTGGCTAGTCGTACGATGGAACCCAGCAGCTTCAAGCATCTTTACCATGTTTTTTGTAGATTACTGCATCCTTCACTGTGCCAGTGATTTGTCTACATATTTCTTCATCTCCTCTGATCCTAAGCCGCTCCCTCACCACCTCATCACTCCAATTTGCCATTGTATAATATATTTTGAGTAATAAAACCCTTCTAAACTCACTCTCATGTGTCTCGTGTTTTTCCACCAGTTTCCTGCTTCTGCCTGGTGACATCACACATGGAGACAGCCTATCACCTTCTGTGGCTTGGAAATACTGTTTCTAAACCTTTCACACTGTACAATGAAACGGGTCTGAACCGTGTAGGACCCTGCTTTTTAACCGTTTCAAAATACTGGTATTTTGAAAACGGTAAATTCAAGGTGGCCCTTTCACACCGCAGCTAGAACCGTTTTGGAAGGCTTAAAAATCGGCAATTTACCGGGTTAAAGCTGCGGTGTGAAAGGGGTATTAGTGTGACTCTGTGCCAGCTCTCATTTATCACATATTAAAAAGAAAAGATAAAAAAGAAAATGCATAACTAAATACATTTTTGTATTTATAGTACATTATTACATGGCATTTACATACAGCCAAAGTTGCAAAATTCCAATAACAATTAGCGATACGCATGAAGAGCACATACATATTTCTAGTCTTATACATAATACAGATTTTAGAGAGAGCATACAAAAAACAAACCAATTACTTTTGTTATACATAATTGTACACACTCCTGGTACTAGAAAGAATGGATACACATTGACACCATATATACTGTATAACCCAGCAGTATTTGGTGGGATACATGCTCCATATCTAAAATTGTTATATGCAGGAACATTACTGAAATAAAAAAAAGTGTATTTAGCCGAGTTGTGTTTTTTAAATGAGTGTTCCTGCTTGTGAATCTGCACTCCCTCCCACACGTAACCTGTTTGTTGTGCATGGATATGATCTTGTACTCAGCCAGACAGTACTGTCATGGAACATCCCAATTTAGAGTGGGATTCAGCAATATTTCATATTCAAACACATGGTGAATGTGTGTCAAACTATGGTGAATATTAATGTACTTGTGAACGATGAATATTGTATTATTGGATGTAGTGTACACAGATATCTGATTATTACTTCTACAGTATTATAACTTCATGTTTATTTGGAGATCTCATTTTATAGAATTATCTTTTCTTAATAGAAAAATAGTACAAAACGCTTTGGGATTCTACATTAAAGGCTTTAGTAGTCCCTTACTCCTCAGTGACACATAATCTCCTATTCCATAATATCCTAATTCCATACATCAAATTATCCATTCTATTAATTATTGTGTACTGTGAGCAATTAGGCTCTTTAGGGATGATGACTAGGCATTCTTTTCAAATACCATAGAACGTTAAATTAGAGTCTCTGTTTTTCTGTAGCGTGTTGTTGCTGAAATGATCTTGCCACTGTGATGCAAATGAGGCATCATTCCTGCCAAAGTGCTGATAGATAACTAGGCTGCTATTTAATTGACAAGTGACATCTGCCACTACTTCCCCACAAATCACATGCTATGAGCTAGTCTCAGAAATGCCAGTCAGTTTAGAGCGTGACAATACTAATTCATTAGTAACTCACTCAGAATGCAATGAGAATAAACATCTTTATGAGTTATAGAATAAATTACCAATTAGTAATTATATGTAATTAGAATAATTGCTTAAGTAAGGGAAGTGTCATAAATGTCTACCATTACATTACATACTCAGGTTGGATTGTCTGCCAAAACACTGTTACTTTGTAATATGAGCTGATATAGGGGACTATTTATTAATAATAATAATAATAATATTTATTAATAATCATGACAAAATTTTCATTGTTAACAATACTATCCTAGAATTCAGGGTCAGCAATTGCAAGAAACGCTGTCCCTTTGAGTTACATACTGGGCAAATCGGAGGAGTATTTCACATTTTTGTAAGACTTCTCCTAGGTTTCAATCAGTTACCTGTGCCAGGTGGAGGCTGCAGGAGAGGGGTCTTTAGATCCAAAAATGCCACCACAGGCATAAAGCAGTTAATACCATCTGAGGATGGGGTTAATCAATGGGGCCAAACCTGGTAAATAGGAGTCAGAAGTAGTCTCCTTTGAGAATAATGGGGGCTGCAGTCTGCAGCATTAACTAGCCTTTAGCAGGATATTTCTGTGAAATTTCCTGCATTAGGTTATTAGTACACAGGGGTTTATTCAATTGATGTTGGATCCTTTCCGACGGAAAGGATCCAACATTGAGTAATCAATTCTCGACCATATCTGACAGGATTTGGCCATTCTTGACAATGCCAGTCCAACTTTTTTAAAAGACGGATTGACATTGTCGGAAAAGGGGCTAAAACCTGTCGGATTTGGCCATATTTCCGACAAAACACGTGGATCAGCGGCTGTTCTGCCGATCCACGTGTTTTCAGACAAGTCGGAATTGCTGACTTGTCGGAAAGGATTGAATACATCGGAACAGTTCCCGACCTAAAAGAGTCGGAAACTGGCGTCTTTCTGACAAGACGGTAGTGTCCAACTACAATTGAATACACCCCATAGTGGGGATGCATAACACTGGGGATGCAGAATTCATGTTTGTAAGTAAAGCAAACAACCAAGCAACTTTTCAAAACCGTGTTGCACTGCAGGTGGTGCAGATAGATTTAGATTTGGGTGGCTATATTGTTTCTGTGCAGGAGTTAATACCGGCTGCTTTTACATGTTGCCCACAAATGTTAGACCGCTTTATTTTTACACTGCAATTTAGATTTCAGTTGAACACACCCCACACAAATCTAACTCTCTGCACGTGTTACATCTGCCCCATCTGCAGCGCAACATAGTTTTGCCCAGTTGCTTAATTATGCAGAAACTCTTGTTAAATATGCCCATATGTGTATGTGTAAAGGAGTAGTCATAGTTCGCAATCATGAATACAGATAACCACCAAGCATTGGTCGTGTAAAATGTGACTACAGTAGGTGAGTCTTTCTCAGATGGCCAAAGGATGGTGATCTAATTTGCGATGCTGTGAGGGGGCGTCATTTGTCCTCACATGCCTTCTGCAGCATTAGAATATTTTCTCATTGCTGCTGCATCCAGGACTGCAAGACGCAGCAGTGATGAAAATTGCGTCCATCTCTGAATCAGGCCCATCATTTTTATCGCGGGGTTGCTGGGCTACCTATACACCATAGTAGTGTGCATACAGTATGTGTTTGGGATCAAATTTATTAAGAATACAGGGGTTGTCATTTAGTGGTTTTAGGTCTGTGCTCATACCTATAGTAGTGAAAATCAAAAGATTGAGAGAACTTCACTTTCATTTCATAAACTCATTTATTTCTTTTAGAATGAAAGGATCAGGCATCTAAAAAATGTTTTAAATAATAGATTGGGGTAACCTGTGGTCTGTCTCCATCCTTTAAAATGTTGCCTATATTATCTCTATAGCTTTAGCAGGGCCTACTTGCTACAACAGCGAGAATATTCTTTTGGACAAAGGTGAGCATCAGTATGCCTTTATAAGTTCCTCCAAGTCATTCTAGAGAAACAAATGTCCTCTTGATGGCTTGAATATCAAATATCCAGCTTAGACCACAAGTCAATGGCCCATTAAAATGGCTACAATATTTTGATCAGTTTTATAGATTAGGTCATATCAGTGGGCAATAGAATGAGGTGTGACTTTATTAGGCTTTTGCCTAAATTTTTCCTTAAAATTTCTCTGTTTTCGCATGTAATATTTGTACATACATTGGTGACTAGTCCATACATTTATTTAGTCTTCACCGGTTCTCATTGTTGCGGTATAATCATGCTACATCATAGGTTCTGGCTTGCTCATCACCTTGTATGTAGAGCATATGGACAGTGATGATCACTCAGATCAGTGGTCTTGCATATTAATGTGCCTGCTTCAGATTATTTCACATTTTATCTTTGTGTGTACCCTTTCAGGGATATAACAAAAATGTATCACCATCATCATCATCATCATCATCATCATCATCACAATTTCTGTTTTATGATGATAGTATGCAGCCATGATGGTCTTTTTTGTATTACCCTAAGTATTGGCCCCATGGATATTGTAGGATGTTTTTCCTTAAAACTCAACTACCTCTTAGGTAAGGATTCTTTCTTTTTGCATTTATGGCCATAATCTGTGAGGGGAGAGGGCGTGAGAATACACATCACAAACTGCACTCAAAAGAATGGACATTCCAAGTGATTGAGGTTTTCCTGAAGCTCTCTAGGGTGAGGGGAACATTATTTAAATATTTTACCTAGATTGGAGTGGAGCTTTAATTAAAAACTTTCACATAAACAGCTATTAGGGCAGGAAAATAAAGCATTTCATGTAAATGGTTTAATGCTCCTTAGCACTGGAAGATATTTTATACAAAGCCTCCTTGATATAGTTGTTGTTACACGTTTTTTTGTCAAACAAAACATGGATTTGCATCTGTTTTATATAGTGAACAAGTCACAAGTCCTCTTTTTAGAAAGTGTTTACTTGTCACTTCATATCACCTGTCTTGTGACGGAACATATTAATTTGCTCCAACTAGAATGTTGTCAAGGAAATAAATGCAATGTAAACTACTTGTTTTTCACTTGAAAGACTGTTTACTATTGTGGCAAAGTTACACTCCATTATCTCTCATGCCAATTTTCCTGTGCTCTAGGACAATTCCAGCAACAATAAAAAAAATATCAAATGTAATATCACAGGGCTTGACAATTTTTTTCTGAAATTACTGAGCAGCTTACTCCCACCCACAGGCAAACCAACACCCAGGGCCACACAACTTAAGGGGGTACCACCAAGCAAACCAGCCCTCCACAGCCACATTGCTGTGCATCTGCACCCGGGCAAACACCAGGCAAACCAGCCCTCCATGGCCACCCCCCAGGCAAACAATCCCTACCCCCTTCCCCCGTGGCCACATCACTACACTCTCCGCAGCCGCAATTCCCATAGATCCCCTTACCAGAAAGCTCTATGCAGCCAGAGTTTGGAGACAGCAGACAGCACAGGCTGGGACGGACAGGAGGAGTTGGTGCAGGCCAGGACAGACAGGCATAGCAATCAGAGCAGGCTGGGATAGACAGGCACAGCAGTCAGCATAGGCCGCGATGGACCCTCAGCACATGTATGAAATATCCGCCACAATACAGGCATACTCACAAATTGTCGCTGGAGCTTACAAAGATCTGCTTCCTCCTTCCCTGCTTAATCTGGTAGCCAGGCAGCAAAATCTAGAGGCTATGCTGACATGGCCCCTGGGTTTTTCAAGCCCTGTATTATCATGAGCATCAATATTGGTGTGTGGGGGGACCATTTGTTGGATAGATAATGGTAGAGAAAGATATGTCACTGGTCTTATCCATTAAAACTGTGAGAATTGCATGAAAAAGTGTGGATACCATCCTGGACCCCCCAAAAAAAGTGAAAACTGAGATTGCGGGACCATATAGAAGGCTGTTAGTGGTCATAAGGAAAGCACTGGAGGTTTTTAAAAAGTGTCAAATGAATAATTTTTGCACAGTTTCTTAATGCTTGCAAAATGAGAGACGCCAAGTGTTGTTGTTTTTTAAATCAAGTTTAAAGTCTTGCTAGCATTTTGAGTTACAGAAAAATGTCAGTTTATTCATTTTTTTGTTATACAAGTTTGTAAAAAGTTGGAATAAACATTTTACCGATCATCTGTAAGTTCATAAACCCATCTCCCATCAATACAACACCTCCAGGTACTCGTCCCTGATCATTTAACCCATTATTTAGCTTTTTAGAAACATTTACCTGAAAAGTGACATTGGCCAAATTATGCTACTTAACCCCCCCCCCCCCCCAAGTGCATGAATATTCATTATGAGGGGTGTACCAGGGGTTCTACACTGCGTCCCAACATTTGTACCTTAAAAAAATAAAGATTTTCCCTACCTATTCACCTGCTCGGGGGTGCGAACAAAACAACTGAAATTTGATCTAGAAAATCAGTGCTTACCCCTTAATTGGATTGACCCCTAGGTGTGTGTTGGCGGAAACAAGTCACATCAGTTACTATACACTCTTCATTTCTACTAAAAGTACAAGTATATTAAATGAAATGGAAGCAATTGGATTGAAAATCCCACGTTACTAGTGGTTGGTAGTTCTGTAGTTGCAGCACGTTTGCTGACACGCTTGCTCAATTTGCTTAACAAGCAACTCGTACCTCCAAACTTTAGAAATGAAGAAAGAGGGACATAGACGCGTGGCAAAGGCACGCGCCAGAAATTAGGAGGGTTCCACGTCCCTGTTTTCGCCGCTGTGGGGCATGCACAGCACTCTGTGAGCAGCTGGCATGCCCCCTGTCCCCCTCTCCCAGGGCGCTAGTGCACAGTGTCTATTAGAGCAGCAGGTGAGAGATGGTCTCCCAACTGTCCTCCCCCCTCCACTGTGGGACACTGCGACCCATGGTTGGGACAGCGGGACAGTCCCAGGAAAACGGGACTGTCCCTCCAAAATCAGGACAGTTGGGAGGTATGAGCCAGGGGCCGGGTCAGTGATGGCAGTTGGCAGAGCCGAGTCTCTACTGGGGCTAATGTTGCTTCTGGGACTGTGTGTGCAGTGTAAACGTCTCCGACCCTGGAATAGTTCGGGTCAGAGCCACAATGGAAAGGTGAATGTACTATGTGTTCCAAATCTTGGGTTAGACCCAGGAATTAGGTGGAAAAGGGGTATACATTGTTTGCCTATCACTGTGTGTGTTACATAAATCTGCCAACTTTATTTCCCATCCTTCACATTCATTCTGGTGTAGGCTTTCTGCTCATGCACTACTTTCCCTTTTTATTATTGTAATTACATAAGTAAAGGTATAAATACATATTTTAATATAGGCTCAGCTACTTCTGGCACCTGTGCTCAGCGGCGGATTGGCCATAGGGCTCCCAGGGAAGAGTCCCGGTTCTGCCGATGTGCACGTGTGGGTCTGTTTTGTTTGTTGACATGTGAGGGGTGGTGCTGCTGCCATGGTTACACGGTATATCTCTGGTGCTGCCCATGTGAGGCCACTACTAAAACATTTTCCAGGGCCGCTTTCAGTTCCCAATCGCCCCTTGCCAACTTTGAAAGAAAGTGCAATGGATTATGCTAGCGCTACATAAATGTTAATAAATAAATCAATATATAGATGTTACAGCCAAGAATTATAAAACCTCTAGGTGTCACTTGGCCTTTCAATCAGCAGTGGAAATTTGAAACAAACTGTAATACCAAAAGCTACATTACAAATGTATTTATTTTTTTATCCCTGTGGGAGGCAATTTGTTTTATTGTTTTCTGTGAGGCCAATCTGTGTGTTTTGTTCTTGTGGGGACCAATGTGTTGTTGTTTTTTGTGCAATGTTTTTCATCTATGCTTGTGTCTGAGTTGAACTCAGTTGTGTTCATGCAGAGTTGCAGTACAGAATCAGACACACGCACTAAGTGTATTAGAAATGTATTGGCCATTCCATTGTGGTTACAGGGGATTGGCTTATCAGATGCAGATGTAACATAGTATGGGCATGTTGCATATGGAGACTTGAATTGCTCTAGCATAGGGCTGGTGAAAGTTTCAATGGTGCAACCGATGGTGGTGTCTAAAGATGCACAAAGTATGAATGCAGCATCTGTAGATACTGACAGTGGGCGTCTTGGTCATTGTATATTTGGAATGGATGCCCGTATGTACACCATGGATCTGCACTGTAGCAGCATTAGCATAAAGTCACAGACACAACTGCAGCAAAAGACGCAACTGCATCCAACTGATAATCAGACCCTATGAGGATGAACCACGCCACCTCAACATACCCCACTCCCACAACAGACCCCGCCCCCATTAGGGCTGTTTTCATAAATTTCCCAGGCTGGTTTTCCATTGCAATCGGCCCCTGCATGTGCATATATACAGAAAATGTATTCAGTTAAAATAATAAAACCGATATGGTAGCTGTAAGTGTACACACCATGTGCTAGTGATGTACAATCATTCCTCAAGTTATCATATTAAGAAGAGTAAGGGGGCATCAGTTCAGTACACAATGCTGCTAAATATCTAACTTTGGGGAACATGTACTAAACCTTCTATAGATTGGGCAAGTGTAGAAGTATCAACCAATTAAGTTCTACCTATCATTTTCTAGAATGTACTTGTTAGTTAGTAGCTGACAACTTTTCCACAGTTTAATTAAAGCTGACACTTTCACTTAAGCCCCTTTCACATCTCCAATGCCGGATCCCACCCAGGAATTGGAGACGGGTCCTTCCCGGGTGGGATCTGGCATTGGAGCCTAAAATCTGTCTTCCCAACCCGCCAATTTGGCGGGTCGGTTACCATAGTGGCAGGGGGCGGAGGCGGCGCTGGGAGATTAGCTAATTTCCGCGCCACCTCTCCCTATGTAGTAAACGGGTCCCGGGTCGCATCGACCCTTGAACCCGTTCACACTGCCACTGACCCGGTATTCAACCCGGGAATAACCCTTCTTATAACCCGGGTTGAATTACCGGGTCTGGCGACCCGGTAATTCTCCATGGCCCCTTTCACTTCGCACAGTGACCCGTGTCGACCTGGCAATATGCCGGGTCGATACCAGGTTATTTTTGCGATGTGAAAGGGGTAGTACAGTGGAACTGGAATCTGGAGGCACTTAAAATTCTATGTAATAGATGTCAGCTAAAGTCTTTGAAATTGATTACAAGAAGTAAACACTGGCTTTTCTGCTCTTTAGTAATTTTTAAGGACTTCCATGATAATCTCACTTTCAGATTTAGTGATATTAAATTGTATATCCCGAGCACAAAACTAATCTGCAATAACAAAGACACTGTTCTGATTATTTTGCAAGCATTTCAATACTATAGAACTTTGTTAATTGGTACCTACCTGTATGTGGTGTTTGTCCTTGAGCTGTGTTTGTTGTTGTATAGATAAGTATATTTTAACCTCTACTGTACATAATCTGCATAAACAAACTTTTATTAATTTATATATTCATGAATACTTTTTTTTCTTAGCATGTATTTTCCAGAATAACATGTTCTATGCTTCCTTGTCTAAAATATGATCCTTCTAATAATAGGTATTGCATGGAAATTATACCGAAACGGTGTGTATATGGAGTTATTTACAGCTGTGCTACAGTAGTAGGTCAGCTGGGTTTTTTTGCCTAGAATTGAAACATAAAGGCATTAAAAGCTTAGAGTTGTAAAGCTGTTAATTAAAAAAAATATGTCTGATGAGCTAAAAAGTTTGCTTGACAAAATGAATAAAGAAAAACTAAAAGAAAAAAAACAAAAACATTCCAAGTATGGCTGCAGCACATTTCTTTTTGATAAGTTGCCTTATCTGATGACCCCTAGAATGCAGGCTACATACCCCTGCCTCACCCCACCGCACGTCACTGATGCCAGGCCATAGTAATACTACTCTGCATACATTTTACATTAAATTTTTATACTTGATTAATGATGTCAGACCTGTAAAATGTAATTGATAGTTGTAAAGTAGTGATGTCACTCATATTTTACGGTAGGGGTTACATTATTGGGTATGGGTCGTTGGGTCGACTCAACCTAGGTCGACAGTCATTAGGTCGACCACTGAAGGTCAACATGGGCATTAGGTCAACATGCACTAGGTTGACATGGGAATTAGGTCGACATGTACTAGGTCAACCGGTGAAAAGGTCGACATGAGTTGGACTGTTTTTGGTGTTGTTTTCTTCGTAAAGTGACGGGGAACCCCAATTAGTGCACCGGGAACCCCAATTAGTGCACTCGCTCTGCTAACGCTTCTCTTGGCACAGGGTACCGTTCCAATCGTAGATCGTCAAGTATGGAAAAATCCCAAAAATGAAAAAAAAAGGTGAAAAATTCATGTTGACCTAATGAATGTCGACATTCAGTGGTCAACCTAATGACTGTCGACCTCAGCTGTGTCGACCTAACGACCATATCCCACATTATTTTATATATTTACTGTAACAAAACATGTAAGTAGCTATGTAGTATCTACAAAAACTGTTGTAAAGCTATTTTACAAGGTATTTGAATTTGTGGTGTATAAAGATACATTTGTAAGTGTGTGAAAATGGAGATTAGCGTCCTCCTTGACAATGGCCCTTACACATACGACTGTACAGTACAACGTCATTTGTTCTGTATTTTCACATTCCTCATGCAAAATATGGAGAGATGTTTGAGGGGATGTATTTATAATGCAATTGTTCATATCCATAAAAGAAACCCAAATCAGTCTGGTGTACTGGTTCCCAAACTGGGTGCCATAGCAGCCTGGGGTACTGCAAGGCTCTTGCAGGGGTGCCACGGGTTGGTTCAGGATCAAATCAAGTTATTTATGTTTCATGTGATGGGCAAAACCAGAGCTGGTGGCTGCCAATCAGAAAATATGTGGATAAACAATCTTAACTCTTTCCACCATCACATAACTAAACCTAAGAATGACACATAGACACAGTTTACTTATTTTAATAATGTTAGCAGAATTATTCAAGCAACTTTAGGTCTACTGGTGCCGTGAACAAACTGCTGATACTCAAGGGTGCAGTGATATAAAAAAAGTTTGGGAACCACTAGTGTAGTGTGTTCCAGATCTCTGGTTACATGTATTTCCTGCTTACAGTGTAGCATTAATATATTTATTCGTGCTTTGATGTAGGTTTTGTTGAAAGCAGCAAAACTACTTTACAAAAAAAAAAAAAAACACACAAAAAAACCCACATGTGTCTATCTGTATTTTCCATGCATTGTTTTGGAAACTATTTATTTAAATATTTATTAAAAATGTTATCTGTTTGGATAAGAAATGCAGCAAGCTCAGCCCTGAACATCACGTCCGGATGCACCTGTGTCTGGACAAAGTGGGAACAATGGCCCTCATTCCGAGTTGTTCGCTCGCAAGGCGATTATAGCAGAGTTACACACGCTAAGCCGCCGCCTACTGGGAGTGAATCTAAACATCTTAAATGTGCGACCGATGTATTCGCAATATTGCGATCAAAACCGAGTTAGCAGTTTCTGAGTAACTCCAGACTTACTCTGCCTGTGCGATCAATTCAGTGCTTTTCGGTCCCGGCTGACGTCATAAACACACCCAGCGTTCGCCCAAGCACTCCCACCGTTTCTCCAGACACGCCTGCGTTTTTTCCGGAAACGGTAGCGTTTCCTGCCACACGCCCCTAAAACGCCGTACATCCGCCCAGTAACACCCATTTCCTGTCAATCACAATGCGTTCTCCGGAGCGACGAAAAAGCCGTGAGTAAAATTACTTTCTTCTTAGTAAAGTTACTTGACGCATGCGCAGTGCGAACATTACGCATGCGCACTAAGAGAATTCTCACTGCGATGCGATGAAAAATACCGAGCGAACAACTCGGAATGAGGGCCAATATCGGTTGCTTTCTTTTGATCTGTATTTCATGATTTAAAAAATGTGTTGAGTCCTCACAAGGTATGGGAAATGGTTATTTCTGGGTTGATTTTTGCTGAGATTTTCCCCTGTAAATGCCACATTGTAAGGAAAGTCCTCTACCTGGAGGGGTATAGTATGGTATGCCGGCGGCCGGGCTCCCGGTTACCAGCATACTGGTGCCGGGAGCACGACCGCCGGCATACCGACAGCGTGGCGAGCGCAAATGAGCCCCTTGCGGGCTCGCCATGCTCGCCACGCTGCGGGCACGGTGGCTCGCTACGCGCACCACGCTATTTATTCTCCCTCCAGGGGGGTCATGGACCCCCACGAGGGAGAAAATATGTCTGTATGCCGGCTGTCAGGATTCCGGCGCCGGTATACTGTGCGCCGGGATCCCGACAGTCGGCATACTGAAGACCACCCACCTGGTGTTCCACTGGATGCTGCAGCCATTTGTTACTTTAACAAGTCAGTTCTTAGATTAAAACTTTTTTTTTTTTTATAAATCTGGTAATGTTATGCATAACATAATTGTCTGTCTCAGAGACAGACAGTCTTGGATATCACTTGTGTAATGTAAGCACATTGTCTGTGCTCAATGTTTTGTACAAAAATGTAGGAGCTGCATTGCCAGTATGTGCACTTTTCTGGGTGACCCCTTCACACCCTTTGATGTACAGATTGACTCTGCAGCCTGAGCTCTGTACCTTCTTTCTTTATACTGTATATTTATGAGCAGAGTAGAGGGGGATAGATTTATCCCAGACAGATTTTCTGTTGCTGGTAATCATTTTTCCTAATAGTATTTTCTTACTACAATAAATCTCGGGTCAGTTGTGTGATACAGCAGTAAGCACAGACCAGCCCAGTCAGGAACCCTACTGCCGATGCATGACCTGGTATTGCGGCGTCACACAGATGCAGGCTCAGTAAGAAAAAAAAACGAAAACGGATCAGGGTATAATTGGATACCCTCCTTTGTACTCAGCTAGTGGTAAACAATATAGGATTTTAACTTTGCAGCTCAAATCATTACTGAATCCTCCCTTACAGTACCACAGAGCTACCAAGGGCCGTTGGCAAAAGCTTCACTCTTTCCCTATGTTACATAAGGGATTAGACTCTTTTATGCGACTTTAGCTCTGATAATCTGGTTTAACAGGTGTCACTAGAGATAAGGATTCTTCCCTGCAGCCTGTCACTGCCTCGATGATTAGAGACATAAGAAGCCAGCAGATATTATGCACACATTCCAAGCAGTGTTGTGCTGCCATTCTATTATATAAAAAACACATTGTGAAGTAGACCGACTTGGCTTTTCAGTTTAGGTTAATACAAGCAGCAGCTGTGCTTTTATTTTGAAATAAAGCAATGTCCCTAAATACAGAACGTCCATCTCAGAGATAGTGGGGGTAATTCCAAGTTGATCGCAGCAGGAAATTTTTTAGCAGTTGGGCAAAACCATGTGCACTGCAGGGGAGGCAGATATAACATGTGCAGAAAGAGTTAGATTTGGGTGGGTTATTTTATTTCTGTGCAGGGTAAATACTGGCTGCTTTATTTTTACACTGCAAATTAGATTGCAGATTGAACACACCACACCCAAATTTAACTCTCTCTGCACATGTTAAATCTGCCTCCCCTGCAGTGCACATGGTTTTGCCCAACTGCTAAAAAATTTCCTGCTGCGATCAACTTGGAATTACCCCCAGTGTTACATAAGGATACAAAATCAAACAAAAGAGAAAAATATCTTCCCTGTTTGTGGTTTCCACCTGACTTGTGCACCTCTGCGGGACACCCCTGTTACTCACTGGATAGTTCGCAGTTCTCTGGCTTCTCTGAACCCAGACCATTCACACTGAAATTAAATGATATACTTCAAAAATAAGTGATCAGTCAGGTAAAGACACTAAAGCACTTTTTTTTTAAATATATTTTCCTTAGAACAAAGTAAAAAACACCAAAGAAAACCTAATCCTGCACTAAAGTCTATTAATGTCTAATCTCCTGTTAGAAAAAAACATTTTGCTATCCCTTATGCACAATGAGTGAAAAACAGGATGGCGCCTAATAGGATGGTATTTCAAATTCTCAGCTATCCAATAACATGTAGATAAAATATACAGTCTTGTGGTAAACGGTTATCTGAGATTTCAGTTGCTTTTCTAGCTGACATTCCATGTGTGAGTCCAAATTGAAATGAGTTCTTCTGGATAGATTCCAGAAAGATGAACGTCCAGCCTAGTTCATCTCAAGGGATGCAGTTAAAGTGGCAGCTATCGGGATCCCGGCGGTCAGGATACCCATGCCGGGATCCCATCAGCTCTCATTTTACCGATGACCAGAATCCCCACTCGGTTGGTGGGTCCATGCCACTGACTGAGTGGGATTAGAACCTGGCCTGAAGCGTGGCGAGCGCAGCAAGCCTGCGAGAGGACTTGCTGCTGGTATTCTGGCAGACGAGTGGTCGATGTCGCTTTACTGACAGCTGGAATCCCATCTGCCGGTATATCATGCCAGATCCCATCTCAAATGTCTTTTCAACATAGATTACTTCCTTTGGCTCAAACCAGAAGAATTGGAGGTACCTTTGTTTGACATTTTCAAATCGATTCACAATGTTTATTGCTCTCAACATGTGGGTATTCTCTTTCACAGTACTGTCCATGCCTCCTCTTTCATATCTTCCAGTGGACTACTGAACATTCACATAAGGTACAGGGGAATCCAAAACCCATTTAACTGCAAATTAATAACCCCCAAAAACCTGCCCATAGCCCCATTAGAGAGGTTCAGAATTTAGGGCAGCACGGATGGTGCAGTGGTTAGCATTACTACATCACAGCGCTGAGGTAAGGGTTCAATTTCCACCACGCCCCTACATGTGTGGAGTTTGTATATTCTTCCAGTGCTAGCTTGGGTTTCCTCCCACAATCCAAAAATGTACTGGTAGATATATATATATATATATATATATATATATATATATATATCCTACAAATATTAACCCTAGTGTGTAAGTGTGTGCATGTACATGTGGTAGGGAATATAGATAAGTTCCACTGGGGCAGAGACTGATGTAAATGGCCAAATATTCTCTGTAAAGCGCTGCGGAATATGTGTGCGCTATATAAATTACTGGTAATAAATAAATGATAATAAAGTGTTTAAAATGGGTTTTTGTATCAGTTTGACAAACTGGCTTTAACGTTCAAAAATGTATAAAGAATATGTGTTATTTCCTATAATAAATTTGCCAGCACAAGAGGTTAGCAGGTGTGAGGCATATTAACAATCATATTTTAATGCAAGTGTTTATTTAATAAGCCGTATTCAGCAATACAATGAGATGTTTATCTTAAAGGACACAAAATGCTTGATTGTAATTTAGATAAAACAGGCTCATACTATATTATACAGTAAATACAAAAATAGAAAACCTGGCCAAATATTTTACAGGAAGAAGTTAATGGGCCAAAATGGAGTTCATTTACAAAAACTTTTTTGTAGTCACAGTCCCCAAATCTCACCTTGTGTGTTTTTTTTTTTTTTTGACCCCTTAAGGTCTGACGGGGCTGAAGATACAGTAAGCTCCAAAGTTTTTGTCACAATTGATTCTTACCAAATGTCACACTGTGGTTGCGCTATTATGCCACGACAACTTTTTGCCAATGTGAGATAAACCTAGGAAAAATTATTTATCTATTCTTTAAATTGCTAAAATGGTTGCCAAATACTATATGAAAGAATATTTTGTATATTCCTATAATACGTTGTTGCATTAACTACTAGTAACTGTGATCTGTTTGGAGGCTTCTTCAGTGCATCTCATACATTTTATCTTACTGAAAAGGTTTGTGATTTCCGGATGTATCCCAGGAATAAAGAAGCCAATCCTGCCTCATTTTTTCAATCCAGGGACGGAAAAAATCTCAATCCCTGGGATTGAGTTGATCAATGAAGATACAGTCCCCCAAGGATAAAATAACTTTTATGACCCCCAGCCAGCCCAGCCCCACACTACAGATAAAACATTCCCTTGACTTCCCCTCCTCCAGAGTCCCCTCCAGACTGTTTGGAAGAGTGCAGGCACTCACTGGCAGACAGCAGCACAGGTACTCAGGTGAAGCAGAACCTTTCCTGTCATGCTAACGCATGAGTCAGAGTTGTGACTATATAAAGTATATGAAAAATACAAAGACTATATTACAAATATATTTATTTTTTGTATTCTAATAATGTTTACATTCAAAACTCTGGAGTAAAAAGTCTGTCAGGTGAGGCAGTGCACATCTCTGATCAAAACTCAGCATATGTCCAGCAGTATATATTGCTGTACCTTTGTATAATGCCCACGTGAACCCTTTGGCTCATATTTTGTGTGTAAATCTGGCTCTGGTACTAGCCAGTGCCTCCTGAGCCATTTACCTCACCACACGTTCCTGGACTGCAGTGACTCCCAGTCCCACCGTATTCCTACTCAACAAGTCTCAGTCTCTAGAGCAGCTAGTGACAGTCCCACTCCAGGCAGGCCACAGGCGCTGCTTAGATAGTGTGACAGGCCCCGCTCAGATAGTCGGCACCGGCAGGCAGATGTTTAAGGGGCAGGATGACATGGGGTTGTGCAGCGAGGCTCTATGAAGTCATGCACAGCAGTATAGCCATGCCGTAGGCAACCACTTCCTTCGACGTGCAGCATCTGAGCCGAGGTGCTGTCCGGCCTGAAAACAAATATGCGCATGCACACCTCAATCCCGGCATTTATGGGCCAAAATCCCGGTATCCCATCGATTTTGGGATTGGCCTTCCTAATTGTTGTTATTATCAGTTATTGATATGGGTGTATTACGATATACCAGCGCTTGAGATCCCGGCAGCGGGGCGAGTGCAAAAGAGCCCCTCGCATGCCTCCAGGGGGTGTTGTGGACACCCCAAGAGGGAGAAAGTTGTCTGTATCGCTGCGCTCGGGATCACATCGCCGGTATGCAGAGCGCCAGAATGCCTCCCAATTATATAGCTCACACATATTCTGCAGCGCTTTACAGAGAATATTTGTCAATTCACATCAGTCCCTGCCCCAGTGGAGCTTTCAATCTATATTCTCTACCACATTTTCACATTCACGCTAGGGTTAATTTTATTGGGATCGAATTACCTACCAGTATATTTTTGGATTGTGGGAGGAAACCGGAGTACCCAGAGGAAACCCACACAAGTACGGGGAGAATATACAAACTCAATCGAACCCATGACCTCAGTGCTGTGAGGCAGTAATGCTAACCATTACACCATCCGTACTTATGAATGACTTGCAAAAAAATGATTCTGACTATTGGGTGGACTAGTAAGCTATTGGTATTTTTATAATGGTTCAGGCTGATCCATGGTTATACAGTAAAGGAGGGTTATATGATTTATAACTTGCAGTACTGGGAGAGGAATGTGTTTAAAATCCAGGACTTTAAGGTGACAATCTATTTCTGTAATAAATCTGATCCTGGACAGAGATATCAAATAGTTGAACCTGCATTGCAGCTGCACCTTCCTATACTCATTCATAGGATAATCACTGTTCACCTCTATTTTGAGATGACTGTGCAGTCTCCAGTCCTAACGTTTGTAAACTCTAGAGATGCTCTATAAACTGTGGATACTTAAAAAGGAAAGCTTTCCTTACAGACAGATGAAATAACAGAAGAGGAAATACTTTGTTATTAATATGTTGTTGGCATAGTAAGCTAATTAAACTACAATTGGAAGCTGTTTATGAAAGTTAACATATATATATATATATATATATGTATATATACACTGTATATTTGCCCAACTTGTTATTGTAGAGATTTGACCTTTTTTTTTTTTTTTAAATGTATGGGGACAACATCATTGACCCAAGTGTCTGCAGCCCCTGTTAATCAGTATCGGTCTAATCTGTTTGACAGCAGCCATGGCAACCATACATACATGATTTTCCCACCTATATACCATGGAGGAGCGATGTATCAATCCTTGAAGAGCGATAAAGTGGAGTAGTTGCCCAAAAGCAACCAATCAGATTGTAACTGTCATTTTAAAGACTATGACAGTTATGGGGAAATCCAAGAAGGTGCTAGCAGCTCACAGGGCGTACAAGTTGCCACAGCAATGGCTTGTTAACGTTTCCAACGGCACCCACACTTGTCCCACTCATGGCCCTCATCTAGTGCTGGACATGCACGTCTTCGCTCGCAGCCTTGCGGTACCGTAAGTGCGGCATACAGACGCACTTGTGGGTGCGAGATGCTCACACCTAATTGGATTCCCCCTTATTAGAAGCAAATAACTCAGTGTTATAATACAAGGTCATGGAAAATAATGGTAAGCATTTATGAAAACCGCCACGATGATATTAAAGTATCCAATCAGATTGTTTCATTTTTCTAGAGTATTTAACAAAAAGAAAGCAAACATCTGACTGGTTGTTACAGATGTGCTCTCTGTTATCTCTACTTCTATTCATGGCAAAGGCGACACATTTGCCACGTATAATGTGGCCACGACTATGCGCGGGCACCCACATATGCACCAGCTGCCATAGGAATGCACGGTACGTACACTCACTGGGGCTAATCGCAGCAAGCTGCTGGTAATCGTTGCCGTAATGCGTACGCATGCAGCAGGTGAAAACCCGCAGGCTGAGAATGGACACATCTCTATGTGCAGCACTACCATTTGTTTTTGTTCCAGTTTTCATACATATTGTCCATAATCTAATTCTGGCTACTGCAATACACCAGGCAGTATGAGCCAGTGGCCTGGTATCACTGACAGTGTTGCTTCAAAATAACTGTGATGCCCCATAATCATTTTAATAGGAAAGTTGGGAAATGAGATTGGGATTTTCTCCCTGCTGGTTTTTAATGTATTTTCTGCTTCTTACAGCAATCATAACCTTAATATATTATCTTTTACATTTTCTAACTCTCCAATATCGACTTAATCTGCAGTTCATGTGCAGAAAATGTAAAAACCTGGGTGAGTGGCAGTAAGTATATTTATAGGGATTCTCAATCTTACACTAAATGTCATGATGAGTGTCTTTAAAGCACATGGCAGCTGTTACTACATTTACTACTCTATTTAACTTTAGCTCAGATGCACGTTCCCCCCAGAAAAGCATTGCTTGTGTAATATAGTCCAAATTATCTTCAGGCAAGTGGGATTTAAATCCAAACAATGGGAGGAGCCCACTCGACTGCCGTCAAGCAATTGACCAGGGGCAGCTGAATGGCTACTGCTTCACTACGTACCACACATAGGGCATGTATGCTGGGATGTACAGTGTATCAGGCACCTTTATGATAAGTAGAATATGTTAACGTGACCAATGTATAACAGCATTTTTGTGTATTAATGTTTGGCTAATTTATTGAGAAATGCACAAGAGCCCGTGTTAAATTATGCATATATAGATTTAAGGAGTCCAGCTGATGTGCAATATTACATATACACCCAGATTAAAATGACTGATGCTGCTTTAGTAACGCTAAATCTTGGCACTGGAGTGTTTGCATTAATTCCCTTGAGCATGACACACCTGTTGGGATTATGCTGCAATGAGGAACCTGATCTTGTTATTGGGAAATTTAGACAAATGCCTAGCCTAGCTACCTCTGTGCTAAACCGGCATTAGGAAGAATTGCACTGGCTGTTACTCACTCTTAGCTAAAACATGCTTATTAGTGAGGATATATGATTAAACCGAAAACAACTTTAATTGTAACTTATGGTTTTGTTTGTTTCATTTGATTTCCCTTGGCAATACAAACATGCCCAAGTAGTGTGGACTGTGCCATCTGCTTCACGCACCTCCTCTCACACAGTGTGGCTTTTTAACATCCCTAAGTGGATCCCTTATCCTTTATGAATGGCACAATACTATATGTATCTGCTAATCTATAAATATAAAATATTATGCAATTGTATGCCAGGCCATTTTTTTCCCTTTAAACAGGGGTGTAGGGGGCGACCAAGATGTTGTGCCTAGGTGCGACCAGACTGCTAAATCCACCTCTGAGTGCATGTCTGCAGTTATTACAGTAAATATATCCAGTAACGTGTGTATGAACTAACTGCAATGAAAACGTTTTCTTGTGTGTTCATTTTACGTGGCTAATCTGACACTTTATTACCAAAACATACAAAGTAAATGTTGTGGTACATTAACACAAAGCTTTTTCTGGACTCACGGCTCTTTTCAGCTCATTTCATGACGTACAGTATATATAATATAATAACTGCATACACATCACTGACAAAATGCCTGACTATGTTGTATAGATAGATATTTCCTTGTAGCTGTAATGGGCCCTAGAGTCTGACTACATATTTTGGCAAGACCTCAAAATGTTATCAGTGTGATGCTTAAAGAAACAATCTGCTCTATTTCATGCTGATTTTATTCTGGCAGAGAGTAAGGGGTGTGCACGGGATCACTATTCTGTAATAGATTCTTCCCTTTTACATTTCTAGGAATGAAGGAGACTGTTGTTTGCCAATGTAAATCCTACACATGGCAGCCGGAGCTATACCTCTGCTGATTATTTTACATCCGTGTCTAGTGGTTGCAGAAAGAGTGAACTTAATATACTAAATAATAGTGTTAAACTAAGGACAGGTGCAAATAAATTGGCTTTTTTAATGCCCCAACTGCTCCCAGATTATAAAATCTCTGAGGCCGGTATCCAATTACACATGTTAATTTTTTGTCCTATTGTCCCCGAAAAGCCGTCGCGAGCAAAACAAAATCCCTGATAAGCGCCGGCTTTTCGGGAACACAAATGCGAAAACACACAGGTTTCACTGAACCTGTGTGTTTTCGCAAGGGAAAGGATTTTATTTTCATGCACCCTAATAGGATTGGCCAAAAAAAAACTTAAGTTTTTCACACACTATTAGTATTTGTTGGTAATATCATTTTCTTAAGGTGTCAATCAAGAAAGTTTGACTGAAAAATCATGGTTGTAGAAAAAGTAAATGGAATATTCGTTCACTGAGCAATATTTACTAAATACATTACTTAGTGAAGGCCCATACATACTTGCCGATAAAATGAGCGGCGCCGCTCATTTTCCCCCTTCCTGAGCGACGTCGCTCATTTTCTCGGCAAGTGTGTATGCCGCCAGCAACGACCAATGTCGTCCAGGAGCTGCATGCACAGCCGGTGTCTGTGTGACGTCACTGAGCGATATGATCGGTCATATCGCTCAGTGTGTACGGGCGGCCTCTGACCGCCCGGCCCGGGAGGGGAAACAGTAGACAACGTCGCTCATAGAGTGATATCGTCTAGTGTGTATGGACCTTAACTGTTATTATATATTTGTAACCCAAATCATCCAAACCAGTCCTTACCTTATATCTTCAGGCATTTCCTTTGATATGACACACATCTGCTCTCTAGAAACAGTTGTAACCAATAGCAATAGTTCAACAGAGCTGCTTTATACACAGTCAATTCCCATTATTATGACCATCTCCTACATTTGTCATTGATAGCGCATGATGTATGTTACGTGTCGTGCGCTGGCTTGGTGGGTATATAAGGTGTGCGATAGGCCGTGTGCACACATATCACTCGTTGCTGTCATGGGTAAAAGGTGCGGTTTATCCGACATGCAAATAGGGATGATTATCGGCTTTTGGGCCAAGGGTGGCAGTATATATGAAACAGCGCAGTTTGTGAACTGTCCGCGTGCTGCTGTGGGGAAGGTGTATCGTGACTGGACAAATGGCACCATTGCAAATAATCGACGCGAAAACTGCAGAGCACCGCGTGCCATTGATGTGAGAGGTAAGGGATGGCTACAAAGGTGCATGAGGACTGACCGGCATGCTACAGTGGAGCAGCTCACCGTCAGAATGAACCTGGGGGCTACCAGAAAAGTGTCTAAAGTGTCAGTTCAGCCCGTCTAGCTTCTGTCCTTACTGTACGCAGCCATTATTTTGGCTATTAACTGGTGGTCATAATAATGTGACTCAACCATGTATATAAAATTCTTGACTAAACAGTAAAGAAGGAAGAAAGAAAATCACGGCACTTAGTTGCAGAATGCAACAAGACAACATTATATTTATGTAATATATTATATTTACTGTTCTCACGGGAAGATTGCTTGCCTCACAATCAAGAAAGAAACATACTGTATATAGTACTAGCTGTTCTACCCGTTCTTCGCATAGGAGTGTCTGATTTTCAGGGTTGTAAATATAAATGAGTGTTAAAACTTTGGTAAATCTATAGAGATGTAAATTTGAGACGTTTTAATGTAAATAAATATTAATCCATGGTTCTTGGCGTTACCCGAGGAGTAATACAGTAATAAGTGACAGAAACCTTTTTATAGTTGATTAAATTCTGCACACTGGAGGTGCAATCCAAATTTTGATCCGATTGTACGTTTGGGCGTTATCAGTCACGCAATGCGAGCCACACATCGGTAATGACATAATTATGTCAAGCCCCTTTTTATCCCCTAAGGGGAGGTTTATTAAAATTCTAATTACGTAGTTTTCCTATTTCCCAAGAAATACCTATGTTACATTTCAGCTTCCTAACCTATCAGGAAGTAAAATAATTAGTGATGAGTCAGTCAGTGAGGGAGAGAGGGCTTTTGCATTTATCTCAATCAATCAGTGACTTGAGGTGAGGCGAGGCGAGGCAGAATATTTCCTATCATACTCCAGTATACTCCAGAAGTTTGATTATAAAGATTATAAAAAGATTATAAAAAATACAAAGAATATATTATAAATATATTCTTTGTATTATTCTAATCAAGCCTGTTTAACAAAATATAATATTCCTGGGTGTTTAAAATACATAGGCCAGTTCGTCTATCACAGTATATACACGGGATGCTGGCATATCATACACGGGATGCGGTTAGCACCCCGGAACTAGGGATACCGGCTGTCAGTGACCGATGCTGGAATCTCTACACCACTCGGAATCCTGGCTTTGGAACACTGAATGCCGACATCCCCAGGGTAAGTATCGTGCCTCCTGTTAGGGTTAACACCCGAAGGGGGGGTGGGGGGGTTAGCAGTAGCCGCCACCCCTAGTGACTTAGTCATAGCGGACACCCCCTGGGTCTTATGCTGGTGCCGGGCATGTGACTGCCGGCATCCCAACCACCGGAATCACGTATCCCACCCATATACACACTGGGTGCTATTGCAGCTTTAAGATGTTTTATCTTGGGAATTGTTAAAAGCTTGTACATTTATATAAGTTTTTGGTATCCAAAGTCCGTTTATTTATTTTTTGTTCATTGTTTTACTATCTAGGTCACTTTGTAAATCATAAACAGAAATTAAAGAACTTGCAGCCCATCCTAGAGCTGAAGCTATATAGATTCAATGATTGCACTAGTTTTAATGCAACTGTATATAATATTAAATATGTATATATAAGTATTAAACTGGACCTGTCAGTGGAGTGCTATATTAATGTCTCTGTTAAGTCCTCTCAGTGCCAGAGGTTTGAGTCAATTTGATCACCAAGGAGGCCAGGATTGGTTGTGCCCAGAATAGCTTTCTTATTTTTATTTTCACCCAAGTGGATTTTATATATAGAGTTGTATGTCTACTTTTTTTTTTTTCAGGACATAAACTTTTGCTTGGTACCATAGTGGCTTTTTTTTGTACAGACATTATTTAGGGACATTATTTTAAACCCCTGTGGTGTGTGATAAGTCTTACTTGGGGTGCCAAGGTATAGTATAGAGCAGTGCTTCTCAAATCCAGTCCTCGAGACACTTTAGCAGTGCATGTTTTCCAGGTCTTCTCACAGATTTAACAGATCTTTTAAAATGTGTCAGTAATGAATGTGCCTGTGCTCCAGCAAAGGGAATGGAAAAGAAGCACTGTAAGTGTGTTCTAAGGACTGGATTTGAGAAGCACTTGAATAAGAACATTCCATCGCTGGCTGTGGTGTGGGTGTAGCACATGCAACCTGAAGTCCCTCAAATACTCGAGTGCTTTGCACATAATAACTAGTGGAGTGAACAGGTGTCTGCCAATATAATTGTGGAACAAAGTCAAATAAATGTTGGGAGCTGAAAATAGAACATATGCATTATTACATGAGTCTTCCTCCAGCACAGTCATGGCAGTTACAAATATATACGTAAAGCTAGAATTGTTAAAATAGAACTTACCAAACTTCTTCTGTACAGATCATCACAGCTGCATATATAACTTCACAGCGGTGCCTCCAGCAAAAGTGTACTCAGACAAAGTAGCATCAATACAATAATCATCACAATAGCATTGTTGAGTGGGAGATGTACTAAGTCCCGGAGAGAGAGATAAATACCAGCCAGTCAGCTGCTTACTGCTATGTTACAGGCTTTGTTTGAAAATTACAGGAGCTGATTGGTTGGTACTTTATCTCTCTCCACTTTATCACTCTCCAAGGCTTAGTACATCTGCCCCTGACGCAGTAATTCCACAGCATGTATGTTGGGTCACAGCTCCTCAACGCGCCGGCAGAGTACCTACTGTACTTGGGGTTGGTAGTGTCGCATGACATCTTTATCATGGGAGACTTGCTTCATCAGGGACCCGTTTCATGATAGGTCACAGTGCACACTCCTTCTCTAGGAAGATTTACAGCTAATGTCCCAGGCTATGTCCTAAGCAGATTTACAGCGAATGTTTCCACCGCTCTTTAGATGGTGGGCTCTTTGACTTACAAACTTTCCCACAGTATTCCCCTATGGACTTGCTGCCTTTTTTGCAGTGGCCCTTACTAACCTCACTATGTGGGCACTTCTTTGGGAGTCTTCCCTTTTTTTTAAATATATATATGCACTTATTGTAGGGGGTAATTCAGACTGCATTGCTGCAGCGGCAACGATCACAGTCTGAATTACTTTGTGGAATGCGCAGCGCCGCACTGCGCATGTGCACCCCGGGAGCCCAGTGAGATGCTATCAGCATCTCACTGGTGCGATCGCCTCTGCCTAATTGACAAGTCGGGGCGCAGTCCGGACAACGGAGGCGTGTCTGGACTGTTGTGGGGACGGGCCGCGGTGGCTGCGTGACATCACACGCAGCCACTGTGACCCAGGAGGCGGCGAGTAGCGGCCTGTCAGCGTGCAGGAGCAATGCTTTTGTACCTGTGCGGGAGGGGGGCAGAGCCAGACATGCAGGCGGACTAACTCTGTGCTGGGCGTCCCCCCGCATGTCTGTGAAATGATGGCCCTGAATTAGGCCCTTAATGTGAGTGGCTCTTCATAGGACTCTCCCATCCCATGGCCTGTTTGTTGTAGCCAAGCTATGAAAATCAGCACTTCCTCTTAGGTCCTCTGCAGGTTTGCGCAGGGCCTTCCTCTAT
The DNA here is from genome assembly GCF_028390025.1 of Pseudophryne corroboree. Classification (NCBI taxonomy): domain Eukaryota; kingdom Metazoa; phylum Chordata; class Amphibia; order Anura; family Myobatrachidae; genus Pseudophryne; species Pseudophryne corroboree. The sequence goes on along the minus strand of NC_086448.1, from coordinate 272,263,841 downwards.
TCTACCAAACAGTCCTTGTACAGCCTCGCAGAGCGTGGGGCAGTTGTCCCTGCTTGCATCAGGTTGTGAATGCCCCTCATGTATTTTCACATATGAGACCATTCCCTTTCCTCAGTCACTAGTGCCTTCCAAGCGTCTGTCAACCACCTGTTCCTGACACCAAGGGAACCCAGGACCTTCTCCTCCATTCCTGTCCCAGGTCCCATGGCAAGATGGCATCCTCTCTGCAGACAAGGGAAACAAATGTCTTCTATAGAGTTTGGTGGTCTACTATCCTCGACCATAGCGCTTTGTGCTCTTCACCACTAACTGCACCTGGTACGGTAAATCACTTGTCTACAGCAATAGGCCACTACTAACGGTACGATCCCGGCCTTCCTCATGACCACCACCTGACATTAAAATACTGGTTTTGTATCACGGGAATGGGATGCGGTCATGTGACTGCCTCTTTGGGATCCTGGGCGGTCCCATGCCGACGCCGGGATCCCAACAGTGACATTGCATTTTATTGCGAACAGAAATGAGTGAAGATTATTGCTTACATATCACATGGAATCGTAAACTCCCAGGTTATTACAGAACCTGTGCCTACTTTAACCACCCTCAAAGAGTTTTTATGTACTGCACAAGATTTAGCCATACTTATCTTACTGCGATGCGGCGTGTTGTAACACGGCATGCTGCATGGCGTGCCAGGCTGCGACTGTTCACAGCTGATGATCGCTGGAGGCAAATAGTTGCAGCCTGGCATGCCATGCAGCAGCCGTGTTGCAGCATGCTGCATTGCAACAAAGATAAACATGGCTACATCTGTATATATCTTTTTATAGAATGTATTTAGTAAATGTAGCTAAAAGCATCAAGATCAGCTTTTAATAACTTGTGTTGTTGCTGTAGTATTAAAGGCTCTTTTATTAGTTAATAGTTTTACATGTTTTATTCAGTGTTTTTTTGGCTAGTGAGCTCCCGCTTCCTGAGTGAGTCATCATTTTGCTCATTGGTCCGTACAGCAGGCCAGTGTCTTACATCCAGCAGTCTGTTTCTAGGCACTAATATAAAATAACTTGATGTACAATTGCTGCATATACTGCCATCTTTTCAGTTCACTATAATTTACAATGAAATGCAGATGCATGTTTTAAATCAATATCTTTATTATTTAACTGTATTATCTCTGGTTATCCTGAATGCCTTTGAATACAAACATGTAATTATTCTATAATCTAATCTGCTTTCAGGCTTAATGCCATATTCATTTCTTAGTTTGATCATTTCTACATACTGTATTTTTTTTTTAAAGTACATTGTATACATTTTGTGTACTGTACATTTTCTTTGCAAGATATTTAATTGCCTGCCCTGAATGGTTTGGGATCACAGGTTCGGTTCGGGACAGACCGTGTCGGGAAGAGAGTGAGGGAGAGAGACAATGTCAGGTGGAGAGATAGAAAGACAGTGTCAGGAGAGAGAAAGGGAGGGACAGTGTGAGAGAGTGTGTCAGGGAGAGAGAGTGTCAGGAAGAGAGTTAGGGAGAGAGAGAGTCGTCAGGGTGAGAGAAAGAGAGGAGCAAGAGAGAGAGTGGGAGCGAGTACTATCTGACTCCAGCAGAGGTCTCTGATGGGGGCGGACACTTCCCGTCATTGGGCCCTCCCCCTAAATACCCGCTAATTGCGGTACTCTGAGCTGGCTGAGTAGCCCCTCCTCCCACCCCTTTCTGCATCCTCCGTGCGGCTGCACTGGCTGTGGGGGAATGGGGCTTTATGATGTCAGCGCAGCTGTGGCTGTTCTTAGTGGGGGTGATTGGGAGCTACGGACCTTGGGTGCAGGGGAGCAGCGGGCACTCGAAGCAACTCAGGCCCCATAGCAGCTTCACCCCCTGCACCCTCGGTAGTTATGCCACTGATTGCGCATATGCATATTAGAGCACCTACTGCTATTCAGATTTGTTTGCATCTCCATTTATGGCTGAATGGGTAGAACTAGATGTCAGCGGGTCATTCGTGTATTGGGTATTGAGGGGTGAGCGTATGCAGAGATTCTTGTGATGACTGCTCGCACAGACGGATGTATAGGGGAGGCATGGTCACATACATGTGCATGCAGTGTAGAGAACTTGAGTATGACTCTGAATCAGTCCTTAATTGTTTAGAATGTTAAACTGATCTAAACTGACTCTTTATTGTACGGACACATTTCTATTTTATTACTGTATGTTGTACCAGCAATATGGTACTGGCATATTCCAGGTTACCTACCCATCACCCCACCCCCCTCTCTGCTGGTCTGTCCATTGCCGTGGGGAAACCATGGGCATTTCCCTGCCCTCATTGCGCATAACAGACACTGAAACCTTATTTCAATTATTATATAAATTACACAGGTCTGCGAAATGTAAGGCGTTGAAAGCTTTTTTAATAATACGTTTATATTCTTAATTATACTTCTGTGTACATCAAGAAATAGTATATAAACAAAAATTACCACATCACATTTACCTATAAGGGGGTTACATTCTTTTTTTAAGAAAAAACAAGAAGTTTAATTGCTCATGACATATTTATTGTGAAATACGAAGAAGTGTAAATGATATCACTTTTGTCTTAATAACATAATAAAATAAAAATAAAATCAAACAGTAATAGAAACAAAACCATACTTATTGAAAAAAATCATTAATATCTTGTTTTTTTGGTCTTCAAACTTCGTTTTGTCGCTTTTCACTTATAGGTTTTTTTCTGTGTAGTCTCTGTGTATCATCCAGCAGTAGTCAGCCATCATGCTGATGTCCCAACGTGTGTGTATATACGTTGTGTTGTGCGTATATGTGGTAATGTGTGTAGTGTGTACTGTGTTTGTGAATATGTGGCAGTGGTGGATGTGTGTGTGTGTGTATATGTGTTATTAAGCGTGTACTGTATGTATGTGTAGTGTGTGCTATTATATGTGGTGTGTGTGTGTGTGTGTGTGTGTACTGTAAGTGGGTGTGTGTGTGTATATGTGGTGTGTGTGTGTATTGTCTATGTTTGTAGTGTGCACTGTGTATGTATATGTGGTGTTAGGCAGGGGTTAAAATGAGGCGGCACAGGGCAAAACTGTGTTGCATCTGTTGTATTTGGTTTCACCTTTGCCAGCTCACCTTGTAGTTGTAGTTGTTGTGTGTTCCTTTAGACAGTATAGGGTTTAGGCCCTTTGTAAATTTCAGCTCAAGGCCCATGTGGACCTTAATCTGGCACTGGGCGGGAGGAAGTTTTATGACGAGAACTGAATTGCAACGTTCTATACTACCGATTGAATTCATTTAAGACAATGTTTTATAATAAATGTAGGCAGAATACATTTATTACTTTAATGAATATGAAAAAAATTACTTATTCATAAATACACGTTTTGCAGAAAAACATGATGTGATATGCAAAATCAGGAGTTATTTTCGTGTTCAGAAGCCAAAAATCTATAAGTATCACATACATTTGTTAAAAAAGCTTTTTCATCGCAGACCTGTGTTATCATTCGAATTATATTCTTCAGGACGTGGAACCACAAATAGGGTCTGATTCTCATCTGAGAGCAAAACCTCCCAAAAAGCAAGTAACTTTGCACTTGGACAAACCATGTTTAATTGCAAGACAAGCAAATTACACTTTTTGATTTTGCATGCAAGATAAATACTGGCTTGTTTTGCATGTAGTCCACAGCTTTATAGTTACACTGGCTTTTATTGTTACACTGGCTTTTAGGTTTCAGTTAGAACATGCCCTTCATAAATGTAAATCTCTCTGCACATTTTATATCTGCCCCACCTGCAGTGCAGCATACTGTAGTTTTTCCCAGGTGCACAGTTACTCGCTTTACTACCTGCTCTGTATTAGCCCATGGTGTTTTAGTGTTCACTTTAGGATTTTATGAGTAGGGTGCTGTTCAGAGAGTGGGGCATTTTAGTTTTGAAGGGCAACATTTTTCATGTGAAGTGGTGACATACTAATATCAAATTTTAAATACTACTTAAATTAATTGTCTATGTGGGATGCTTTACTGTGGAATTTACCAAGGCCTGTAGCCAATGCCATCTTTAGATAGCGTTAGCCATTGTAGCCTACTGGCTACTTACCACATCATTTATGGGAATGACTGCCCACGCATGCAGTAGTGCTGCTGAGTCCTGAACATTTGCGATCACTTCCTGTCTTAAACACTGCAGGGATGGGCTCCTATCGGAGTCCCTTTCCCTGCGGGTGGTTTTTAATACATCCTAGCATTACGTAATTTCAAATTGCCTTGATAAGAGGTCTAGAACCTAGAATTAATATGCCCCAATGTCTGTCTAATGTTATAACTTCGAGTGCTTTGTTTAGAATCCAGGTGTTATAAAAGGCAAGTGCATAATCCCGTAGGTGTTCCTGGATCAGTGCATCATTTGGACAATTGCACCTTAGCCTCAAAAATTATCCCTTTGGGATGCTCTCTTAACAGGCACACAGATGTCCACTTTTATCATTTAGATATTTATTGAATCACCATTCTTAATATACGTCCCTGTTTCTCTGACGTCCTAGTGGATGCTGGGAACTCCGTAAGGACCATGGGGAATAGCGGCTCCGCAGGAGTCTGGGCACAAAAGTAAAGCTTTAGGACTACCTGGTGTGCACTGGCTCCTCCCCCTATGACCCTCCTCCAAGCCTCAGTTAGATTTTTGTGCCCGACCGAGCAGGGTGCAATCTAGGGGGCTCTCCTGAGCTTCTTAGAAAAAGTTAGTTTTAGGTTTCTTATTTTCAGTGAGACCTGCTGGCAACAGGCTCACTGCATCGAGGGACTAAGGGGAGAAGAAGCGAACCTGCCTGCTTGCAGCCAGCTTGGGCTTCTTAGGCTACTGGACACCATTAGCTCCAGAGGGACCGAACACAGGCCCAGCCTCGGAGTCCGGTCCCAGAGCCGCGCCGCCGGCCCCCTTACAGAGCCAGAAGCAAGAAGAGGTCCGGAAAATCGGCGGCAGAAGACATCAGTCTTCAACAAGGTAGCGCACAGCACTGCAGCTGTGCGCCATTGCTCCTCAGGCACACTTCACACTCCGGTCACTGAGGGTGCAGGGCGCTAGGGGGGGGCGCCCTGAGCAGCAATAAAAACACCTTGGCTGGCGAAAATACACCACATATAACCTCCAGGGCTATATGGATGTATTTTAACCCCTGCCAGAATACAGCAAAATGCGGGAGAAAAGTCCGCCGAGAAGGGGGCGGAGCCTATCTCCTCAGCACACGGGCGCCATTTTCCCTCACAGCTCCGCTGGAAGGACGTCTCCCTGACTCTCCCCTGCAGTCCTGCACTACAGAAAAGGGTAAAACAAGAGGGGGGGGGGGCACTAATTTGGCGCAGTAATCATAAAAACAGCAGCTATAAGGGAAAAACACTCTTTATAGGGTTATCCCAGTATATATATAGCGCTCTGGTGTGTGCTGGCATACTCTCCCTCTGTCTCCCCAAAGGGCTAGTGGGGTCCTGTCTTCTATCAGAGCATTCCCTGTGTGTGTGCTGTGTGTCGGTACGATTGTGTCGACATGTATGAGGAGGAAAATTATGTGGAGGCGGAGCAATTGCCTGTAATAGAGATGTCACCCCCTAGGGAGTCGACACCTGAGTGGATGGGCTTATGGAAGGAATTACGTGACAGTGTCAGCTCTTTACAAAAGACGGTTGATGACATGAGACAGCCGGCTACTCAGCTTGTGCCTGTCCAGGCGTCTCAAAGGCCATCAGGGGCTCTAAAACGCCTGTTACCTCAGATGGCAGATACAGACGCTGACACGGATACTGACTCCAGTGTCGACGATGAAGAGACGAATGTGACTTCCAGTAGGGCCACACGTTACATGATTGAGGCAATGAAAAATGTTTTACATATTTCTGATAATACAAGTACCACTAAAAAGGGTATTATGTTTGGTGAGAAAAAACTGCCTGTAGTTTTTCCTGCATCTGAGGAATTAAATGAAGTGTGTGATGAAGCGTGGGTTTCCCCCGATAAAAAACTGATAATTCCTAAAAGGTTATTGGCATCATACCCCTTCCCGCCAGAGGATAGGGCACGTTGGAAAAAACCCCTAAGGTGGATAAAGCGCTCACACGCTGTCAAAACAAGTGGCACTACCGTCTCCTGATACGGCCGCCCTTAAGGAACCTGCTGACAGAAAGCAGGAGAATATCCTAAAATGTATATACACTCACACGGGTGTTATACTGCGACCAGCAATCGCCTCAGCCTGGATGTGCAGTGCTGGGGTGGCTTGGTCGGATTACCTGACTGAGAATATTGATACCCTAGATAGGGACAGTATATTACGGACTATAGAGCATTTAAAAGATGCATTTTTATATATGCGTGATGCACAGAGGGATATTTGCCGACTGGCATCAAGAGTAAGTGCGCTGTCCATCTCTGCCAGAAGGAGTTATTTGGGGTAGGTCTATCAGACCTGGTGGCCACGGCAACTGCTGGGAAATCCAAATTTTTACCCCAGGTAGCCTCTCAACATAAGAAGACGCCGTATTATCAGGCGCAGTCCTTTCGGCCCCAGAAGGGCAAGCGGGCAAAAGGCTCCTCATTTCTGCCCCGTGGCAGAGGGAGAGGAAAAAGGCTGCAGCAAACAGCCAGTTCCCAGGAACAGAAGCCCTCTCCCGCTTCTGCCAAGTCCTCAGCATGACGCTGGGGCTTTACAAGCGGACTCAGGCACGGTGGGGGCCCGTCTCAAGAATTTCAGCGCGCAGTGGGCTCACTCACGAGTGGACCCCTGGATCCTTCAGGTGGTATCTCAGGGGTACAAATTGGAATTCGAGACGTTTCCCCCTCGCCGTTTCCTAAAGTCGGCTTTACCGACGTCTCCCTCCGACAGGGAGGCGGTATTGGAAGCCATTCACAAGCTGTATTCCCAGCAGGTGATAATCAAGGTACCCCTCCTGCAACAGGGAAAGGGGTATTATTCCACGCTGTTTGTGGTACCGAAGCCGGACGGCTCGGTGAGACCTATTTTAAATCTGAAATCCTTGAATACTTACATACAGAGGTTCAGATTCAAGATGGAGTCACTCAGAGCGGTGATTGCGAACCTGGAAGAAGGGGATTATATGGTGTCTCTGGACATCAAGGATGCTTACCTCCATGTCCCAATTTACCCTTCTCACCAAGGGTACCTCAGGTTTGTGGTACAGAACTGTCACTATCAGTTTCAGACGCTGCCGTTTGGATTGTCCACGGCACCCCGGGTCTTTACCAAAGTAATGGCCGAAATGATGATACTCCTTCGAAGGAAGGGAGTTTTAATTATCCCTTACTTGGACGATCTCCTGATAAGGGCAAGATCCAGGGAACAGTTGGTAGTCGGGGTAGCACTATCTCAAGTAGTGTTGCGGCAGCACGGTTGGATTCTCAATATTCCAAAATCGCAGCTGATCCCGACGACACGTCTTCTATTCCTAGGGATGATACTGGACACAGTCCAGAAAAAGGTGTTTCTCCCGGAGGAGAAAGCCAGGGAGTTATCTGAGCTAGTCAGAAACCTCCTAAAACCAGGCCAAGTGTCAGTGCATCAATGCACAAGGGTCCTGGGAAAAATGGTGGCTTCCTACGAAGCAATCCCATTCGGCAGATTCCACGCAAGAACTTTCCAGTGGGACCTGCTGGACAAATGGTCCGGATCGCATCTTCAGATGCATCAGCGGATAACCCTGTCACCAAAGACAAGGGTGTCTCTCCTGTGGTGGTTGCAGAGTGCTCATCTTCTAGAGGGCCGCAGATTCGGCATTCAGGACTGGGTCCTGGTGACCACGGATGCTAGCCTGCGAGGCTGGGGAGCAGTCACACAGGGAAGAAATTTCCAGGGCTTGTGGTCAAGCCTGGAGACATCACTTCACATAAATATCCTGGAGCTAAGGGCCATTTACAATGCTCTAAGCCTAGCAAGACCTCTGCTTCAAGGTCAGCCGGTGCTGATCCAGTCAGACAACATCACGGCAGTCGCCCACGTAAACAGACAGGGCGGCACAAGAAGCAGGAGGGCAATGGCAGAAGCTGCAAGGATTCTTCGCTGGGCGGAAAATCATGTGATAGCACTGTCAGCAGTGTTCATTCTGGGGGTGGACAACTGGGAAGCAGACTTCTTCAGCAGACACGACCTCCACCCGGGAGAGTGGGGACTTCACCCAGAAGTTTTCCACATGATTGTAATCCGTTGGGAAAAACCAAAGGTGGACATGATGGCGTCCCGCCTCAACAAAAAATTGGACAGGTATTGCGCCAGGTCAAGGGACCCTCAGGCAATAGCTGTGGACGCTCTGGTAACACCGTGGGTGTACCAGTCAGTGTATGTGTTCCCTCCTCTGCCTCTCATACCCAAGGTACTGAGAATTATAAGACGGAGAGGAGTAAGAACTATACTCGTGGCTCCGGATTGGCCAAGAAGGACTTGGTACCCGGAACTTCAAGAGATGCTCACAGAGGACCCGTGGCCTCTGCCTCTAAGAAGGGACCTGCTCAGCAAGGACCCTGTCTGTTCCAAGACTTACCGCGGCTGCGTTTGACGGCATGGCGGTTGAATGCCGGATCCTGAAGGAAAAAGGCATTCCGGAGGAAGTGATCCCTACCCTGATCAAGGCCAGGAAGGATGTGACCGCAAAGCATTATCACCGCATTTGGCGAAAATATGTTGCGTGGTGCGAGGCCAGGAAGGCCCCAACGGAGGAATTTCAACTGGGACGATTCCTGCATTTTGTGCAAACAGGAGTGTCTATGGGCCTAAAATTGGGGTCCATTAAGGTTCAAATTTCGGCCCTGTCGATTTTCTTCCAGAAAGAACTGGCTTCAGTTCCTGAAGTTCAGACGTTTGTCAAGGGGGTGCTGCATATACAGCCTCCTTTTGTGCCTCCAGTGGCACCTTGGGATCTCAATGTAGTTTTGGGGTTCCTCAAATCACATTGGTTTGAACCACTTAAATCTGTGGATTTAAAATATCTCACATGGAAAGTGGTCATGCTGTTGGCCCTGGCTTCGGCCAGGCGCGTGTCAGAATTGGCGGCTTTGTCCTGTAAAAGCCCTTATCTGATTTTCCATTCGGACAGGGCGGAATTGAGGACTCGTCCTCAGTTTCTCCCTAAGGTGGTGTCAGCGTTTCACCTGAACCAGCCTATTGTGGTGCCTGCGGCTACTAGGGACTTGGAGGACTCCAAGTTGCTGGACGTTGTCAGGGCCCTGAAAATATATATTTCCAGGACGGCTGGAGTCAGAAAATCTGACTCGCTGTTTATCCTGTATGCACCCAACAAGCTGGGTGCTCCTGCTTCTAAGCAGACTATTGCTCGTTGGATTTGTAGTACAATTCAGCTCGCACATTCTGTGGCAGGCCTGCCACAGCCAAAATCTGTAAAAGCCCATTCCACAAGGAAGGTGGGCTCATCTTGGGCGGCTGCCCGAGGGGTCCCGGCTTTACAACTTTGCCGAGCAGCTACTTGGTCAGGGGCAAACACGTTTGCTAAATTCTACAAATTTGATACCCTGGCTGAGGAGGACCTGGAGTTCTCTCATTCGGTGCTGCAGAGTCATCCGCACTCTCCCGCCCGTTTGGGAGCTTTGGTATAATCCCCATGGTCCTTACGGAGTTCCCAGCATCCACTAGGACGTCAGAGAAAATAAGAATTTACTTACCGATAATTCTATTTCTCGTAGTCCGTAGTGGATGCTGGGCGCCCATCCCAAGTGCGGATTGTCTGCAATACTTGTACATAGTTATTGTTAACTAAATCGGGTTATTGTTGTTGTGAGCCATCTTTCCAGAGGCTCCTCTGTTATCATGCTGTTAACTGGGTTCAGATCACAAGTTGTACGGTGTGATTGGTGTGGCTGGTATGAGTCTTACCCGGGATTCAAAATCCTTCCTTATTGTGTACGCTCGTCCGGGCACAGTATCCTAACTGAGGCTTGGAGGAGGGTCATAGGGGGAGGAGCCAGTGCACACCAGGTAGTCCTAAAGCTTTACTTTTGTGCCCAGACTCCTGCGGAGCCGCTATTCCCCATGGTCCTTACGGAGTTCCCAGCATCCACTACGGACTACGAGAAATAGAATTATCGGTAAGTAAATTCTTATTTTCTGATGTATTATATCTCACTTGTAGTGCAGAATTCAGGTAAGTGTCTCTAAATTACAATCCAATATCTGTAAAGGTCTGGGACTTAGAGAGTACCCAAGCAAACAAACAATGGTAGTTGCTCGGTCATTCCTGGAGATAATTATGTATCAGGTGCTGGAAAGGGGGGTGGGTCACAGACAAAACAGACACCCCTAAATTTCCCTTTAGCACACTAAAAAATTTGTCTGTCTGTCCACTTAGAGAGTACCTAAAGAAATCTGGTTGCACAGACAAATTTTTTAGTGGTCTGGGTGATGAGGCGGTGTATCCACGTCCAAATTGGGGTTATTTTAGGACAGATTACTTAATGGATCACAACCACAATGATTCTTGGTAGTAAGAGTTATTTATATAGCACATGCTTTTTCACTATGCATTAAAGAGAGTTCTCATTAGGATCTTCACATGTCATTGGGGGTTATTCCGACCCTTTCGCACGCAGCGGTTCTTCGCTGCGGTGCGAACGGGTCAGGATTGCAGCACCAGGGCAGAAAGTGATCGCAGTGACGATCGGATGAAGACTGACAGGCGGGAGGCGTTCTGGGGCGTCAACTGACCGTTTTCAATGCGTGGTGAGGCGAACGCAGGCGGATCCGGGCGTTTGGAGGGCGGATGTCTGACGTGAATCCCGAGACCATCAGGGCTGGATTCGTCGCACAGTGTAAGTAGGTCTGACCCTGGTCTTGTTTTGCAGGAAACTTTTTTAGCATAGCGGGGCTGCACAAGAGATCGCACTCGCAGCCCTGCTATGCTAAAATACACTCCCCCATAGGCGGCGTCAAGTTGATCGCACGAGCAGCAAAAAGTTGCTACGTGCGATCAACTCGAAATGACCCCCATTGTCAAGGATTCACATGTCACAAAGCTTTATATTACATATAGAATGTTATATTCAAAGAGAATGTTAAAGAATCCAGTTTCTACTCTCCGTCTCATACTGATTTAATATACGGGTAAAAAAGTGAGATTTTGATCACACGGCAATAAGAATTCCCTGTATAAGTTATTCATTGCTTTGGGTACAGCTCATACAGTACTTCTTTACACTGACCATATTTACACCTGATTTTCTATGATTGAAAATTAGTTGGGAAATGTCTTAATTTCTGGGGACATTAGAGATGTCCTTGCTAGCTGCTGGCTGACTTCCATGCCTCCAGTAAGTACAGTAAGCCAATAGACAGGCTGACATTTACATCTTATAGAAGTGTACATCTGCATAACTCTGCTCTACCTGGCACACACTCCTAGACTGCAAACCCACTGGCAGACACATGACAGATGTGAGACGTATCAACTTGTTGAAAGTTGCTTGGTAACATGCATCTAGATGAGGATAATAAGGGATTAGATTGGTATATTAGATTCATCGGATTGAACCCTTCCTGAGGTATAGCCAGCAGGTACATATTTCACACCGCTGTTTACAGAAAAGATAAAACGTGTTGCATTACCAGGCCAATTGGCGATATTAGTGCAGCTATTGCAGTGTGTGTGCCCAGTATTATGGATCAAGGCAGAGGGTTCAATTATGGATCAGGCCTTTTAAGCTTAATCAATACAGTCATCTAAAGCTGGGTGATTGTTACTGCTTTCAGTAAAGGGGTTTAGATTTCCTCATTGCTCTTGATAAAAGGTGAAGAGCAGATCTGTAGTGGAATTTAGCAGTCAGCTAGAACAATTTCAAGGGGTATATTATGTACACATAGCAAAGCTGAGCCTCATACTAATCATTCATGTTCCAGCCACCAAAGCTGGACATAGATGTGGTGGGGAAAAAGTAGTCTCACTGCAGCTTTCACGGTCCAATAAACATTATCTACTATCTGAGTAGTTGGTAATTATGTAATATAACTAAAATGCTTTGTATGCTATAGACCTCTAATCTGCAGCAGCTGTGAACTCTCCAGCTCTCCCAGTCATCTGCCCAAGTATCCGTTCATCAGCAAGCAATCTTCAGTGTCTGAATCCAATTAGGGCAAGGCTCCAAAATGATACTCCATCTCGGGGAGATATCTCCACAGTCAGCAAAACCCTCTCTCCTGCAGCCGGCCACTCCTCAGCTCCCTCCGTCTGTCAGTCAATACAGGTGTGGGTAGTGGCCTCTGTCACTCCCGGCAATCACTGCTGTCCATTGGTGACTTCTGGCAGTCAGCTCCCTGTAGTCCTAAGTGCGTGGGTGGCTGGGTGTGTGCCACGATTGGCCACTGCTGTAAGCTCCGGCATGGGGGAGGGGGAGCTCTCGGATGTGGGCCCTTACAATCGTGGGGCCCTTGGGCAGTTGGCCATTAAGTCCATAGGAAGAGACGGCCCTGCTTTAAGGTTCTTCATGGCTCCACCTGGTATGGCTTGTAGCTGTCTCCTACACTTGGTTCATGTTGTGGGGTCATGTGTATTACATATCACCTGCCTATGCCATTGGGGGAAGGTTCTTTCTAGACCTAGTTGGCTCTGTGTGGAGACGGGTTAATGCTATCCTATGCCATTAGTGTATTTTTGTCTCTCTTGGGGGTATGTTTACTAAATGTCGATTTTGAGCGATTTTTGGTTGATGGTTGGTCGATTTTTGATCAATTTTGTGTTTCAGGGTCTAAATCACACATTTGCTAACAGATGATTGTTTACATTCTTTAAAAAAAATATGTCAAAAATAATTTGCTGGTAAATGTGCAGAAAGTGCTCCATGAAACACCATATGGTAGCATTAGGATGTGACTACAGGTTGAGTATCCCATATCCAAAATGCTTGGGACCAGTAGTATTTTGGATATCGGATTTTTCCGTATTTTGGAATAATTGCATCCCATAATGAGATATCATGGGGATGGGAACCAAGTCTAAGCACACAATTCATTTATGTTTCATATACACCTTATACACACAGCCTGAAGGTCATATAATGCAATATGTTTAATACCTTTTTGTAATAAACAAAGTTTGTATACATTGAGCCATCAGAAAACAAAGGTTTCACTATCTCAGTCTCACTTAAAAAATTCTGTATTTCGGAATATTCCGTATTTCGGAATATTTGGTTATGGGATACTCAACCTCTATTACTTTATCCTTTACCTCAAGGTTCCAGACTATTTTATGTGTTGAGTCTCAATCAGCGTCACTGAGCTGTAGTGTACCAGTAATAGACCCAGCTCTAGTAAACAGAATTTGAGTTCCAGCTCTATGTTCACAAATAGCGTATTTTAGTAAGAGTGACGAATAGGCTTTTCCTGCAATACAATAGTAGTCCAAGATAATTTGCTATTTTTAAGTCTGTTAATTATGTTTAATTGTAGGCAGAAAATAAGAGTACTTTCTATGAAATGCCTTCTGTACATTTATAGGTATACAAGAAAAAGCCTATGTTTTCTGCAGTTTATGAATGAAGTACATTGGGGGTCATTACGAGTTGATCGTTAGCTGCCGATGTCCGCTGTTAGCGATCATTTAAAAAAACTGCAAAACTATGCATGCGTATGGGGCGCAATGCGCACGCGCAGCGTACGGGTACAAAGAGCATAGTTGTTTTGCATTGCTTCTAGCGACAATTCCATTCGCACAGCCGATTGCAAGGAGATTGACGGAGTGGGAGTTTATGGGTGTCAACTGACTGTTTTCTGGGAGTGTTTGGAAAAACGCAGGCATGTCCATGAGTTTGCAGGGCGAGTGTGTGACGTCAATTCCGGGACTTTCGTCGCAGCAATCATCGCACAGAATAAGTAACTACAGGGCTGGTCTTGTTTTGCACAAAATGTTTTGTGCCGCTCGGCTGCACAGGCGTTCGCAGTGCACTCTTGCAAAGTGAAAATACACTCCCCCGTGGGCGGCGACTATGCGTTTGCACGGCTGCAAAAAGTAGCTAACGAGCGATCAACTTGGAATGAGTGCCATTGTGCGGTCAGCTACATGAAGAAAGCAATAGATACCCTTCCTTGGAAAATTAGTGGTAGAAACACTCATTATTGTATTTTATGATACTTTACAATTTCTTGTTTAGCATAATAACCCCAAACCATTATAAACTAAAACAGTAACAATATTAATTCAATCCATATAATCTTTGCCTCCAATCACCACTTTTGCTGGAAGCCAAACCTGCATAGCTGTATTAGGGGCAAACGCAGGATTCCTAGAGAGGGGTTTCCAAATGTTTGATTTTAGAGCTATTGTCGCCAGACCATGAAGGATGCTTAAATAGAAAGTGAAGAGCTATATAGTCTACCCCAAACAAAGTGCCATTTATTTAATACAGTACTTCAGACATATGCACTGATCACAGTAATCCACTTACCAGATTCTCTCTCTCTCTGGTGCGATGATTTTCACGCAGACACACACGGCAGACATGGCAGGAAAATCTGCTGCCACTGGGCATGCGCAGCAACTACAGTCTGCTCTTTATGCTGCATGTAGTGAGTGCTGGTCAGGTTGTGGGGAAGAGGGGTTTCCAGGCAACTGGAAACCCCCCTTGTGTTTGCCTATGCGTATGGGGTTTAAAAGCTGTTTATCATTAAGCATCTGGAAGAACTACATGTGAGGACTTCTGATAAATTACTTTATTTCCTTGAACGCTTCATTTTATGGTTGTCAATAGCAGGGGCAAAGAGAGGTATTGTACTCCTTCTGCTCACACATTTTGAAGTCCTGAGTTCTTAGTACATAGGATTGTGTGACCATTTCAGATATTAGTCACTGTAGCCAAAGGTTCTGTCTTATATGTTAGTATACTTATATGTTAGTCTACTACTTTATATTCTCCCATCTTGACTTTTCTATGTCCTAAAACTTCACAGGAATTTTCCACCTGATTTGTCCTTATTGAAGTTAATTCAGTAGATGTAGTTAAAATAAGAGTTTCTGGGGGGAATTGAATTCTTTTGGGTGCTGCTATAATTAATGGGTACACGATGGAGCAACTCAGTTGCTACGGGTGCTCATTAATTACCACACTTGACGTGTCCAAATAGACCGAGTTTAGCCATGAATAACAGCTCAACTGTACAAAGTCCTGGTTAGGGCACCCAAACCACCAAGTTTTTGTAAGTATCTTCCAACCATCTAAGGAGGCAGCGAGAAGAAATGTGTCCCCAAAAATGTAATTGCTTCCCTAGGAGTTCAATGACCTATACCCCTTTCCAGGGCCGGTGCAAGGTTTCTCAGCACCCTAGGCAAATCTTTGGTGCCCCCCCCCATGTTTAAGAGGGTGGTCTTCGGGTTGCCAAATGTCAGGATCCCGGCGCACAATATACCGGCGCCGGAATCCCGACACCCGGCATACCGACAGATATTCTCCTTCGTGGGGGTTCACGACCCCCCTGGGGGGAGAATAAATTGCTTGGCGCACGTGATGTGGCGAGCGCAGCGAGCCCATAAGGGGCTCATTTGCGCTCGCCACGCTGTCGGTATGCCGGCGGTCGGGCTCCCGGCATACCATACTACACCCGTTTAAGAAGCTTTAGTAGAAAACTCACTTAATTTCTCTGACGTCCTAGTGGATGCTGGGGACTCCGTAAGGACCATGGGGAATAGACGGGCTCCGCAGGAGACTGGGCGCAATATAGAAAGATTTAGGACTATCTGGTGTGCACTGGCTCCTCCCCCTATGACCCTCCTCCAAGCCTCAGTTAGATTTCTGTGCCCGGCTGAGCTGGATGCACACTAGGGGCTCTCCTGAGCTCCTAGAAGAAAGTATAGTTTAGGTTTTTTATTTTCAGTGAGACCTGCTGGCAACAGGCTCACTGCAACGAGGGACTAAGGGGAGAAGAAGCGAACCTACCTAAGTGGTGGTAGCTTGGGCTTCTTAGGCTACTGGACACCATTAGCTCCAGAGGGATCGAACACAGGACCCGACCTCGTCGTCCGTTCCCGGAGCCGCGCCGCCGTCCCCCTTACAGAGCCAGAAACAAGAAGGTGGTCCGGAAAATCGGTGGCTGAAGACTTCTGTCTTCTCCAAGGTAGCGCACAGCACTGCAGCTGTGCGCCATTGCTCCTCAAGCACACCACACACTGCGGTCACTGATGGGTGCAGGGCGCTGGGGGGGGGGGGCGCCCTGAGCAGCAATAGTAACGCCTTGGCTGGCAAAACTAACACCATATATAGCCCCAGAGGCTATATAGGTGTATATTAACCCCTGCCAGAAATGATAAAATAGCGGGAGAAAGCCCGCCGAAAAAGGGGCGGAGCCAACTCCCTCAGCACACTGGCGCCATTTTTCCCTCACAGCTCCGCTGGAAGGGAGCTCCCTGGCTCTCCCCTGCAGTCCTGCACTACAGAAAGGGTAAAAAAGAGAGGGGGGGCACAATTTAGGCGCAGTATATATATATTATAGGCAGCTATAGGGGAAAACACTCTGTATAGTGATATCCCTGTGTTATATAGCGCCCTGGTGTGTGCTGGCATACTCTCCCTCTGTCTCCCCAAAGGGCTTTGTGGGGTCCTGTCCTCTGTAAGAGCATTCCCTGTGTGTCTGCTGTGTGTCGGTACTGCTGTGTCGACATGTATGATGAGGATAATGATGTGGAGGCGGAGCAAATGCCTGTGAATGTGATGTCACACCCTGCGGGGTCGACACCAGTGTGGATGGACTTATGGAAGGAATTACGTGACAGTGTCAGCTCCTTACATAAAAGGTTTGACGACATAGGACAGCCGGCTACTCAGCTTGTGCCTGTCCAAGCGTCTCAAATGTCATCAGGGGCTATAAAACGCCCGCTACCTCAGATGACAGATACAGACGTCGACACGGATACCGACTCCAGTGTCGACGATGATGAGACGAGTGTACCCTCCAATAGATCCACCCGTTATATGATTGAGGCTATGAAAAATGTATTACACATTTCTGATGATACCCCAGGTACCACAAAAAAGGGTATTATGTTTGGTGAGAAAAAACTACCAGTAGTTTTTCCTGCATCTGACGAATTAAATGAGGTGTGTGAGGAAGCGTGGACTTCCCCAGATAAGAAATTGATCATTTCTAAACGGTTAATGGCTGCGTACCCTTTCCCGCCAGAGGATAGGTCACGCTGGGAAACACCCCCTAGGGTAGATAAAGCGCTGACACGCTTATCAAAGAAGGTGGCACTACCGTCTCCGGATACGGCCGCCCTAAAAGAACCTGCTGATAGAAAGCAGGAAAGTACCCTAAAAGCTATATACACACACACTGGCATTATATTGAGACCCGCTATTGCATCAGCTTGGATGTGCAGTGCTGCAGCTGCGTGGTCAGACTCCCTGTCGGAAAACATTGATACCATGGATAGGGACAATATTTTGCTAAAGATTGACCATATAAAAGACGCGGTCTTATACATGCGTGATGCACAGAGGGATATTTGCCGGCTGGCATCAAAAATAAGCGCTATGTCCATTGCCGCCAGACGGGGGTTATGGACTAGGCAATGGTCAGGTGATGCCGACTCCAAGCGGCACATGGAAGTTTTACCCTATAAAGGGGTGGAACTTTTTGGGGAAGGTCTTTCAGACCTCGTTTCCACAGCTACTGCTGGGAAATCGACTTTTTTGCCACAGGCTACCCCACAGCAAAAGAAAGCACCGTATTATCAGGTACAGTCCTTTCGGCCCCAGAAAACTAAGCGGGCTAGAGGCTCATCCTTTCTGCCGAGGGATCAGAGGAAGGGGGAAAAAGCTGCAGCACACAGCTAGTTCCCAAGAGCAGAAGTCCTCCCCTGCGTCCGGTAAGTCCACAGCATGACGCTGCGGCTGCTCAGGCGGAATCGGGAACGGTGGGGGCACGTCTCAGGTTTTTCAGCACACAGTTGGCTCTCTCACAAGTGGATCCCTGGGTCCTTCAAGTAGTATCTCAGGGGTACAGGCTGGAATTCGAGACGTCTCCCCCCCCGCCGTTTCCTAAAATCTGCCTTGCCGGCAACTCCCTCTGCCAGGGAGGCAGTGTTGGTGGCTATTCAAAAACTGTATTCACAGAAAGTGATTGTCAAGGTACCCCTCCTTCAGCAAGGAAAGGGTTACTACTCCACAATGTTTGTGGTACCGAAACCGGACGGTTCGGTGAGACCCATCTTAAATTTAAAAGCCTTGAACACTTATATCAAAAGGTTCAAGTTCAAGATGGAATCGCTCAGGGCGGTTATTGCGAGCCTGGAGGAGGGGGATTACATGGTATCCCTGGACATCAAGGATGCGTACCTGCATGTCCCCATTTACCCTCCGCACCAGGAGTACCTCAGATTTGTGGTACAGGACTGTCACTATCAGTTCCAGACGCTGCCGTTTGGGTTATCCACGGCACCGAGGGTCTTAGCAAGGTAATGGCCGAAATGATGATACTCCTTCGCAAGAAGGGAGTTTTAATTATCCCGTACTTGGACGATCTCCTGATAAAGGCGAGGTCCAAAGAACAGTTGATAGTGGGGGTGGCACTTTCTCAGTAAGTGCTACAACAGCACGGCTGGATTCTCAATATTCCAAAGTCACAGCTGGTCCCGACGACACGTCTTCTGTTCCTGGGAATGATTCTGGACACAGACCAGAAAAGAGTGTTTCTTCCACTGGAAAAAGCCGAGGAATTGTCATCTCTGGTCAGAGACATCCTAAAACCAGAAAAAGTGTCGGTACATCAATGCACACGAGTCCTGGGAAAAATGGTAGCTTCGTACGAAGCAATTCCATTCGGAAGGTTCCACGCAAGGACGTTCCAGTGGGACCTGTTGGACAAATGGTCCGGGTCCCATCTCCAGATGCAACAGCGGATAACCCTATCGGCCAGAACCAGGGTGTCGCTGCTGTGGTGGCTGCAGAGGGCTCATCTACTAGAGGGCCGCAGATTCGGAATACAGGACTGGGTCCTGGTGACCACGGATGCCAGCCTTCGGGGCTGGGGGGCAGTCACAAAGGGAAGAAATTTCCAAGGACTGTGGTCAAATCAGGAGATTTCTCTCCATATAAATATCCTGGAGCTAAGGGCCATTTACAATGCCCTAAGCCAGGCAAGACCCCTGCTTCAAAACCAGCCGGTACTGATCCAGTCAGACAACATCACGGCGGTCGCCCATGTAAACAGACAGGGCGGCACGAGAAGCAGGATGGCGATGGCAGAAGCCACAAGGATTCTCAGATGGGCAGAGAATCATGTGTTAGCACTGACGGCAGTGTTCATTCCGGGAGTGGACAACTGGGAAGCAGACTTCCTCAGCAGGCACGACCTCCACCCGGGAGAATGGGGACTTCATCCAGAAGTCTTCCAAATGCTGGTCAACCGGTGGGAAAAACCACAGGTAGACATGATGGCGTCCCGCCTCAACAAGAAGTTGAAAAGATATTGCGCCCGGTCAAGAGACCCTCAGGCGATAGTGGTGGACGCTCTAGTGACACCATGGGTGTACCAGTCGGTTTATGTGTTTCCTCCTCTACCTCTCATACCCAAGGTACTGAGAATAATAAGAAGGCGAGGAGTGAAAACCATACTCGTGGTTCCGGATTGGCCAAGAAGAGCTTGGTACCCGGAACTTCAAGAGATGCTTACAGAGGACCCTTGGCCTCTGCCGCTCAGACAAGACCTGCTGCAGCAGGGACCCTGTCTGTTCCAAGACTTACCGCGGCTGCGTTTGACGGCATGGCTGTTGAACACCGGATCCTGAAGGAAAAGGGTATTCCGGAGGAAGTCATCCCTACCCTGATCAAAGCCAGGAAGGATGTCACCGCAAGACATTATCACCGCATTTGGCGAAAATATGTTGCTTGGTGTGAGGCCATGAAGGCCCCGACGGAGGAATTTCACCTGGGTCGATTCCTGCACTTCCTGCAAGCAGGGGTGACGTTGGGCCTCAAATTGGGGTCCATAAAGGTCCAGATTTCGGCCCTGTCGATTTTCTTCCAAAAAGAACTGGCCTCACTGCCTGAAGTTCAGACTTTTGTCAAAGGAGTACTGCATATTCAGCCTCCTTTTGTGCCCCCAGTGGCACCTTGGGATCTCAATGTGGTTTTGGCATTCCTGAAATCACATTGGTTCGAACCACTTAAGACTGTGGATTTAAAAATATCTCACGTGGAAAGTGGTCATGCTGTTGGCCCTGGCGTCGGCCAGGCGGGTTTCAGAATTGGCGGCTTTGTCTTGTAAAAGCCCTTATCTGATTTTCCATATGGATAGGGCAGAATTGAGGACTCGTCCTCAGTTTCTCCCAAAGGTGGTCTCAGCTTTTCACTTGAACCAACCTATTGTGGTGCCTGCGGCTACTAGGGACTTGGAGGATTCCAAGTTGCTGGACGTAGTCAGGGCCCTAAAAATTTATATTTCCAGGACGGCTGGAGTCAGAAAGACTGACTCGCTGTTTATCCTGTATGCACCCACCAAGCTGGGTGCTCCTGCTTCTAAGCAGTCTATTGCGCGCTGGATTTGTAGCACTATTCAGCTGGCGCATTCTGCGGTAGGCTTACCGCAGCCTAAATCTGTAAAAGCCCATTCCACACGGAAGGTGGGCTCATCTTGGGCGGCTGCCCGAGGGGTCTCGGCTTTACAACTTTGCCGAGCAGCTACTTGGTCGGGGGCAAACACGTTTGCAAAATTCTACAAATTTGATACCCTGGCTGAGGAGGACCTGGAATTCTCTCATTCGGTGCTGCAGAGTCATCCGCACTCTCCCGCCCGTTTGGGAGCTTTGGTATAATCCCCATGGTCCTTACGGAGTCCCCAGCATCCACTAGGACGTCAGAGAAAATAAGAATTTACTCACCGGTAATTCTATTTCTCGTAGTCCGTAGTGGATGCTGGGCGCCCATCCCAAGTGCGGATTGTCTGCAATACCTGTACATAGTTATTGTTACAAAAATCGTGTTTTGTTGTGAGCCATCTCTTCAGAGGCTCCATTTGTTATCATACTGTTAACCGGGGTTCCTATCACGTGTTATATGGTGTGATTGGTGTGGCTGGTATGAGTCTTACCCGGGATTCAAAAATCCTTCCTTATTGTGTCAGCTCTTCCGGGCACAGTTCCTAACTGAGGCTTGGAGGAGGGTCATAGGGGGAGGAGCCAGTGCACACCAGATAGTCCTAAATCTTTCTATAGAGTGCCCAGTCTCCTGCGGAGCCCGTCTATTCCCCATGGTCCTAACGGAGTCCCCAGCATCCACTACGGACTACGAGAAATAGAATTACCGGTGAGTAAATTCTTATTTTTTATAAATAGGCAACTCATTATTTTTATAACATACAGTGGCTATATACAGTCACCACCATGCTGCTCAATCCACAAACAGCAGCCCCACAGCTCTGGACTCCTCAGGCTCTCATAATCACTGGCAGCTGCGTTTCATAGTCTGCAGTGGAATGCAATCACGTATATACAAGCGGCCAATTAACAGACTATACTGGCCAACTATTCAAAGGTAATCCAATAGGCCCTACACACTGGTCGATCTCACTTAAAGATATGAACGATCTTGTTCATTAATGAACGAGATATCGTTCATATCTTTCAGTGTGGAGGCACAGGCGGCGAACGATGCGCGCCCCAACGCACG